>NW_024349804.1:10156256-10257379 GCF_902729225.1 Pteropus medius | reverse complement strand
ACCAAGCAACGCTGGGATGAGTCTCTCAGCCTCCTTACTCTCTTAGTTTGGGTTCCCTTCAACACAGAACCCGAGACAAGGCTTTGGGTGCAGACTGCATCTCTGGGCAGTGGTTCCGGAATTTGGGAGAGAGTGCTGAGCGTGAGCTCCTGAAAGTGAAAACGTAGAGTGAACATTCTTCGGCCGGTTACTAGAATCAGAATTGAGCATCAGCCGTGCTGTGTGTGGGCTGCACAGAATCCTCTCAGAAGCGTCTCTTCAAGGAGGGGAGTCTGCAACCTTTATCTACAGACTCTCACGCCCCAGTGGTGGAGGGATCCCATGGGAGCAGTGTCTTCTTGCATTTCTGCTCTTCCCTGCATTTCTGAGATGGTGTCAGGAAAAGCAAGAGATGCTAAAATTTCTGCTTGAGGAGAGACGTGGTCAGAACACATGGACCCGTCCACGAGGGCTGCATGAAGGTAGAAGAGATGGGACATGGAGCACCGCCAGCCTCCACTGGCTCTTGTAAGCTCTGCTCTCATCGTGCCCGCATGAAGTCCCTTCTGTCACTGACTCTTCAAGGCGGTGGCTGGAAATGATCTCTAAAAAATAAATCTATTTAACAAGTCATGAGGGGTAGTGAAACTAGTTATGGTACCACACCATTGCAGGTGCCCCCGAGGCTACTATTGAGATTCAGCATCTCCTTCTTCCATTGTCCACCTTATATTTTCCTCACCCTCAGCCAGCAGCACTTAGGATGGTCTACGATACTTGCATGTTGGAGTAATCCAGACCATCGTCCCCATCAGATTTTGCCCTGGTTGGTGAAGTTTACTGCAATGGATTGGTCCCTGATATCATCAGGTACAGAAGCCCTGGAACAGGACTTTGAGTCTTCAAGAAACCTCCCTGAATCTATTATGTAGCAGCTACCTTACTTCCCCCACGAACTTTGGATTGGTTACCTCAACCAGTACGATAACCTACTGTACTGATGGTCTACAACATGAAGAGTCCAAGGTGAGCAGATGGCAGTCATAACTGCAGGTTTGGGAACACCCTGACTGTGATCCTTGGTTGTGACAGGAAGCACAATGTTTGCAGGTGGGTCACTGGGAGTCATGAGAGGGGCCAGTCTTATTTTTACCCATAGATTCCTGAACCTATGAGTTCTGTCTATTGAGAACAAATTACCATACATCAGTCACTGTTTCCAAGCGTGCATCATATCCGAAGGAGATAAGGTCCTCCCAACATTCTATCAGGCTGTTGCTCCCAGATGATGAAGAATGTAGTCGATCAATGGATCCCTTTTACATGTGTTGATCGTTGCTCTTTCTTCTCAATAAAATTAATCCCTTGGTCTGAGCCAGCGCAGAAAGAGTCTCATGTTTTTTAGTCAGGTAATTCTCTACACACTTGAAAATTACTTCTGGCAGAGATACTGGAGTTGGGAAAGGCATATTTATATTTCTACCTGCTCTTTCAGTAGGGACAAATTGCTGCCTTGTCAATCATTGGCGCTGACGTACTGAGCTATCAAATGGCAGCTGGACCCATGGGAGAGAGCTATATTGAGGATTTGGCGTCCATCTTTACTGCTAGCTGTCTGGGGATACAGTAGCAGAAGACACTGCATTAAATCTAATCAGAATCCACATCACTGGTCTCTCTGCTTAGCCTGCATCCCTGTCATTGTGGCTATGCCAATTGGAGCCCAAGCATGGAGTGTCTGGGGACACAGGGGTTGGTTGTCATGCCCTGGATGAATCATCATGCTTACCTGGTTATTCAGTGACTCTCCTGGTGTGCTTGTTTTCTGGTAGGTGGAACATGAGACACAAACAACCATATCCTTTGTCCTCAGGTCTGTGTATTCATCTACCTGTGTCTTTCCAAGAACTCCTGGTTTTTGACTTTCAATTTTTCTCCTTACTGCTTCCTACCAGACAGTTAAGCCATTTATCACTATTTAGGAATCTATTTCTAATCTTATAGCTGAGCCATTTCTCTCTCCATAAGTTAGAGAAATTTCACTTTCTGGGTCTGCCTCTCTAGGACTATAGCTACTCCTCCAAACCGCAGTGAATTCACCAAGGCCACGCCATCTTGAGAAGCTTCTGCGTACCACGGCCCTCCCCTGCCTTGCTCTGTGTCTATGATGTGCTCCTGTCCATCCTCACATCACCATATACAAATGCACCGTGTCTTTTATTCGTTTCCATTTTTGGCAGGAATGACGCAGGGAACATCCGTGCTTTTTTGTTTGTTTGTTTGTTTTCCCTTTTGCCACTGAACGATCAAACCCCATTACTATTTTGGGGTGAGTTTGCCACAGAATTATATTTGCAGGAGGCTATTTCCCGCCTATTATGGAAGTCGGGGCAAAACAAGACTCTTATGGCACCCCGGCAGCAGCATAACTCAGGCTCGACCAAGCAGATGGCTCCACTGGAGTTTCGATATTGGCTTATTAGTGCAAAAGAAGGCATAGACTATGCACCCATGATTTTCTGCGGTTCATAAAATCGACAGAATGTTCCACAGCAGCTGAGGTAGCAGCGCTAGAGGCAGAGTCATGACCAGATTGTCCTGTAGGCACAAACGCGGCTCGGTTTTCTGCTACCATGTTCCTTTGGTTTCCGCCCATCCTCCAGGCCTTGTTCTCCGTCCTCCCTCGATTCTTTTGGTGACAACATATCCTTATAATAATTTTCTCTTCTGCCTACATTACAGTCTTTGCCTTATTTACCACCAAAGCGCTTACGGAAATAGTGTCTAACCCAATTTATTCAGAGGCGAATGAATCCATCAAATTGGGAAGAAGAATAGGTATGGATGAGTTAAAAAAGCCATCACAATTTTGTGGGAAAAAAAGACTAGAGTTTGAGTTGGGAGATGTGAATAACGATAATAAAAATAAGTATTAACAGTATTGACTTCTCCTAGTCTATGGTTCTAAAATTTTTAATTCTTGGAATTTCGTTTTCCTAGATCTTGATCTGTATCTTCCTCATTATGTTGTGCGCTGGTAAATATTTAAAAACCGGTTCCAGAAAGGAAAGAACCCTAATTTGTAGCATTTTGCCGGTGTCCGTGGTGTAAATACTCCCATGATAGCCAGTCTCAAGCTATCACTGATTGCGGAATCAGGAGCAGATGCCCACAGTGGATCTCACGGTCCACATGGATCTCCAGCACAACAAAGCCTCTCAATAAAATCAATGCATTTTCTGTTTCAACACCTTCAACACCGGGGCTGAATAGGTGATCTCTAGGTTTCATCCTTATGGTAAAATAATACAATTTTAATTGTGAGCACAGGGTTGTGTAAAAGATTAGTTAAACATAGCACTGTCCCTTTGATCAAAATATTTGATAAGCTTTGTGGATCCACTGTAAACAGAATTAGCTGTAAATATTTTTGAATGCATGTATCATGACAAGAGAGGTGCTATGATTAAATTTTCATTTTTAAATAGAAAAAATGAAATCTGTTTAGACTTCAAAAATCCCATTTGCCAGTTTGTTGGAAGCCTGAGGAAACAATATTTTCAGTTGACAATGTGCATGGTGAGCAAGACCCCAGGAAGGAAGTCTGCACACTGGAAACGTTATACAAACCAAAAGACTAGCAATGCAAGCTGAAAACCTTATGCTTAACTCAGCTGACATCGGAAGGCTTGTCTGACATTCTGGGAAATATTTAAATCAGTTGAGAGATTATTTAGAGGAACTAAAATGAGTTTATTTAAACGTTTGAATTGTAATCTCTCGTTCTAATAAAATAATCTGTGGCAGCCTACCCAGCTCCATACTTCCCACCTTCCTTTCTGACACAACTCCATTCTTGACGACTTTAGGTAGCTAAGTGCTTGGGAAAGGTGGAGAAAAATCCTTCCACAAAACCCAGGGTTTGGAAGGGAGAGGTGTGGGATAAATGTGTATCTTGATTAGTTTAAGCCAACATTGGTCTTTTCCATCCCTATTGCCATCAATTAATGTGGAAATTATAAAAACATCTGGCCATTGTGTTGTGAGGAAAGTCTGTTAAAAGATTCTTGGATGGTTTTCTCTACCTTTAGAAAGGGATGGAGGAAAATACCACCCTTTTATAATCTCCGAAAGCTGTTTTCACGTGCTGCTTGGAATTGCGGCAGCCATCTTGGAAAAACAGGAGAACTTAGGCCGAGATGACAGTCCAACACGCTACAGGTGACAAGCAGAAAGAAACTTGATGAGTCACAGAGCCACTGTATTAACTAATCTTAGAAATGTCTGACTGTGAGCCCTTTTGTTATGTGACATAAGGAAGTTTCCTTCTAAATCACTTCTAAATTGTATAATCATCTACATGTGCATATTATACACCCACTGTCAATTACTCTTTATTTGACTTGACCTTTCTTTCAACATATATTTAGTATAAACGAGTCAATTGGATAGATATAGATGGAGGTTAGTGCTACAAAGAACATGAAACATGGCATTGGTTAGAGAAAACTAGGTGGGGATGTTCTACTTTATCAGACTGTTCAAAGTTTCCTAAAGGAGTTGGCATTAGTGCTGATATCTGGATAATGAGAAGCTTTCAGCTTATAGATCTTGGCAAAAGTATTCCAAGCAAGAGAAAAATAAAAGGCTTAAGGCATGAATAAGACTGGCATGTGCAAAGGGGAGGGAAAAAAGGCGACCTAGTGATCTGTGGTTATACATGGAAAGGCATTAGGTCCCACCCGAAATGGCCGAAACGTGTTTGCAAGATTTCAAAACACGAGCCCAAAGAAGAAGGGCCCTGAGAGACATGGAACAAACAAGGCGATTCTGGTATTTTCCCAGCTTACTTCCTTGAGAGAATTTCTGGGATGCGGTGTGGGAAGTGGGAACCAGGGCAGAGCTTGGTGGGCTCTACGAGTCGATGGGACAGAGCTGAGAGGCCGGGGAGCCCAAAGAATTAAGTGTTGACAAGACAAAAATACTAGAGAGGCAGGAACTGCACAGGAAGATGGCTTGGGAGGTTTGCAGAGATTTTCCCTTAAATACTCAGTTAAATACTGATCGGCATAGGCCCGTGAGGAAATAACTAGAAGCCAGGAAAAGAACCACCCTCAAGAACTAGAGCCCAGCATGACACAGTGTTGGGCGTTGTGCTCGTTTCTACCAGCCACACTGGAGTTGTGCTTGTTTCTACCGGTCACAGGGCATGAACTCAAGTACTCAGAGAGGTTTGCACCCATAACAAGGAATAATCACCCCACGCTGAACACTCCTGTTGTCCCCAAGAACACAAAACCTAAAGGATTAAGCTGCAATCAAGCAACTCTTAATTGTTTCTAAGAAAAAGTCTCAAAGATATTTATAGGAATACAAAAATATCCTGTGCCTACCAAGGTCAAAACCCCAGTTCCTGGCAGCCTACCAAAGCAGTGCCAGGCATGCAAAGGAGCACGGTTTCAATGTGAAGAGAAATCAATCAATTGGAACTGACCCCAATGAACACCAATATTAGAACTAGCAAACGAGAACATTACAACATTATTACAGCTGTTTCTTTATGTTTAAAAATAGAGAGGGGGGAAATATATAAAAGACCCGAATCAATTTCTAGACATGAAAATGAAATGGCTGAGGTAAAAATATAATAATTGAGAATAAAAGCAAATTAAATATTATGTTTTAAAAAAGAGTACAATCGAAGACACGGCAATAAGATGCTATTGAAATGAGGCATAGAAAAAAGTAGAATAAAAAAATGAGCAAAGCTTCAGCGAGCTGTGGGAAAACCTTTATTGGCCTAAAAAGTATGAGACATTGGAATTTCTGAATAGCAGGGGTGCATGCGTGCGCATGTATGTGCGTGCGTGTGTGTGTGTGCACATGCGTGTGTGTGCGTGTGTGGGAGAGAGAGAGAAAGACAGAGACAGAGACAAAGACAGAGACAGAGAGACAGAGAGAAATAGCCAAACATTTCCTATTTCGATGAAAAATATAAACCCAATAAATGTAATAAAACCCGAACACAAGAAATATGAAGAAAACTAAACCAAGGCCCATAATGAAATTCCTCAGAGCCGGTGATAAAGTGAAATAATTTAAAGGAAGACAGAGAAAAAAAGACACGTTGCATGGAAAGAAACTAGGATAACAGCAGTTTTCTCACTGAAAACAGCGTATGTGAGAAGGCTGTTGAAAAATGTCTTTAAAGGACTAAAAAAAATAAGCGGATAAAGAAACCTCTCAACCTAGAATTCTATACAAAGCCAAAAAATAGCATAGCATAGCAGGCATGGAAGAATACTACTCTTATTCCAAACCCGATGTATTATAATACATAAACCATATAACTCCAAAATTTCTAAAATAAATGATAGAATAAACCCTTTAGGTTATATGAAGACTTCTTAGATACAATGTTAAAAGTATAATTTTTTGAAGAACAATTTGATAAATTGGAATTAATGAAAAGTAAAATCTGCTTTTTGAAAGATATCGTTAAAGGAATAAGGTAAGCCAAAGGCTGGGAAAAAATATTTGTATAGTATGGATCTGATAAATAACTCGCATGTTAAATATACAAAGAACTCCTATACTTAATCATGTGAAAACAAACAATGCAATTAAAAAATCAGGCAAAATATTTAAATAGACACATTAACCTGAAAAGACATACGAAGAAACCATAAGAATGCTAAAAAAAAAACCAAAAAACCCTCATGATCATTGGTCCATAGGGAAATGCAAATTAAAACCACTATAAAATGCCACTGTACACCTTTCAAAGTTTCTGAAATGAAAAAGATTGATGATCCCAAGTGTCGACAAGGCTGAGGAACAGCTGGACTCTCACACACCACCGGTGGGACTGTCACGTGGTAAAACAACCTTGGAAATAGTTGAGTAGTTTCTTAAAAACTTAAACTTGCCCTGTGATACGACCCAGCTGTTCCACTACCAGGTAGTTAGCCAAAAGAAATGAAATTATGTATCTACATGACACTGGTATATAAATGCCCAGAGCAGCTCTATTTTCAGTTGTTAAAAACCAGAAACAATCCAAATGTCCATCAGGAAACTGTGGTGTATCAATCAAAGGAATCATACTCAATAGTCGAAAGTGCTGAACTATTGATACACCCTTCACTAGAAATAGCAGGTACCAGATGACGTCCAGCTCTGTGAGTGTTCACTTACCGAGTGTAAATGAAATAAGCCTGCTCCATGTTTAAAGCACAATACTAAATAGTCTCCCTTAAATGATCTCGTTTTTGCTTTTTAATACCCTAGGGTTATTATTGTTACTGATAAACATTTGGATGACTGTAGAGGTCAAGCGATTCCCCCAAAGGACCAGGCAGCAGGGCTGGGACTTGGTCGTGGCTCTTCTTGCTGTAAAACCCACTCATACAAAACCGCACAGAACGTCCCATCCCAACAGGGAAGCGCTTGCTTTGCAGCAGAAAAGATGAGATAAGTCCCCAGATAACTGTGACATGAGGCAGAAAGTGTTCACTGTTATTCAAAGGTATAAACACAGATCTGTAAGAGCTTGTGGAAAAGGGCGAGAAGCATTCTGATGGAGGGAGGTGAGTTGGGAAATAGGAAAACTTTACAGAGCAGGTCATCTTTTCCTGGATCTTCAGGGGTGAGTTGGACACAAGGCGAAGCAGAGGTTTCCTGGTGGGGGGAAAAAAAAAAGCATAAGTAAAGCTACAGAATTCAAAAAGTAGACAGAGTTCTTAGAGAATAACAACACATCAGCTCTTTGGGGAGGGACATAAATGGTCGAAGTAAACAGTAAAGCTGAAGCCAGAAAATTTGGTCTATCCCAGAGCACAAAGCTAAACTGTGCTTTCACTGGATGGAAGGTCAGGTTAGTCTTCGTGAAGGATGAAAGCACCATGTTCTGCGTTCCAGTGGCTTGGCCAAAGGAATGCGTGTTCAAATCTTGTTCTTGTCGTAAGAATCTTCCATAACCGTATAGAGAATGAATGTGGAATGAGGCCAATATAGCATCTCATCTAATCTCTTTTGTAGATAAAATAATAGCTGAGAAAGACAAAGTGACATGTCCAAGAAGAGTTGGTAGCAAAGATATGCTTAAAGCCAAGTATAAATTTCTCGAACAAGTCGCCTCTCTACATAATCGTGTCGCCAGATACCCTCGGCCCGTAACCTTATCTTTCTTGAGTTACCTCTACACCATTTTAATAACAAGGAGTTAAAGATAGGAACGTTTGATGAAGGTGAGATTTTCACAGCAAACAACACTTTGTAGGAGCACAGATTGATGCCTGTGCTTGTGGGCAGAGTCTAAAAGTAGCCCGACTAGATTGCTGGATTGTGAATCTCTTAATATAGATGAAAATTTTATGTTGTCTATGAAATGCAGGATGTTGTGCACTTGAAGAACGTCTGGGTCTTGATCAAAGAAATAGACTAGCAATCTTGAAACACACGGGGCCAGACTCTTTCTATGTAATCATACGAGTCACTGGTATTTTTATGAAGTAATTCAGTGACTATCTACTAAACACTCTGCTAAGGCTAATTATAGAGGTAGTTATAGAAAACCACTATTGTTTGTCTGTTGAAGATTCATTCTCTACTTCTTTTGGCCCTGCTCGCTACCTTTCTTTCTTTGTCCCTGCCCTACTCTGTGTGTTTTGAGTGTGTCTGACAATCGCAGTACCCTATAGCCATTGGGATGAGTAGGTCACTCACCCAGACATGCCCCAAACACATTACCCTATCCTCCTAACCCCAGGGGTGAACACGAGAACAAATCCTGGCCAACCAGAATCCTTCCCTGGGAATTTCTATATGGCCACTGAAGAGAGACGTTCTTTCCTTCCTTTTAGTTCATAAAGTTGAAGGTATAATCCCAGAACACCAAGCGGCCATTACTTAAAAAAAGCCTATTGAAATTGTGGGTAAATAAAGCCAATTCTCAGAGAGAAGCAGAACCAGAGCCATGAGATGTCAAGTTCTGATAATGAGAGTCCCTGGACATAGCCGTGCTCGAGTCTGGCACCACCTCACATTCCCCACTCATGGGGACCAATATTCTCCATTTGCTAGTTTGAGCTCTGTCACTCTAAACGGAAGTGTTCAGACTGATGCAGTAACACAAAAGACATGCGTGAGTCCCCACTGTGTGCCAAGGTATTTGCTGGGGGTGAGGGGCGGGGACCGTTGAGATGAGCATGGTGCTCTTACCCTTGGGGAAGTCACAGTTAGTCTGGGGGACAGGCGTGCAAATCTATAATGGCAATGGCATGGGATAACAGCCACAGTAGAAGTAAGTAACTTGTATGCTGAAAGATAAATAGATTAAGCAAATCTCCCTAAACCGAGAGGCACTAGAGAACTCAGTGCTCAAGAATGAATGGTTTGTTGCTCTGAAGCAAAATTCAGAGCGAATCTTCCCAGACAGCAGGAGAACATCTGTAGAACGTAGAATGTACCAGTAGTTTGGCACGTTTGGGAAACTCTTAGAAGGTTAATATCGTCGGGGCGAAATCACTGGATAATGATGGAGGTACAGGAAAGGGCTGGACAGCAGGGTGCTGTGACAGAAAGCAGCCTGCCAGCAAAGAGAAATGCTAAGTGTTCTAAGCTCGTTACCCAAGATGCTTATTGATCTTGGAGGAGATCACAATGGAACCTTTATGAACCTCCCATTGTTATGCTCAGGTGACCATAATAGGTACACTTTCCCAGTGCAAGCCCAGGTAGACCTTTAAGCTGGTCTAAAGTCAGGTCCTACCACTTCATCCCATTCAGAGGGAAATTATTCCAGCAGGTCTGTGGGATCAGTCAGCTTTATGAGATGATATTCATGAGACTTAAGCTGCCGAGGAGCTGGAGCTGTGACCTACTTATCTCTGAATTTCAATACTGAAGTCCTTACTCATAGGTAGATGTGCAGTGAATGTTTACTGAATGAAATTCTTGGCTACATACCTTCCACACTGGGAAAATACCCAGAGTGAAATCGCATACCTTCAATTCTCTTGAAAGTCTTGATTCGTTATTTTGCCATTAATTATCCAGCAATCAGAGGTTTGGGTTTAATATTTTAAGAAGCAGAATTTTAATGAGCACTGAAGTGTAAATATTTATGTCCAAAAACAACATAGCTGCAATGAATCGCAGCTCCAGCATCTGAGTGTCAGAGTCTCTAGGCATTGTGTTTCCTAATTATATCCTCCAGTCCACGTCTGTAGGCGGTCTACTTTACTTCCCCTTTTGTATGGCCCCTTTTTGTAAGTTCCAAGGTTAGGAATAAATATAGGGTCCAAATTGGACCCCAAGAACCGATCTAGGAGAAGCATACTGAATCTGTATAAGAAATCCTATTATACTTTTTTTTTTAAAAAAAGATTGACTCTTTATGCAAACCAGCCATGAATTTTTATGTATAATTGTCTGAGCAGGTACTTGTCTCCTCAAACATCTGCTAACACTGGCAGGCCCCAAAATAAACCTCCACATTAGCAACTTGCACTTAAAAAATTTTTTCCGGAAACATCTGCTGAGCTATTTTCTGTTTCCCCCTTCCTCCCTCCCTCCCAGGTCTGTCGAAGCAGAGTAAGGTGAGTGTGTGTCTTGAGACTTCAATCTCAGGTAAAGGAGGCTCAGAAGGAAAACAGCTACTTGGAAGAGGATTTAAAAAAGTGAGATAGAGTTCAGGGGAGGAAATGGGGTAGGGGTGAGATGACACCTGTGGGCACCATTCTGGAAACGTGGGTGGAACAGTAGGTTAAAATTCCCGTTCTGAATCTTCTCGCTTGGGTAGATTTGGGCAAGCAGCTTTACTCCGAGCTACATGTAGCCCCTTTTAAATGTTTATAATCATGTCGGTTTCAGAAACTCCACTTGAGGCTTATGTAGTACAATATACGTCAATGTGTTTAGCATATAGTGTCAATCAATAGAAACTGATTGAATCGATTCTAGACTGACAAGTTACCATTTCAGGGGAAATGATTAATGAGTTGATGAAATGAGATTCTGTTCCCCAAATCACTCTGATATCTGGTATACAGACACTCAAAAAGTTCTTTGGCTCTTGTTCATATCAGTTACATCCCGATTCATAAGAGAATGCCAGTCCATGTAAAAGAAGCGGACACCATCTCCCGTCCCCTACTTTAAGATCAAGTCCATGTCTCCATGTTCGATTGGAAAGTCCTTGAGAGAAGAAAGGTTAGCTTTTCCCTGTGTGTTTTTCCATTGGCTTTAGCACAGAACTTTGAGCAAACAGTGGTATCCGGGAAAGCACATCGAATTTAACCCAGTTGGATCAGAACAGGAAAACAAAGATGGCAGCATCGCTTCCCTTCTGGATTTGGCTTTTCCCGTGGGTGTGCGTATTCTGAACAGCCTAGGGAAACTCCAGCACTCAATCTTTGGCTACTCACGGCCCTTTAAGTCTAAACCCGGGTTCTTCTTAAAATACAGCCAACTTTGGGAGACATTTTCAAGAAGTTTTTAGTTGATTTTCCATTTTAATTTTAGATGTCACCTGTAGTGGGAAGATTTCCTCAGACATCCAATTTATCTGTACTTTTCTAGTACATTTTACATGTCTGGATGCATTAGTTATGGTAACGCTAGTTGTCACTAGATGAGTCTTGAAATCTCGATATTTTATTATGAGGAAAATGTATTAAGGTAGATGTGGGGTTGAAAGATGGGCTGTGCTCCACACAGCCAGCCAGGAATCCACGCTGGTGGAGACTCTGGTGTCACCACGTGGTATTCAAGGCCATTCGGAATGTTGACGTCCTCTGGGCACGTGAGGGATGAGAGCTCCTTGAATACCCCGCTTAGAGTTCTGAAGGGTGAGCTCTGGAAGTCACATGTATCACTTTGTCCAGTTCGCTGGACAGAACCAGAGAAGGGCTAGGATACGTGGCCACTGACTGAGCTGCCATTTCGCCAGTGACGACTCTACGTAAGCTTTGCTGATCACAGAATAGAAACAGAATTTCATGGTAATTAAGAATGTGACCCCTGGAAATCGACCGCTTGGCTGGGCTCCTAACTCTACATCTTGTTCACTGATGGTTTCTTGATCTGTAAAATGGACATAATGGTAATTGTTGGGAGAAAATGCATGAGTTAATATAACTAGAATAGCATTGAAAACATTACAAGAACTCAACACATGTGGTTACTATTATAGCTTCTTAAGTTAGCAATAAGCGACGTACACTTTCGTAGAACCTTTACCCGGATCCTTACACGAACCCCAGCTCTGAGACTAGTTTCTCAGTTATTCCTGTGCTTCTGTGAGTCACTTTTTCATCCACCAATTCATTCTCTCTTTGCTCCACTTCATTACTTCATCACTTCATCCAGGGTTATATAGTTGTCTGTAACCAAAATTTCCTTAGCTTACAATTTCGGGTGCCATCTACTCATCTACGAAAATGTTATGAACTAGGTAAACCCCAGGTCTTAGCATCGAGATCCTAGTATCCCTGGTCTTTTAATTTTTTTAAAAAGTAATTGGCATCTTGGATATAGAGACAAAGAGATGGCTATACTTATCGCAAATAATTTAGGCACACAGGATATTACAGCTTGAACTGTCCAGATGGCTGCCGTTGGATTTATTTTTTTGTCATTAAGTTTTCTAGAAAATGCTACTTCATACTCCATGTTCACATTCACAGGTTCTATGGAAATGCTGTTTGATTGCTTTCTTTTGTTCTTTTTTAGTTTTCTAATCTCATTTTCTCAAATTAATGTTCGAAAATAAATCAAGTTGATATTAATGCAAGTAACTGTCAGAAGTTTCACATGACACCTGAAGAACTAAAGGCTAAAGTATATACTCTTGGTTGCTCTGACACTTTTGTTCATACATTTGTTTCTTTCCTTACATGATGCACCTTTCCTCTCTTTTGTAACTCGTCCAGCCCAGTGGAATCTCATTCAGACACTCCAGATTAAGCAAGACCCCTCCTTAAGCCCCAGCCTCAGGTCCCTCCTCTCCGCTTGGGTCCCCTGCAGATGCAGTGTCTCTTGTCTTTCCAGTCCAGTTTTAAAAGCCTTGACGTACATAGTGGCGTTCTGCCTGTAGGGTTTTTGGGCGATGATTTTTGTTACCAACTGGAGTCATATTGTTTATCTCACTTAACTATCTCTGAGAGCTTTACGTGTTAATATAGATTGACCTCATTATTTTAGAGGCCACACAGTGTTCTATACAATGTCTGCAATTATTAGCCACTTCCCTATTAATAGCCATCAGATAGTTTCCTATCTAATGCCAACCTCTGAATCAGCTCTGTACGTTCCTACTGCAACGTAAGAGAGTCTGTTTTCCAACCCCTTGCTAAAAATAGCTATTATTAATCTTTCCATTTTTGCCAAATCAGTGGGTGAGGAATAGTACCTTGCTGTTGTCTGGATTTGCGTTTCGCTGTGCTGGAATCGCTTTTTATACATTATTGATCTTTTGTATGCCTCCTTCTGTAAATTTCATGTTCAATTTTCTATTGAGTTATCTGTCTTTACCTTATTATCGATTTGCGGGAGGTATTTACGTATTCCTGATATAGTTGCTGCTTGCTACACACATCGCAAATGTTTTCTTCTCCTCCAGCTTTCTACCTACCTTTGCTTCCTTCAATCATCTCCTTTGAATTTTTCATATGCCATTAGGCTCATCGGCTACTTGGCCCTCCTGTTGCAATGTATGCTTAGTTCCACGTACCTCCCATACCTGTGAACAAATTCCAATGACCTAGCTTTCGGCTTTAGAAGTAGCTTTTTGCGTTCTCCAACCAAGAGATCATAGGTCTACCCCTGGCCTTATATCCACTGGGTCCTTTCTGGTCAGCTGGTCAACATCCTGAACGTAGGCCTTCATTCCTCTTAGGGCTCATGCTGTCCTAATCAGTTTGGGGTAGATCACATGGTCTATGCCCCAATATTACCCTAGACCATCTCCTTAGCTCTCTACTTTAGGCTGTGAGAGAGGTGGCTGATATTTATGAGCGAACCACAATTAAATTAAACTTAGTCATCATCATGACATAATTACTGTAGCGCCCTGAACAGTCTTAATTCATCACTAGTGCTTCCAGTTTTTGATAAGAGTTAATTTAATATTTTTGTTTAACTGAAGAAAGACAAACTAGAAACATAACACTACCGTCAATGTTTTCCTTCCCTCCTCCTTACTTCCAAATGTGTAGAAAGTTCTGCTGATTCCAGCTACTGAAAGTCTGGAACCGTGGGTGTACAAAGTACAAAGATACCAAAAGGATATTGGGTGTTCAAGGAAGAGTCAGGAATAGGGTGGCAGAGATGAGATGTGGAAGGCAGCCTGGAGAGTGGAGAAGTTCCAGAGGGAGGCAGAGAGCAATCAAAGCTTTTAGGGCCAGAACAAGGGCTTCGAATCCAATTTCAAATAAAATGGGAGCCACTGGAGGCCTTTTTGTTTTCATTTTAATTTTTTTTCATTATTACTTTTTAAATTAAAATTATTGGGGTGACATTGGTTAATGAAATCAAATCAGTTTCAAGTGTATAATTCAATAATACATCATATGTATATCGCATTATGCGCTCACCATCCAAAAGGAGGACTTTAATTTGGGGAGAAACACACTCTAATATTTGTTTCCAAAAGATTGTCATGGCTGTTGAGCGAAGGAAGGATAATAGGCAAAAGTTTGGAAGACATAAGTGGATGAGGTTTGAAAGTGTGTTCAATGGGGAAAGTTAGGATGAAAGGGATGTTTTCATTTTCAGGTTTGTCCATTGATGCACCAATCGAAGAAAAATCAGTAAGTCTTTGAATTATTTTATCTTTACTGTTCTGTTTTCAACCATTAGCTAGAACTTATTATTTTACCTTTTGGAGACACGTCTAAGAGGAGGGGTGTTTTCGAGAACAAAACCCCAGTAATTAATTTAAAAAAATTTGAAAACACTTCTGTTAGGTTAAAACTATACTGTTTGAGTGCACTCTTCTTATCCTGACAGAGAGATAATTGATTTTGTCAAGCTAATGGAAGAGAATTCATGAGCGAAGGAAATTCTGGTTAACACAGCCCAGGTCATAGAATGATTAATTCATCTGTGCCCTACATCATGTTTTGCAATTGGGAAAATAAATTTCTTCCAGATAAAATTGATTGACGAAGAAGTTATGTTTTATGTGAATTTTTTATAATGGTCTTGTAACTCTGCTTTGCTTGTAGAGGTCTAATTATGATCAAATTAGGCTGTAAGTCTCTCATGGGTACAGTTTATCAAGGATTTTTTTTTTTTACAGGTTAGCCTGGTGAAATGACATTAACCAAACTAAACTAAATATGCACACACATGTACACATCATCATTTATGTTTTATTTGGCATCATGTAATTTTTTTACTTTGTCTAAGAATAATTCTCCTCGTTATCTTTAAAATGGGAACAGCCATGACTTATCTTTCTCAGTCATAGAGTCTAAAGATGATCAACTGAGTTTCTTACATCTTATAAAGATTATGAGATATAATTATTGTTGATATTATTATGCAACAGGACAAGATATGATTTAGCATTATAATATAAAAATGTACTTCGCGAAGTGTCTTTCAGAAGCACTACTTTGATAGGACATTCTTCAAAATATTTTCTCCAACAACCTGATATGACTGTCGTACTTAATGTATTTCGAGTTATTCTGTCACTCAACTAATATTTGTTGAGTGAACGGTGCCAAAAATTATATCAATGTGACTTTAGAAATATCTTTTAATCCTACCCGTTTCTTTTCTTCCCCACAATCTTAGCCCACCATCTCCTACTCCGAAGGACTCTGCACCCTCCCTACTGGCCTCCCTTCCTCCCATCTTTGACCTCCTCCCAGAGAACGCCCTCCCTAGAGATGCCCAAAAGGTTCACCGCAGATATATCTCATCAGCTACTCCTCTGCTCATATATCTTCCATGGCTCCCATCATCTGCAGTTTGATGAAAGTCTAGCTCGCTGCCATGGCTTGCAGACCGTCCACTGCACTAATCAGTCTAAATGGACAATTACTGAAATTTGCCCTATTGTTTTCACCTCCAGTGTAGTCACATGTGCTACTTCTTCTTGCTCGGAATATCTTCCCCCGACCCCGCCCACCTTTACTTGGCTGACTCTTATTGGTTACTAACCCAGGTCTGGAATAACCTTCAGGATGATGTCTTTCATGACCTCTCACCTTTGAGTCATCAACCTTTCCCACCACTTAGCTGATCGTGGACTTTGTATGTGACCCTGTCTTTTCACTTATTACACTGTCGTGACTCTCCAGGGAGCACATGAGATTCAGATCCTCAGGGTCTATGTGCTGCTCTTATCTTGGACTTAACCCGATGCCTGGCATCAGGCACTCAAGAGTTCTGGTGAACCAATTTACAGTAGTTTGAATTTCCTTAGCAAATCTCTTCTATTTCCGTTTGACTAATATTCACCTTGCACCTGCTGTGTAACACAACTAAGGGGGAGAGACCTACAAGACCAATTGTGAGCAGAGCAGGGGATCTCTGCCTCTGTGGAACTTTCATCTACAGAGGGAAACCAGCATTGCAGTCGAGACTGTCAACTCAACTGAAAGCTCTACAAGAACGGGGATGTGTCTTTCTTCTAAACTGCCCTGCACGCAGCTTGAGCACACTATGCCTTCAGCACATGTCACTGTAGAAATGATTGGGCTGATCGCATCCACCCCAACTCCTACAGACTGGGTTAATGCTTTGCAATTAGGCCTATTTGCTTTTTAAAATCTGGAATCCATTTCATGCAGTGGATCACATTAGAGTCACTGGCTCTAATTTTAGAAGACAGAATGTCACAGGACCAGCAGCCATCTGTTTCTTTTGAGCAAATCTGCAACAATAAAATGCGAATGCAGATTTTTATAGTATTTATTACCTTCTGTATTATAATTTTTTTGTTTTCTTAGTTGAAGGGAACTTAGAAAATAAAAAAAGAATCAAGAATAAAACTAGCATTACTTAGAGGTAATCTCTGAACATTTTGATACATTTCCTTCTAGTTTTCTTGAGTGTGTGTAGAATGCACGTGTGTGCCCGTGTGTGTGTTTGTGTATACATACACACATGCACAGGGTGACCAACGAGTCTTGAAACTTAGGCAAATACATAGTAAATGGTTAATTTAAGGCACATTATAATATCTGATTGATAAAATAACATCTATATTTCCAAAATTTATGGCATATATGACATGTTTATTGGTAAATGCTTGGCGGGTATATATTGATGGCACTCTTTCCTTAAAAATTAGACAAGTATGTTACGTGTCTTTCAATTTCATTATCGCGTGGTTTGTTACAATGAAACAAGAACTCTACAAAATTCTGTCAGACGTACAACAAGAATTTGCGCAGAGGCACAAAAGCCATCTCGTTTACTTTTTCTGTAGCCCAGGGAGCTCTCCCACCTACTTCCACTCCCCGAGAGCAGTCAGTCTAACACCTACCATGGAAGGTGGAAACAGATATTTGGACACACGAGTCGCTAGGCTTGTGGCTGGGGTGGGTGATGGCCCTACGTGTCATGCAGATTTAGGACCAGAGGGATCCTGGATCTCGAACACTGCATAGGTGACGTTAGACGGCTTGGTTTGCCATATTGATGGAAGAGTGACGGATCCTGTGCAGTATTTCTGATCATCTCGAAAGTTACTCCCTTCACCAATAACGTTAACCAATCTTTATGCTAATTAAGACGTCCTCCGATGTAAATTTTCACATTATAAGTGTCATGTAACCACTCTAAAGGCAATGCTTTTTGATATACATACTTAAATGCTCAATAACAGCCTAGACTTAAATTACAATTTACCCACAAATATTAAACTTTACCTATAAACGTCACACTATTTATACAGAAGTATTTTTTAAGTAAATTACCTTGCAGCTACTCTAAGCAATTAATAAATATTTTTTCAATTTGGTACATCTGTATGTAAACACTTATACTTGTTCCATAAGGACCCATCTATAGATTATATATGTGACCCTACATTTATAAACAGAGATGTACCTAAACATAACAAATTTACATTATTAAATGTTGGCTTCAAGTTTTTTTTCGGAATTAATGTTTCCCAATTTTCACAAATGTCTTTGTTTAAGACATGCTGCTTTTTCTAATTAGCATTATATTTTGAGTATTGCTTCCTTGCCGTGAATATTCTTTGCAAGATTTTAAAAAAAGATTGTTATCTGTGGCTTTTTTTTTTTTTTACTGGATATTGTACAGCTCATCTCTTAAAATAAGATGACTACCATTTATTGCGAGTTTGCTATGTGTCAGAAACAGTGTGGGAATTTTCAGACATTATCTTATTTAATTCTCACAAATGCAACTCAAAGGATTTATGTAATTTCCTGAGTCCGTATTATAATGTTGTTCAAATGTTTTCAAATATGAGATACACCCTTATTATACTAAATTGCCTTAAAAAGCTTCGAAAAAAAGATAATTAAGCAGCAGATATCAAACGTGTACTATTCCAGGCAATACGTGGGAACATTTTAAAATACTAACTTATTTAATATTTATTCTCACCTATAGCTGAGAGCTCGTCAAGCTTTTTTTTTTTAACAATCACTCTATCCTTTGATCCTCTAATCAGACACTTGAGCTGGTCTCATAGAATCAAAGAATCTCAGGGCTCCGGGGTCAGGGGTCCAAGGTGTTCAGCTAGTGCCCAATTATCTCCAGAAATGGGGACCCCGCTGCCGGTTGAGACAGCCAACTCCCCAGATGGCTTGTCTTGAACTACCAAAGTCCTTCCTTAAGGTTAGAAAAAATAGGTGATAGCAATGTCAGAAGGCTGTCTGAGGATCAGAGTGGCTTTTCCTTGCTAAAATTCACGCTTTTTTTTTTTTTTTTAGAATTTAGCTTTCAACCTCGATATGTCCCAACCTGACCGAACATGCTCTCTCCTTAGAGCAACCTCTCTCCATGATCAGATGGGACCCACTGCAATGTAGAGGTTAGAAAGCTGCCTTTGGAACAACTCACTTGTTTTGTGTCTGACCTGTCATTAACTAGGAGTTAACAGCTCAGACTTCCTCTTAGTCTTCTCGAAAGCCCGATGGAGATACTCAGACTTTCCTTGCCATGTTCTTCTCAAGTCGAGGGAAAATATGTGTGATGCTCTAAGGACAGTGTTTAGAAACTGTTATGTGCTCAATAACTAGTAGGCAACCCTACAATCACCAACGTGAAACTCTTTCTCATTTAGTCATTCCATAAATTGAGCACCTGCTAAGTTCCAGGTTCTGTGAGAGCTGTCCACAGGTCACTTGGCCGGTAAGTGACAGGGGAATAAGCCTCAGGAATAAGATAATGAGTTCCCCTCTCCTTCATCTTCCATGGAGAAGACCAATTTTTCGGTGCCCCCAAAGTTCTCAGATTTGTTTCCCAGGCCTGTCATAACAAATGATTATAAACTCTCTGCCTTAAAGCAACAGAAATTCTTTTTTCTCATAGTGCTGGAGGCTAGGGTTCAAAATCAAGGTGTCGGCAGGACCACGTTACCTCTGAGGCTCTTGGAGAGAATCCTTCCTTGCCTCTTCCAGGTTCTGGTGGCTCCTGGCATTCCTTGGCTTGTGACAGCATAATTACATTCTCTTCCTCTGTCTTCACATGGCCTTTTTCTCTGTGTCCTCTTCTCTGTCAACTCCTTTTTTGTCTTTTAGAAGGACACCTGTCATTGGATGTAGGGCCCACCCTAATCCAGGATGATTTCATCTTGAGATTCTTAATGTTTTTAAATATGCAAAGACCTTTATTCCAAATCAGTCACATTCTACGGTTCTAGGGGACAGATCTGTTGGGAGCCACTATTCAACCCACTACTCTATGGATTCCCAATATCTGCCTCCTGGAAAATGCTCTAAAAGTCTGCCAAGTTCAAGCATTTGTGTACAGAAGACGGAGAAAAGAAATAGGATAGACTATCACCATTATAATCAAACATACACACTGGATGATGATGATGATGATGATGATGATGATGATTATTGAATTGCAGTTGCTTTCCAGCTCTGTCTCCCCAAATGATGCTTCGAATCCAGGGAGACCAGCATTTAACTTGCTTCTCTGCCCCTTAACTTGAGGTGAGATTTTGGGCAAGCGATTGAACCTCTATTGCATTCAAGAAGCTCATATATGACATAGAGATAATGAAGATGATGGATAGGGTGGTTGTGAAGATTAAATGACACCACGAGTGGAAAAATACCGAGTCTCCTCACAGACACATAACAAATCCTTAGTACATGGTGATGATTTTATTCCCTGCCTATATGGACTCGCCATTCCAGGCTGGGCTTTTCTCTCACAGGCCACAGCCAGAAAATCACATTCACTAAGCGTTGATTTAACTTGACTTCTCAGAAGGTAATTCATTTCCTCTATGTCAAAGTTTCTGTGAGGCAACTAACTCTTGCGCCCACGTCCTGCCAACATAAGTGAGCCTAATTGTGTCATTCTTAGAGTTGTCACCGGTTCTCTAAGGCCATTCTTTTGGCTTGTCCGGAATTAGTTTAATCATTCTCTCAAGGAAGAGTCCTAAAACGTCAAGGATCTGGTCCCGCTTCACGCCTGACACATGCCGTGGCTCAGGAAATGACCACTGCCCACTTCTAATTTCAAATGGCTAAAAGGTGTCCATTCCCCATGTCCACGCCCTCTTTTTCTTTCTCAAGGTCGAAAAGTATTTTCTTTTGTGTTCTTCATATCACGTATTTTAAATCCCAGGTGACGCTCCGCATTCACTTTGCACAGGTAGCATGTCTGTCTACCTTTTCTATCCACTTGTGGGAAAGGTTAGAATTATCAGCGGGCTGCGCTAGATGCCGGGGGCAGCCCTGCCTCTTGCTTATGCTCTGTGCCCTGAGGGGCTGCTGGAAATGGTCTATTAGTCTGGGTGGCCCTGCCTCAGGCTTGGGGTTGTGTTTGGGCTTTTGATGGGGAGCGGGTAAGGCAGGGAAAGCACCTAGAGAGTGAAGACAGAGATCTTATTGTCCTGACACCTTTGGAGCTGGGTTGCCCTCTATCAAAGCCCCATCATTTTGTTGTTGTTGTTGTTGTTATTAAAGTATAGTTGACATGCAATATTATACTAGTTTCAGGTGTACAACATAGTGATTCAATATTTACATACTTTATGATGCGATCACCACGATAAGTCTAGTAACCATCCGTCACCATAAAAGTTATTAAAATGTTATTCACTATATTCCCTATGCTGTAATCCACATCCTTGTGATTTATTTTACAACAAGGAGTTTATATTTCTTATTCTCCTTCACCTTTTATACCCATCCCACACCCCCAATTCTGTGCAACCATCAGTTTGTTCTCTATATATGAGTCTGTTTCTATTTTGTTTTTATTCATTTATTTTGTTTTGTTCTTAGATTCCATATATAAGTAAAGTTATATGGTATTTTTCTTTGTCTGACTTACCCTACTCAGCACAATACCCTCTAGGTCCATCCATGTTGTCTCAAATGGCAAGATTTCATTCTTTTTTTGTGCTGAGTAATATTCCATTGTATATATGTACCACATCTTCTTTATCCATTCATCGATTGATGGACACTTAGTTTCCTTCTTTTTCTTAGCTACTGTAAATAATGCTTCAATGAATATAAGGGTGCATATATTTTTCTGAACTGGTGTTTCCATTTTCTTTGGATAAATACCCAGAAGAGGAATTTCTGGGTCTTATGGTAGTTGAATTTTTTGAGGACTCTTCACACTGTTTCCCACAGTGGCTACACCAATGTGCTTGCCAGACTGTCCTCTCCAAGCAATTATCTGTTTGGAAGCTGGTACCACACCTTCTCCTTGTCCCTTTAGACCCCCAGATGACTGGCTTTTCACTGTTCCCAGCCCCCTGTCATCCTCCTTAAATCTCAACCACATCATTGCAACGAGTCCCTTTCTTAATTTCTCCTCAAACTTTCCATCTGGAGCATGCCATCTTTTTACTCTTTGGACTCTGGCAGACATAGTAATTACTACCTCAGGTGACACCAGAAAAAAGACCCTCAAAATAAGATTCTGGGGTTAACATGCTGGACTATTTAGAAACACATAAATAGCCTCTTCTCAGTGAGGAAATAGAAGAGGGCAGTCTGTCCTACAGAGACATCGTGATTACAGAGTGATCGCCAGTACGGCCTGGGGTGAAGAGCGAGCGTCACTCGATGTGTTGACAGAGCCAGGAAGGAAAACTGGAATCACAGGGACTCTCGGCAGAGCTCTCCTCGGTCCCATGGACCGTCCTCCCCCGGACTTTTCACTCCGATCATCAAAATCGAGCACTTTACTGATTTGGGGATTTCTATTTTTGGTTCCCTCTCCCCAAAACACACACCTTGAAATGACATAAAAGAACTTCTATAAACATTAGCAGAGGATCAGAGGGATGGAAGAAGGAGAGAAAGAAAGGAGAACCAAAAAAAAAAAAAAAAGATGCACGTGAGGGAGGAAGGGCTGAGGCTTCCAGAGCTGGTCAGTGGGAAAGCCGAAGCCCAGACCACGCACCCCACGTGTCTTTCTTTCCCACTCTCCATGCCCACCCTTTGCGGTGAGTACAGACTGCCCCGCACACACGGTCAGTTCATTCTCAACTTCAGACTTCCTTGGGTCCTCAAACCCTTAAACACATAGCTGCCGTGCAGAGAGCAGAATGCAATCTGGTCTCTGCGACAGCGT
Organism: Pteropus medius; assembly: GCF_902729225.1. NCBI lineage: Eukaryota > Metazoa > Chordata > Mammalia > Chiroptera > Pteropodidae > Pteropus > Pteropus medius. The sequence continues at coordinate 10,234,630 of NW_024349804.1, read as the reverse complement.
CAAAGGCCAGCTCGCCTTGCTGTAATGTCTCCCTGCAGACAGCAGGCTCCTGGTACAGTGCGTCACATGGTTAAGCTCCGAACGCCGCCCCGTCTCTCTGGCTCCCTTTGTAAACACCCTAGTTACCTTCGAAGGAGCACAGGAAGTGCTTAAGGTCCTTTGATGAAAGGCCTCTTAATTGAATTTTTTGAATAATGAGCAATTATTAGCCTTTCATGAGAAATATCCTGAGCAGTATCCCGTAAAGGGAATTGACGAGATCTGAGAAGAGTGGAAAGTCAGGTCTTCTAAACCATCGCTCTCGTAATTAGTGTGGATGTGGTCACTAATAAGCTGCATTTCCCCCCCTTATAGGAGGCGTGCATGTTGGGTTCTCCAAGGAAATCGTGTCCCCCAGTCGTGCAGAGATACCCTGAGCCAGCCAGGGACGGCGGGGCCAGGTTTCGTGACGAGGAGATGAACCCTCAGCGCTCAGAAGACACTTCTTCACATCTCAGGACTGCCCGTGACCTTGAACAAGCCAGAAACTTCCGAGTCTCAGTTTCTTCACCTGTAAAAGGGGAATAAGTCAACTTTGAGAACCCCACGAGGACCGTCTTCATTTTGAAAAATGCCATATGGAGGCAAGGTAGCATCTTCCCCCGTATCGTCGCTGTCGATCTGACAATCGTATGTGGTGACGTGGCTCTGGTTTCTGTTTTATTCTTACGCTCAATCACTTGGTTTCAATGTTATTTCTATTATACGTCCTAATTCCAGTTACCTTACGCGTAGCGACTTTCTCTTCGTTTATCCATCTCTCCTACCTTCCCCGACTTTTGATTCTTTCTTCGCCATTCTCTCTGCTTTCCCTTACGTTTCTCAGTTTTCCAAAATAATTTCTCTGCATTTTCGCCAATATCAAACATTGTTTCATTTACCTTTGACAACAACGATGCCGTGTCGTGTACCACCCTGAGCACAGCGGCATACTTGACACTACGGTAAAGGAATGTCTCGTTCACACGTCTCTGTGTTGGCTGAAGTTTGGTCCCTCTAGGCTGCGCTTAGCTCAGCTGGGCTCTAAGAGATGAGTCACGTTCAGATCTGCGCCACCACCTCTCAGCCTCCCTGAACCAGCAGATACCCCAGACGTGCTCTGCTCCTAGGGAAAGGCAGGAGTACAAGAGGCAGGTGTGCAGGTGTGCAAGAGAGGTGTAAAAGACAGCTGTGCATATATGAACACGTGTAGCGTCATTGAGCAAATGATATTTGTTAATGCCTCGCTGATTAAATCAAGACATATGGTCAAGCTCCGGGTCCAGGAGTCGGTGAGTAACAAGGACACATCAGGACGCCAAAGCTGATCGCACGGCAAACCCAGCTTCAATGGGGCAGTGAGGGAATGAGCATTCGCTGAGCAGCGGTGTAGTGTATCACAGATGATATCATTCAAAAATCTTTGCCAAGCTGATCGATACTAGTAGATTTTATTTGCATTTCATGCCTTCTAAGAAAGAAAAAAAAAATTTTATGTAATTTTTTTTAACATTTATTGCATTTCTTCTTTTTGTGAATTGCTCTTTCATGTTGTTGCTGTGGGGGGTTTCTCGAAATGTGTCGTTAGAGAACTTTATAACCTGAGGATATTCATTCTTTCATGTGTCAAGGAAAATTACTGTCAGTTATCCTCCGCTTTTGAATTTTGTATGTAATGCAAATTTAAAATTCTGCCGTGCTCGAATCGATGACTTTTTAGTTTATAACGTGCACCTTAAATACCTTCCTTAGAAAGCCCTCCCTTACCACGAGATTATACGTCTGCATTTTCTCTTGGTTATATTTAGCTTCCATGCTTTTAAAACCTGTCTAGATATGTATTTATATGTATATAATAGGTATATTTTCCCGCTAGGAGCGAATAGGCTGAGTTGGGGCTGGTGTCAGGGTGGTTAAGGGAAACGAGGTCCCCCGGAGCGCAGGGGACAGCCTGAGCAAGGCGTGCCTGGTGCAGAAGCGAGCGCAGGGACTTTAGATGTTCACGGCCACCAGGGCGTGGCCATGGTTTGGGTCTGTGATGCGAGAGGTCTAGACCCAGGGCCACCGTGAGGGCTACGGAGTTTACTCAGGGGACAGCGGGCCATCTCATCTGTACCGCGTTTCTGTTAGTCCCTGACTCCATGGACCCCTCCAGCAGGGAGCGGGTTAGAGATCCAGCACAGAGAGCGCTCGGTCTATTCTTAGCAGCTGCCTCTCTTTTTTTCTGCTAAGAGAGGGAGAAAGAGCCCTCTGCTACCTGCTGGGCTCTGGGGAAGCTGGATCCCAGAGTAAACCGCCCGGGTTTGGGGAAGGGAGGAATCCATTTGCCGCCCCAGGAAAGGCGCTCTAACCCCAGGACGGCCGCGAAATCTGCATATCCTCAAGTCTGCCTGAGATCAAAAGGCCCACATCAAAACGTGGGAGAAAACTCTGGTGGGAAAGTGATGTCCTGATGTTTCTGGGGCATTCGACTGAATTGGATCAAAGTGCAATATCCAGGGTGAGCCTCTGAAGAGGAATTCACATTGGGGTGAGCGGCTCCCAAAGAGGCCCCCGATTCTGTCCCGCAAGCTTTAAGAGGGCTGAGAACTCTGGTGCTGCAGGAGACTCAAACAAGGTTCTCAGCCCCAGGAGCTCCCAGCCTGGTCAAGGAGACCAGTGCATACACAGGTCACACTGGGGACTGTGCTGAACTAGCTGTCTAATCAAAGTGCTACAGGATTCAGCCAGAGAGAAGGAGGTCGATTTAGAGCAGATGATCAAGGTCACCTTCCTGGAGGCAGTGGGATTTCGGCAAGACTAGATTTAGTCTCAGCATGAAATAGTAATAATAACAACAACACAGCAGAGGGTGGCTACATAATCTGTGGGGCCAGTGCAAGATGAAAAGATGAGCCCCTTGTTCAAATGCAGGGAAATAGATGTCATTAAAGAGAATAAAACTAAAGCTTTTCTCTGTGGTCTCTCAACTTGTCACGGTGTTTTGATTTGCCATTTAACGTCGTTCTTAGTAAATAAAAATTAAAAATTTAAAATATCAGCATGAATTTTCCCATTCGTCTTCCTATGGAGAAATGCCAGTTTTAAAAGTATGAGCATTTATCTCATATTTAGAATTGCCCAAATCGTACAATTTGCATTTTATAACTCCTATGCACATATATAGTTCATTCCTAGCATAAGGGTGGAGGTGATGCACGAAACGAGCTCAACTGTTTCTCTGTTCGCTTCTTTATGAGCACGCGTTCAGCCAACACTCTCTACCTTCTGCTCACGGATAAGTACGAAAGGACCGAAAGCTGGAGGGACCGTGCCTTGTCCTATCTTTCCCTTCCCTTCCACGTCATCATTTTCGGTGTCAGTGGTTGGCTAATCCGTCGAAGTAACAGGAGTGGGGAAGGATTGGATACAGTTTCTTCGTCTTTTGTGTTTCTTTGAATGGCATCGCTTTATTTCCGCGTTTGAAGCAAGTTCTGGTTTGAATAGCAAGCATAATTCGGAGCTGTCAGGACCCCCATTTAGTCAATGATGTAACACATTCGCTTAGAAGGACTTCGAGTCTCGCCCGATGCCTATGCAGCGTGAATCTACTGGAAATCTGTGCCCATGAGCTTCGCGGTGCTTGCTGTATGTAACAGCTGGCAGGGAATGGTGGACGGGCGTATTGTGCTCATCTCCTGTCCTCGTGGGCGTGCCCACTGGCCACTGGATGTCACTCACACAACATATGTTCAAAGATAAAATGATCAAGAACGTTAAGGTGACAGCAGAGCATGAAACCAAGCAAGGATCTCTTCTGAGAACCACAGGTCATACGTTTGGGAAGCTGCCTTTTTACATGTTTGGACGAGCACTTAAGAGTTGGCACTGTGATGAGGCCTCTATGTAAAGTAGCTAACTTAATTGTTACAGGAGCCTTCTAAGTATCTCCGTCATACGGATGAGAGAACCGAAGTTTGGGAGATTAAGCATCTTGATCGAGATCCCACACTGGCAAATGGAGACAGATTCAAACACCTGCTGTCTGCTGTCTGGCTCTGGAGCCCGAGCCCCGGACCTTGCCCTCCCTCCCCGCGAGAACAGCAGGCAGCAGAAGGGCCTTCCAGATGGAGAGTGGAGAGATGCAAGCTCGCTGTGCCCGCTCCCGCGTTAATCAATCATAAAGGAACTCAGGCATTTCACCTCAGTACCTTCTAGAATATTTGGATTAAACTGGCATTCCAGCAATTTCTGGGGATACAGCGGGACTGTTTTTTTTTCTAATTCCGAGCATATCTTCTTTTGGAAATGATTCTATTCCCATTCTGAGACAACACAGTTAATTCTGAGAGTTTCAGATGCAACAATGCTTGGCACGTAAGGTGACAGTAAGGCTCAAAGGAGAGGAGCCATGCAAAGGTCTTAGGGCAATTCTTAATGCAAAGTAAGTGAGGAGTAAATAGTAGATCATTTTTTCATTACTGTTTCCAGAACAAACCAGTTATGCAAGTCAGGCCAATCAAAGCTCTCGTTCAATCTTTAGCTGAAACTCTTCTTAAAAGTTCTGTTTCTCTGGATCACAAGCTCTAACAATCAAGGAAGCCTAGAGCCTCTGGAGGCCTCTGGCCTCTAAATGGAGAGAGTTTGTTTAAGAAGGAGGCCGAGCAGAGAGAAGCGAGGCTGAATCTGAAGAGCGATATAGAGATGGAAATGGAGATGGAGATGATGGAGATGGAGATGGAGATGGAGATGGAGATGGAGATGATGGAGATGGAGATGATGAGCATGGAGATGATGGAGATGAGATGAGATGGAGATGATGAAGATGGAGATGATGAGATGGAGTATATGTGAGTGATGATGAGATGGAGATGGAGATGGAGGAGATGGAGATGGAGATGAGATGATGGAGATGGAGATGAGATGGAGATGATGGAGATGGAGATGGAGATGGAGATGGAGATGCAGTTGGTAGAGAGAGAGACAAATGGTGGGGGGAGTGAGGCGGGGAGAGAGAGGCAGAGAGAGAGAGAGGGAACTGGATCACATTATTTGAACTTCTAGCCATACTTGAGTCTAACCCCTTTGAATGTTCAGATACATTTCTTTTCTCTGTTAATTTACTTTGCTTTGTGTTTTTGTCACCCGTATTCTACAAAAAACAAAACAAAACAAAACAAAACCCTTCTGATTAAGACTGGACGACACACCAGTGTCCACACATGCAAAGTTAAATAGAGACCTGTGATTATTTTTTCACTCATTCATTCATTCATTTACTCATTCACTCACTCATTTTCTTATTCATAAGTCAAGATATTTTTGCTTGCCCACCATGTCCCCAGTACGTGCTGAGTGCTATGCATACATAGTCCCTAGGGGAGTCTCCGATGATGACATTCTACAGTTGGGTAGTCAAACATCTCAGTTCACCACGCAGCCCAATGGTTTACACTTGTTGTCCTGTAATAATAAATAATAGCATCCCTTTTACTCTCACAAAGGTTTTTCTTTGGAAGACAGATCATATGGTCCCATACTAAGACGGCCTTGCACATGAGATGCAGTGGCGACTTAAGGAAAAGACCGTGTAAGAATGTAAGTTCCACACAAATGGAGGTTTTCCGCTGTTCAGTTTTCTGCTCCATCCTACGACGCCTGGCGTTCGGCAGAGGCTCGATAAACACTCATCGATGAATGAGTAAAACACGGCCTTGGGTGCCAGCGCGAAGGAGGTTGCATTAGGTTGGAAACACAAAGGCTGGGGGAGGACTTTCACATGAGGCTAGATCGCAGGAAGAGCCTCTGCGAAAGCGAAAGGGAGCGAAGAAGCATGCCAGTCTGGGTGGCCAATACAGGTGGGTGTCGTGGGACCACTGGCAGTGCGAGCTGGGAAAGCACCAGAACGCAGACCCAAGCACCTAGAGAATTCATCTGCCTCAGAGAAAGTATGAGCTTTAAGCTGAGTATAATGGCACGCAGGAAGGGGTGGTAAGCACGTGAGTACTTTGCCTATGAAGGAAGATCATTTTGGCTGACTGTAGTAACGACTCACTCTGGGTGAGAAAAACAAAATTGGGAGAACTTGCTAGAAGCCCACATGAGAATCGAAGGCTTTGCTCCACACTGCGGCTCCTCGAGGAGGGTGTCCCAGCTCTCTAGCAAGATGAGAACAGTTAAGACAAGGCAGAATTCATCCGTTTTCATGGAATTCAGTGCATTCGACTGAAAATAACACATTTAGAAATTGTCTTCTAAAACTTTTCTCCAATGCTAAAGCTGTCATTTGTTTTACGAAACGTTGATGATAGCGGATGGTGTCCTTTTAAAATATTCTTCTATCACACATAAAACAATGCCAGTCCCATGTCACTAGGGACCCATACAATGCTACAATTCCTACCACTTGGGGGAAATTTTTGCACACCTGTTACATTACTGAGTTTCTTTCCCCTGGTCTCAGGAATGGGAGATACAGTTGCAAATAAAGGTATAGTTTTGAGAAGTGTTTAACAACGCATCTATGAGATAAAATGAATGGTTACTGGTCGGTCTGTATCGGATCAGACACTTCTACTTCAATTATCTGTATTCTTCAAGTTCAAGTATGCGTTTTTATTCCCAGTCCAAATAATGCAGATGATGTTCATGGCTATCCATGTTTGTTTTCATAGATAGCTATTTCCCGCATTGAAATAATCGTATTCGTTTTTCTTGTTGAATATAAATATTTTCATCTCGTGGATGAAAAAGTACAAAAAAGTGATTCGCAAAGCCGTGCCTATACATATCATCGGGCGCCACATATTTCAGGAACAAGACACATTCCTTTTCAGATAATCACGTGCCATTTGATATATATTGATTTATGTAAACACTTGGGAAAGCGGAGTTCGGTTTACATTTCTGAATAATTCCTTCACTCTTTAAAGGAAGCATCTTTCAAAGACACATGGCCCAGGGGCAACATTCATCTTTCAGATTTCAGTTTTAGTCAGCAGAGAGAAAGGTTGCTACTGCTAAATCATCGGCTCTTAGGAGCTCTGCACTGGGATCACGAAGCTTTATTGGAGCGAATAGTCAGTGTCTGCTCACGGGCCCCCTCTGCCCCTCTAGCCATCCCACTCAGCTATTTGCAGTTTCTTTAGTGAGGCAAAAAGGGAATCACACTCATTAAGCAGCCATTATTACTAATAACCGGAAGACCCGCTCTGACATGAATTAATCCTCCATCTGGGACGCTCTCCACACTTGTCAATCACCTTTGGGAGTGGGATATAGATGCCAAGTGTTTTTGTCTTATTTTTTTTTTCCTGATAAATGACAACAGGCGACTGAAATTGAAACTCATCATCTTGAAGACTCCTACCCAGAAGACCCCTGTAAAAAAAACGCAAGACAGTACAGGGAACGTTCAAAGAAAGATACTTAGAAGGACGTTTTTATTACTAAGTCCTTCTAAGTTAGAAGGGAAGATGAGATAAAGTCCCAAGCAGAAGGCAGAATTCTTGACCTGTGGAATATAGCAATAGCTAACACTGCGGCCATCGATGTGACAGGGTGACCTCAGGGACAACTGAGCCTGGAGACCAAGAACCATCCTGATTTCAATGTCCAGGACTTAGGAAACTCTGTCATCAGCAAAAGAAATAGAACGCATGCCATGAGGTGAGGGAATGGTCCCTGGTAATAGGCGGAGGCAGAGAGAAGGCCAGCAGGGACTCTGGAAGGACAATGGGAAGCACAAGCTCAGTTTCCACGAGGCTGTCTAGACGCACGCAGGCTGCTAACAGCCCTTTCGAATGGGTTCCCCGGAAGAGTCATAATTTCTGCCCATTGGTGCCTTGGGGCACCTCGACCTGCTTCCTCGCTCACCGCCACCCTGTAGACCCAAAGCTCTGTCAAACCAAGAATCACCACTGCGATTTTCACTGTTTTCTTTCTGATACCAGCAGAGAGCCTGGTGCACGGTAATATAGAAGTAATATTTGCTGAATAGAAGCATGCGTGGACGATTATACATTTTGACATTATTCTTTATACTAGTTTTGAAATCCCTGCTAGAATGAAAAAGGACGTCCCCTCTGCTGCCCCTTTACTTGGCACCGTGGTGTCTTTTACTCTTCATATCCAAAATCTTCATTTGTGATGACAATTTAGATTCAGGGGAAAGACACCGGTGACAAGACAGGAATCTCATGAGTAAATCAGAGATTCAAGATTAAAAAAGCAGAACCCCAGATCCTAAATGAAGGCACAGAACAAGAGCAGGACTAGAAGCAGGCCAACTAAATACTATTTTGGGGTCACAATGCCCTAAATCTCTGGATTTAAGTAAAGCCCAAGGGTCATAGTGGGACGGGTGTCTTTGATGGGCACTAACCAACTCTAGCTCCGGGAAAAGGAGCAAATAAGACAGACGACACCTACCACAAAACTGCTTCTGTTGCTCGAGTAGCCAAGCTTCTCTAGCAATGGGAATTGAGTATGAATCAAAGGAAAGAACAGTTACATTCTCCATCGTGTAGTTCCCCAAGCCCCACTCCACAGCTCCACGCAGAGGGACCTTCGACGCGACCGGACAACTGGGCTCGAAACTCCACTGCTACTGCTGTAAGAGTGAGCCGAGTCCACAGAGACACACTCAGCACCTTGAAGTTCAAGTGCGTAATTCTGGTGTCCTGCAAATATCTTCAATGACGGTTAGAGATATTCTCTCCCATCTTGGTCCAACAGGTTGCCAGCCCGGGAAGCCTGTGAAAATTCAAATCTGACCGCATCCTCTCCTTGAACGACTCGCCTTGAGCTTCACCACGCAACACACACTCCCGGAGGGAGCAGACCCTGAACACTGCCCCCGTCTGTGACCTGGTCTCCTGTCACACCTCTCTCTTACGGCATGCTTCCACACTTGGCTTCTTTTTATTTCTTGAAGACGCCGACCTCGCTTTTCTCTAAAGGCATTGTGTCTGCTACTTCCTCTGTCTAAGACCATCCTGCATCAAGTCTTAGCACGCACGGTCGCGTCTCACCCCTCAGGTCTCAGGTCTCAAGCGTTACCTGCGGAGGCAAGTCACTATCCTACGAATAGTAGCGTCCTCCGCTTGCTGTTACGCTCCAGCCCAGGACCTTGTTTTGGTGTCTCCATTTCAGCTATTCCTTTATAAAATTATTATGGAGTAGCATTTGCCTACTTGACGATTTGCCGTCACTTAAAAATAAGTACCGAGATAGCAGGAGTCTTCGGTGTTTGCTCCTCACTCTGTCTGCATCATTTAGAAGAGGGATCGGCAAAGGAGCAAATGCCGAATACAAGTGTGTTGAATGGATGAATGAATGAATGGATGGATGTATGAATGGATGGATGGATGAATGAACGGATAGATGAAATGAATGAATGAATGGATGAACGAATGAATGGATGGATGAATGAATGGATGGAGATGAATGAATGGATGGATGAATGAATGAATGGATGACTTAGGCTGAGATGGCAGCAGCCACACCCTGGAGGTAAGTCCTTGGAGACAGCGATGAAAAGAAAAGCAGCAAATCCAGGCCTCTCAATTCAAAACCTGTGTTTCTTCTTCACCATCGTTCAATCCTGACCCTGTTGTTCCCCAGTTAAAGGGTCCCTGGGGCCACCAGAGGAAGCCCAAGTTATCTGCAGTCTCCCTTCTTGCTGTCCCACCTGCTCAAGTCTCGATCGTCCCTGCGGAGCACATGTGTCTAGTGCTTCTGGCTTGGAAGACATTTAATGGGCTGTGACTTTCTCTAGGTCGTATCGATGTCCTGTGTCTGCTTCTGCCTTCACCCTCCAAAACTCTGTATTCCAAACATGAGTAAAGCCCGTTAGTCTCCTGCTTCTATTCGGCGAGTTCCGTGCTCTGAGGCACTGTGCACGATCCATCGCGAGGCTCAGTACACACAGTGATTGGTTACGCGCACTGTCTACAGAGCTCCAGGTTCAAATCCTGAGCACCTGGGTGTCTCTGGCAAGATGCTTAACCTCTCTGTGATTAAATGTCCTCCTTTGTAAACTGGGAATCAAAGCAGTATCCATCTCATGGTGGTATATTTTAAACAAATCACCTAGAATAGTATCTGGCACACATTAGTACCATATTAGTATCTGTCATTATTATCTCTTATTCTTAATTACTTGCATTGTACTTGGTACAGAAGCACTCAACACATATCTAAACATAACTGGGGAAGAAGGAAGGGGAAACATAAAGTAGTAAATAAAATATTGTGTTAGTTCCTCACAGCTGCCTGGAAAATGCCACACTCCACGTGGCTTAAAACAACAGAAATTCATTGTCTTGCAGTCCTGGAGAAGAGCAGTTCAAACTCAAGGCGTCGGCAGGGCTGTTCTCTGGGACTCTGGGTAGCGGCCTCCTCCGTCTCTTCTCAGCTTCCGGAGATGCCCGGAAATCCTTGGTATCTGTTGGCTTCCGGCAACGTCACTCTGCCTCTATCATCATATGCCCGTCTTCGCTGCGTCTGCATCTCAGCGTCTCTGTCCAAAGTTTTCTCTTATTATACTAGAAGACACCAGTTGTATGCAGTGAAGTACTGTGGGTTGGACTCTAGCTTATCGTTCTGTAGAGCACAGTTCAACCCATCGCAAACACTGAGTGGGACGGGATCTTTTCGGTCATGCGTCCCCACTCAGTAATTCATTATACTGTCTGGTCCTCCCAACTGACCTTCGAGGTAGACGGTCTCTCCAGCGTTCAAATGAGAATAGAGAACACAGACACGACGGGCCTTCCCAGGAACCCAAGCTACAAAATAGCACAGAAGAAAGCAAACTCGCGTTTTCCGACTCTGCCGCCCGGAGGGTCTATTCCTCAACTTCACCTCCTAACTACATCGGTCTCACGGAAACCGATATTGAGCTCCAGCTCCACGTCAATCACTGCACTGCCTGTGTGGGGGATTCGAGGAGTGGGGTGCGCACCCCGAGTGCCAGGCTCTCGTCACTGATGACGGGTGCTGGAGAATCAGACGAGACAGGCCCCTGGGGTTAAAGGGAAGCCTGTCCCTACACGTGGCTGGGGTTACAGACGGCACTCGGGAGAATGTGGCCAGGGCTCTCTCCCCTTTCTGCCTCCCCTCTGTCTTTCTCCTCCTTCTCTCTCCCTTTCTGTCTATCCTTTCTTCTCACCCTTTGCTTGCATTTTTCCCTCTACGCACACATCTGGAAACTATTGACGTATACCCTACGTCTAATTTTTTGCAATACCTATTTCTTGAGAAACTACCATCTTAAGACTTTTCCAGGATGTTACATTTATTCTCCTCTATTTAATCAGACCTATACTCCTAAGGGGCGGTGTCTGTGTCTTATAGATAAATAGACACGCTCAAAGGATTACTGGACTTGCCCAAGTCGACTCAGCGAGCTCAACGATTTGCAGGATTCTAAGAAAGCCAAGTTATCCCTCCCCAAAGCACAGGCAACAAAAGCAAATGTAAACAAGTGGGATAATGTGAAACTAAAAAGCTTCAGCGCGCGCGCACGCACGCGCACACACACACACACACACACACACACACACAAACCAACAAAATAAAAATGCAGAACGGGAGAAAATATTTGAAAATTATGTGTATGACAAGGAGTTAAGACCTGAAATACGTATATAAAAATCTATACAATGCAATAGCAAAACAAACAAACAAACAAACAAACAAACAATCTGATTAATAAGTGGGAAGAGGAACTAAATAGATGTATGTCCAAAGAAGACATACAGATGACCAACAGACATATGGAAAGGTGCTCAACGCCACCAAGCATCAAAGAAATGCAGATCGAAACCACAAGGAGATGTCGCCTCGCACCTGTTAGAACAGTTGTCACTAAAGAGATGAGAGATAAGGAATGCTAGCGAGGATGCCGGAGGAAGGGAGCCCTTGTGCACTGTCAGTGGATATGTGAATTGGTGCAGCCATTACGGAAAACAGTATGTGGGTTCCTCAAAAATAGAAAAATAGAACCACCATATGAGCCAGCATTCCCGCCCTGGGTTTAAATCCAAAGGAAATGAAAACAAGATATTGAATAAATTATCTGCACTCCCAAGTTCATTGCAACATTATTCACAATAGCCAAGATTTAGAAACAACCCATGCGTGTCCATCGATAGATAAATGGGTAAAGAAAAATTAAATATATATATTTATATTATATAATATTAAATAATATCATGTAATGTATTAGATATATTTAATGGCCACAGGAGGGAAGACGATCTTGCCATTTGCGACAACATGGATAGACTTGGAGGACATCGTGCCAAGTGAAATAAGTCAGACAGAGAAGGACAACTATGACTCATAGCGACAGAGTAAGAAAGTGGTTGCTAGGGGCTGGGGAGTGGAGGGATAGGGAGAGGCTGGTGAAAGGGTGCAGACCCTCAGCTACAAGCTGACTAAGGCCTGCGGATTTAATGTAGATCGTGGGGACCGTCGTTGATACCGCTGCGTGTGCGTGTGCACGTGTCCACACACAGACCGAGACTGCGCATCGCACACTTGCCCGGCACGCCACACGCCTTAGCGTTACTTCCCTTCCATTAACCCAGGAACCGTTAGAGAAACACGGGGCTGTCTCGGCCTCGTTCCCACTTTGCTCCTAAGTCAGCAGGATGGCTTCTTAGCTGTTACACGTGCGGCCGTTGGGAGAAAATGGCAGCGCACGGAACTCGGTCCTGAAGGAATCGACCCACCAGAACTCGCTGACTCCTCGGCGGGGACTAGCAACCCAGATGACTGATCCCCAGCAACGCCCGCCTCACGGCCCACCGGGGAGAGCCGTGGCCGCACGGTTCCCTCCAGGAGTGACACAGCATCTGCCAGCAGTGACTGCTCTTCGGCAAAAACCTTCTTCTGCGGTGATCAAAGCTGCTTTCAAGTCCGTGGAAACCAACTGGAAGTGTTGCAGGAGAGAACGCACGCTTCCCGCAAGATACAGACGCCACCTTCGGCTATTAACGCCACTGCACTAAAAGCATCTCTTCTGCCTCCTGTGCTGGAAATTTATTGAATACAGTCTGTTGTAGCAAACAACATAATCAGCCTCACTTCGTTTCTTAGGAACGATGTTGTTATTTCTCATCTTTTAAAATGGTTCAAATGCTTCTTCGATATTTAAAGTGATGTATAATTATTGATGTATAATTATCCGTGAAACCAACTATGGACTCTAAGGACATAATAGAAAAAAATTCTGGGAATATTCATCATTACAAGTATCCATATTATAAGATTGATTTCAGGGTGTGCCACCGTTGTTCAATTTTTCATTTTTGCTATCAGAATGTAGGGTAGCCTTAAGCATAATTTTGGGTTCGATATTATAGTTTATCATAAAAATTATTATTTTAATTTTTAATGTAATTTAGCACCAAGATGATCTTATCGAGCTACTATTTTAAGTCAACTGTATTTTATTTCTAGGATTATGTTGTGGCCCTTAATTTTGCTCAGGAATACTTTTTTTAAGGCACAAGGCTCTAAAAACAGTAGAAAGTGTAATACACTTGCAAAAGATTCTTTAACTCTATATGACAAAAAATATGGAAATATATAGAGAGGCCCATTGGAGTGATTGTGTTTCTAGAAGTTTAGATCTGGAAGCCGCCTTGGACTTATTTAGTTTGAAGCTTTTATTCTGTTGATGAGGCAACAGGCTCAGAATGGTTGTGTAAGAGGCTTCAGGTTACATGGCTTATCAATGGCTATATGGCTCATCTGAGACCTGAATCTTCCGGATAACGTAAATGGCATCCAGACACGTCTTTCTGGTAAATGATGCATCCCTAGAACCGTAGATTCTCTCTACCCTGCTCGAACTTTCATCAGCCAGTTCATTCACGTGATTGTTAACCCTGATAGTTGAGAGTCTTTCTTAAGATGATTCGATTCTCATATTACATAAACCATTCACTGGTCCAAGCTCTGGCCTCTGGAGAAACACAGAGTTTCATCCGTGTACCTATTGCTACTGTTCCCATATTTAAAAAGAGATCTCATGTCTCACACGTGCAGGGGAACTATTTATTCACCACTGTTGTGATTATTTTCAACAAAAACTGACTCACACACTCCCGGTTTCTGACACTATTCCAAACTTCACCCATCAAAAGTCACCAAAAGTCATTTTCCTAAGGGAGAGTATGGGTAAGAACAATACCCAGTGGCGTCAATCCTGTCTTCTCGTTTGGACCTGCCCGACACAGAACAGATAATCTCTGGTCTGTTTTCACCCAGACCATTAACTTAGAAGAAAAAAATTAAAAAAAAAATCTACGTCCTTGAAGGTTGAAGACAGTTTCCTCCATGGTACCTGTTACTGGAGAAGCAGGAGGGAGCAGTTGTGGAATTCAGTGTCATGAAGTCTGGTGCTCCAAAAAGCATTCCGCATGTCTTCCAACAAGTCACTATGGCATCCCTGGTTTTTGTGAACTGCTCATAGAATTCTCAGGCATTTAACCCATCAATTAGAGGTGCAACGGCCAGGGGTTAAGACCAAGGGCACATGGAATACATGAGCCTGAGGCTCCGGACAGTCATCACTGCCGGCACCTCAACGAAGGATGGGCATAAAAGCTACCATTTATGGGACACTTCATAAGTTATCTCTTTTGTTCTTCAAAACAACCTACATTTGGATACTAAATGGGTTTCAAGAGCTTAAACAAAACTCACAGGAGATAAAGTATGGCAGAATTGTGATTCCAAACAGAATTTCTGATGCCAGATCTTATGTTTTAATGACTCTAGAAAAGAAATATCAGATAAACAGAGCACTAATTGGGGAAAGTCAGTGTGGTCAGTGGCTGGACATCTAAGACGAGCTCATGAAGAAACAAATGGCAGCAGAAGAGGCCACTAGAACAGCATCGAAGGGAGGTAGCAGGATAACTTTCTGTAGCCCCAGCTACAGCTGCCTTTCTGCAGAGCATCATGAGTAAGGATGTGGGTTTCAGGACCCAGCTTCTCTGGATCCTAGGCTGGTTTCACCAACCATTGGACAAAGAATCTTAACTTTCTGTAGCTTGGAGTCCTTACCTGGGAAGTGAGGCATACAATTATCATGTCTAATGAAATAATCTAAGAACGTAGCACGGTGACCAGTACAATGTACGTCAGGGGCAAGTGTTAACTTTATGACTTACTGACACTTTACTCACCTAAGCATAATATAAAACTTTTTCCTCCTTTTATTCTTCTTTCTGTCTCATAACCTCTCCCTTCTTCCCTCCCTTCATTTTTTACTCTAATTGTACCTGTTATGTACAATGTGCTGTGTTAGATACTGAAGATGTAGAGATGTATGTAATATGGTCCTGGGTCTTCATGTACAGCCTAAGAGAGAAGGAGCCCAGAAAAAAAATGACAACAGATGGTCCTAAGTTCCAAATAGTGACTTCAGTGGTGAGGGAATGTTCAGTTTAGTTTATAAACATCAAGGAAGCTTTCCAAGGAAGATACTCTTGCGTTGGTTTTGAACGAATGAGTAAGAGTTTTCCATGTAGACAGAAGTGGTTACCACAAAGGCAGAGCTTTGTTCAAAGTCACAGAATCTTGGAGCAACGTAGCTGGTTTCAACAGATCTGAGAGTGACTCAAAAAAAAGCCGGAGCACAGAGGATAAGCAGGGCAGGGCTGCAGGAGATGAAGGAATGGTCCAGGTTTTGCTAAGCCTAGGGCACGCAAGGAGAATAGTAGGGTGAGGTAGTCATTAAGCCTCCCCCAGCCCACTCCTACTGGTGTGGCACTATAGGTAGTGCATCCTTGAGAGCATCATGCCAGGTAAAAGGGGCTGTTTCAGTAGGATGGACACACACACACACACACACACACACACACACACCAATACTCAGTTTTTGAATTTCCGAATAGTCTTTTGAAACTCATGGCGTAAATAAGTTTTAGATTTCAAGGTTTTACTTCCAAGGAGCTTTTTAAAAAAAAAAAATTGGGGGATTTCATAAATACTGAAAGACTCAGAACATAAAATACACAGAACATAAAATGCACTTAATAGACTGAAGAACTTCTGCTGAAAAAGAGTTACTTTTCTCACCTAAATGTTCTAAAGCTCTCAGAGGCAGGAGAGAGAGAGTGTGAGGAGAAACAAAAAACAACACATAGGCGAGGTCCCTCAAAAAGACCACTATGGACCAAAGATGGGACCGGAACGGATACGGACAAAGTAAGCCGAGAGCGGAATGGATGGATGTCGATGGACAAAGACCATAAGCCCCTGCCCTCATATGACCGGCCTGGCCCGATGCCCTGAAGTTCGAAGTGAAAATCAAACCAGAGTCACGGTTAAGGGCAGGCAGAAGTCTCATAACTTGACTAAGAAAACTGAAATGCTTGGGTTTATCCTAAATTGATTAAGGTTGAGTTTTCCTTGCTGGCAGAGAAAGAAATAAGCGATCGAAATAGAAATTAAGTTTATTTATTTAAAAAATCTTGTATATTTTTGCTGTTCTCCTTGCTACATCATCGGACACATAGGAGCAATGGAAGAAGGGTGTCCACGGCAGGGTAGAAAGGACAGCTCGGAGGAGATGTGGGACACAGCGTTTGGATGGACAGGTAGATGGCTAGAGGGATAAACAGACGATGGGTGGATGAGCTGATGCATGAACAGATGGGCGAATGGATGAGTAGATGGGCAGATGGGTGAAGAATCAGAACAGAAAACTTCACACCAGCTTAAAAGCTAGTTTCCCTATACTTTTCCTGAGCCCTTATAGAGAAACTTATGGAAAACACTTGCCTGAAACTCTCTCTCTCCATTATGCGCACACAATTGAGCCTTGCCAGTCTCTCTTCACAGTCTGATTTATTCCGGGTAAATGTGCATCTTCCTCCTTCGGCGTTCTGCTTTTTCTTTGCTGTCTTTCTCTGGGTGTGCGCCTCTGCCGTGGGTCGACGGCATCCGAGCCCACGAAATCCTCAACCTATCACGGGTAACTGGGCACGCCCCACCTAAAAAATCATTAAGCTGCCTACCTGACATGCATATCAAGGACATTTTGTTTTATGTAGCCAAAAAAAAAAAAAAAATCATTAGAATAGCAACAGCAGCTCTCACAAAGACACATAAATGGGGAGCGGGAGACAGACTGACGGTGTTATTTTCCGAACTGCACGAAGTGGAACCTGGGCGCTTGAAGCATTATTGCCAGGGGCTAGATGTGCTCAATGTCTCAGCCAGAAGTGGACTCATATGTGGACAAGGGCAGGGACTGCCCTGCAGGCCGGATGCCATGCGACCCCCGGGGCAAGCTTTTCTCTGCGAAGGCCGCTTGTACTTGAGCCTGCTTTCCTAACAATTTTCCTCTTCCAGAAAAAGAATTCTCTACCGGCTTCATCCCCTTCATTGAATATTCACTTGGGCCCTGGTCTGCTTTTCATTATCGGTATCTGGTGTCTTAGTTTTTCCTTTGAAATCACATCTTTTCTCCCTACGGAAACGTAGGAATCGTGATTTCTCCCATCCTTCTCTTTGGACCCACCTCAATCCTGTCCCAAGCCATGACAGCCCTGCAGGTAAGAGTCCGCGTGAGTTCTCTCTGATTCAAAATGAAACAAAACAAGACAGAAAGGGGGCGGACCGAAGGCAAGATTAGTTGAGTGGGTGTCAGAATGGACCCAGCGAAGGGATTCCGACACCTCCACATCCCGCCCCGTTCTTCGTCCTCAGCGGTGAGATTGCCGGCTGCGTGTCGAAGGTGTCCCGTTGCGACTGGGGCACATCCGGGTAAGCTACAGCTTCGGACAGCTTTTTGAAGAGTTTTCAAATATTGAGAAGAAAGCATCTCGTGGTCATCTAATATTTAAGTGTCTCGGAGTGGGAGGCGCGCCGGAAGGCAGAACCTCTCAAACGGTCTGGGGCGCGCGTGGGGGGGACCAGCGTGTTCTGTTTCTCCCGCTTGTTTTTTTCAGCTGTGGTAACACGGGAGGCGTCCTCCGATCCCGGGCTCGGCTGTCACAGCATCGTCACATCACGCTCACATTTCTAAACACTTTCTTCTAGTTTCTGCACTTATCTCACTGCTGACCAGAAACAAATATTCAGCGACCGTCACAGATCCAAGGACCCCCCCTTGGCTCTCGTTTGCTCCCTGGCTCTCTGTCCTCTCCTGCCGTTGAGAGCCGAGGCTGCCTCCTTTCCCAGAACTCACCGCAGACACGTACGCAAGCCCCATCCTCCGATGAAGAAAGGTTGGCCGGCGTGGCTGGCAGCAGCCCTTCCCAGTTCACGGACGAGGCTATCGAGGGTCAGAGAGTCCAAGTCCCGTGATGAGTCATCACGCAGCCAGTGAGCAGCAGACACAGCGATCCTTGGTATGACGTGACGTGGTGATCCATGGGGAAAGAACGTTACTGAGAAATATATTTGTTGAATGCCGCTTACTCTTTTTCAAAATACTCATTAAATCAGTGAAGGAAAGTTCCAAAAAGTCCAGCAGAAAAAGACACTGGTTCGAATTGTGTTTCCCAGACGTGTTTCATCAAGAAACGCTTAATAATATCCCAACCGTGGAAAAGACTCTGCTACACTAGTCTGGTTGACAAAGGGACACGGCTACCTGTAGCGGTGGTGGCTGTGGTTTGCCTACTAACCTTCCTCCTGTAAGTTTCCCTTGTGTAGCAGGGAGGAGCCGTTCCACACACGTGGGGACGCGGCTGTGTGCCATGCGAGGGGGCGGTGGCTGCCATTAAGCTTGCTGCTCAGGCCCCCTTCGTGAGAGGACCTGCCACAAGGAGTTTAGTGAGGGGACAATGCTCAGTAGGTGCCAGCACTTCCCGATTCATTGTTGGACCGACTCACTGCCAAGCCAGCCTCTTCCTGGCAACTCCCAGCCCAGGACAGGGTGTGGCAGGAGTTTCATCGTGGACATTTCCAGCCTGATACGGCTGCCCTCAACCTAGAAAAGACTTCCTCAGGGTCGCCCTGCCATGCGAGGGTCTTCTCTCCCAACCCCCTTCCTTCTCTCCTTTCCCAGGTGCCACGCCTGTGTCCCCACCAATTCCTGCTCCACTGCCCACCTGATTCTTCAACGTATCTCTTGCTTTTTCTTGAATATTCCAAGACTTACTCTTTTTTTCCCCCCAAATACCTTGTTATAGATAATTTACTGCTATTTTTTTTTTTTTTTAGAGGAGGAAGCTGAGTCTCAAAAGGGTTGCGAATCTTCTCTAAGATCATAGAGCCGGTAGGTGAAGGAGTCCAAAAATGAACCCCCAGTTGGGCACACCAAAAAGCACCTCCTTGGAAGCGCTGAGCTGTGATACAGGTGCAGCCAGTATGGCTGGTCCGACAGGAAGCTGGGCGCGGCTTCCGGGAGGAAGGGAGCTCTTAATGCTAGTAAGCCACTCCTTTTTGGCAGCCACAAAAATCTGGCTACAATATTTCGGTCTCCTTTGGGATCGAGACACACTTGGTTATCTAGCAGAGGTCACGTGCGTTTGGGGCCCAGTCCACAGAACGGTTACTCTTCCCGTGTGTTCCCTGCACCTCCGCTGCCACCGGCCCATCCGAGCAAGACTACGGATGCTGGTTCTGCTTACCTGCTCGTCTGTCCCGCCACTCGAGGGAAGAGAGACATCCGATGACTCGGGAATCTGCATACGGAAGAGATTTCTCATATCCTGTCCCAGCAAGGGACCGTTTGTCATCTTAGATACTCTCATCCTATGGAGAGTGACCCTAAATGAAGTTTGGCTTCCTGAAGGTCGTGCCCTCGGAGCTCGACGCGAAGTGGATGTTTGGCAGATTCCGATCAATTACTTTGAAAGAGCCATCTGATCCAAACCGCTCTGTCCACCCGCGTGACTCTGTTTCTCTGGACTCCCCCAGGCAATCTGAAAACGTTTAAGCAGATAACGGAAAAATCGTTTTTGCCTTTTCTCTCTTTTTTTTCCCCCCCGCCTCTGGCACATGCGGCACCACTTAAGAATCAAATGCAAAGAAAAGGGGACCACGGGCAATGACCTCCAGTGAAATTTCAAGTGTGGTACTGGGCTCGTTCCGAACAACCCTGCTGGGTAAATCAGACTTCCTCGTTTTGCAAATGAGACTAAGTTCAAGGATTTCGGGGCTAGTCGAGGACGGGACGGAGCTCCAAAAGGCAGAAACCCAGCTTTCTTGGGCCGTGTTTGCACAGGGCTGCACGAGAGGAGACCCTCTCAGCCAGCACTCAGAGGGGATAGGGCAAGAGCCCCCCGAGGTGGAAGAGGGAGTTGGAGCGGGAGCCTGCATGTCTAGGTGACGCCCCCCGTCTTTCGGCAGCGAGCGGGGAATGTCTGAGCTAAGTGCGCAGTGAGGAGGCAGCGGTCGAGGTCACGCTGCAGGGTTTGCCTTATCTGTGGTTAGCAGATGCTCGGCGCAGTTTTGTGGGGCACGTAAGGTCCTCGGGCCCCGTGAGGCTAAACTAAGTTTATTCGCACTATATTTCTTAAAAATTGGATTGTAATAATTTGAGTTGAGTGTCATCTAATGGTCCTGGCCGGCGGCGAAGAAAAAAACAGCACAGGGACCATTTTAGGCTGATTCACAGGCCCATTTATATAACAGACTCACCGTCGCTGTTCCAAGATGGTCGCGCCAGGGAAAGAGAAAACTCGAACATGAACCCAAGTGAACATTTGTCATTCCATCGGACACCTGGTGTATATGCCACGCCTTAAGATGGTACCTTTTTTTCTGGTACGCCAAGTTTGCATTTGCAGATGTTAAAGGGAAAACTGAACCTCCAGAGAGCCATGAAGGGAGGGAGTCAGACAAATTTTTCGGACAGCGATCGCTCAACTTGCTCTGAGCAATGCCACCGTTGGGACACTGGCCTAGTTACAGAGAGAAAGAGAGGGCGAGGCAGAAAGAAAGGGGGTGGGGGAAGACAAGGGTGGAAGCAGAAAAGCAGAAGAGAAGCGGGGAAGGGAGAAAAAGAAGCGACTCGCATGACGCCGACCGATCCGAGACCGCGGGCCGTTCAAAATCAGAGATACGGTTCGAAATGAATTTTGAAACGCTTTCAAAGCTCATTTCACAAAAGGTAGCCATTCTGCCTGACCTGCACGTTCAGTTTTCCCCTTTTTCTTCTGTGAGCATGTCCCTTAACTTGGCCTTCATTCGAGTATGAGTTTAAAGCAAACAAAGCCTGTTTTTCTTCTCCCAGGAACAACGTGAGGGGCAGGGAATTTGCCGCCCTGGGCGCTAGCACGGGAGGGGCGCTCTCTCTCTCTCTCTCTCTCTCTCTCTCTCTCTCTCTCCTCTCTCTCTCTCTCTCTCTCTCTCCCTCCCACTCCTCCCTCCCTCCCTCCCTCTCTCTCTCTCTCTCTCTCTCTCTCTCTCTCTCCCTCTCTCTCTCTCTCCTACGTGGAGCTGGATTCTTAGGCTGCAGGTTGCCGTAGGCTGTTGGATTTGACCTACAGGAGGTCACTGTGATGTCGCCTCCAGACCTTGCGTTTTTCTTGATGTTTTGTTTGCAATGCCTTTTGGCTTTTCTTCTCTTTCCCTCCCACATACATAGGCATCTCTAGGATGCAAGAATGCTCACCTCTCATAGCAGGTGACGCTGTTCGGAGAACAGCAAAACGTGTCACCTGTGATTGTCTACCTGCCTATAAGTACAAGTACACAAAGGAGAGCTTTAAAAATTAACTGAAATTAAAGTCAATAGAAGGGGTGTTTCCTTTACCGCAACTGTTTGATTTCTAACCGATGTTCTTCCTTCTCTGAGTTGCGGTTTTCTTGTCAGAAATATCGGAAGGGGACAAAATTCATTATTTAAGGACCCACAAGGAGACAAGAATGCAAAATACACCATCACGTTTAATTCTCACGACAACCTTTGCGGATGAGGAAAACAAACAAGCAAGGCTGAGAAAGGAAGCGTGTTATGCTCCAAGCTTCACTACAAGTAGGTGACCAACACCTGCCTTAAACGTGTCTACCTGGCTCCAAGGCCTGTGGTCCGGGAGACCCCACCCGCTGACTCTCTCGGCCACTGTCCAGCGAGAGAGGGGGTTCTGATGGGCATTTCAAACCTTACAAGTCCAAATCAGGACTCTCCACCTCCCCTCCCACACAATCCCAGGCTCCTATTTCTTCACGGGCACCGTCGTACACCTACTCAACCTCGGTTCTGGAATCCATCCTTGCTTCTCCTTTCCCCTCATCCTCGCCACGCCCACGTTGAAACCATCAGCTGGTCCTCTGGACTCCGCCTTCACAGCCCCGTCCACGCCCCAGACTTCCCCTTGGATGAGGCCACGCCCTACCTCACTCCCGACTGTGCTTCCTGCTCTCATACTTTGGCAAGGGCCCTTCCGCCCTGCCCGTGACCAAGGAGAACTTTCTGAAAGTTTTACATCGGTCCACATCATTTCCCTGACCGGAAGTTTTCATCGGCTTCCATCGGTACTTTCGGGGGACTTGAAGCCCGTATCCGGCCGCCCTCCCTCCAGGCCGTCCCGGTCATCCCCGCCTGCCCCCTGTCACTGACCCAGACGCAATGGCCTTTCCTTACCATTTCCGGGTTACTTCCTCTTTGTCACTTTTGTGCCAACTCTTCCCTCTTCTTGGGATAATTTTCCTCTAGAGGCTTCACTGTTCTCTTTCTTATGCTCATTGCAGTTTTGGCTTATCTTCTCTCCTTCCGTGGGGCTGTCGCCGGCCAGTCCACAGAGCTCACAGTTCAGTCCCTCACACCATAATCCTCATCGCTGTCTCCTATTTTCTTGCTTACTATTAAAAAATTTTTATTCAGTTAGCTCTGGCTTTCCTCACTGGAATGTGAACAAGGCATTATCTATTTTTTCATTGTTGTTGGTACATGACGAGCACTTATAACAGTGCCCGGTCCATAAACATGTTGGCTTTATCTACGTATCTCCTATAATCTAGTGATACCTGTGTATCTCCTGACATCTAGTGATTTCACTCCGAAGGTTATATCGTAAAGAAACTTTTGTACACATACACTTAGACACATTTCTAAGAGTATTCCAGCAACATTTTTCATGATGGCAAAAAATTGGAAATAACTCAAAAGCTCGTGGGTAAATAAATTTGGTATAGCTGTGCAATGGAATGTTACTTATCGATGAAAATGAACCACAGCTGTGGGCAATCCCACGGACGGATCTCAATAATAATATTGAGGGAAAAAGAAATCATAGAGCAATACATTTTATCTGCTTCTATTTCTATAAGGTACCAACACATGAAAATTAAGGAAGTCACTCTTTAGGGATGCAAAATTACATGTTAAACTGGTTCCTGATGCAGTTGTACCAACTAGTTATCTCACGGGCAGTCTCTCAGAGTTCATATTGAGCTACGTTTTTGCCAACACTTGGCGATGAAGGCATCTTAAGTTTTGACATTATAAATGTGAACTTGCAGCTCACAGGACCAGCTGATGGTTTCAACGTGGGCGTGGCGAGGATGAGGGGAAAGGAGAAGCAAGGATGGATTCCAGAACCGAGGTTGAGTAGGTGTACGAGGGTGCCCGTGAAGATATAGGAGCCTGGGATTGTGTGGGAGGGGAGGTGGAGAGTCCTGATTTGGGGATTACTTTGGGATTACTTGGGGATTACTTTGAATTTCTCTGATTACTAATGGGAATGACAACATTTTGTGTGTTGATTCATGACTGTTTACTGTTCTGGGAAATATATTCTTGTGATTTTGTATTATCTCTAGTGGTTTAGTCCATTTTTTATCGATTTCACAGAATATTTGTATATATTCTGTATGTGAATTCTTTAGAGACATGTGTGACAAGTCACATCTTTCAATTTTGATTTCCTTTTATTCTTTGTAATATATTTGGATCAAAAAAGCTTTTAATTTTAATGTATTTGTATTCATCAAAATTTTTAAGTTGACGGTAAAATTCCTTGAGCGTTTGGGTGTCTATTGTCATGTTCGTCGACTGCTGACCTCAGTGTTGATGCTAAGAAGTCAGTCATTACACCGTCACTTCCTCGAGGTGACCGAATGTCTTCTCATTTTAGCTAGTGTTCTAGAGTCTCACTAAGGTGTTTCTGAGAATTAATTTACTTTTTATTTATCTCGTTCGAGTTTGTTGGGCTTCGAGCTCTAAAATTTACATTTTCAGCAATTTTTTAGTCACTCTTACCAAAAATTCCCTTGTTCTTATTTTCTGCTTCTGATGCTGATTAGACTATTGTATATCTTTATATTTTGTTTTCTCTTTCATATCTTTTTTTCTTTGTTGAATATTGACATTTTTTTTTTTTACATATTATCTTTCAGTTTGTGATTTTTTTTTTCTATAGCTTTTACTAAATATTCTGCATGGTACATCTATTTTGCTTATAAATTTTAATTAACTCAAAACTTTTAGTTTTGATTACTAAAAGTTCTGTTTAAATGCTGTAAAGAATGATTTCTCGTGTTTCTAGTCTCTTGTCACTTAT
The DNA here is from genome assembly GCF_902729225.1 of Pteropus medius. Lineage (NCBI taxonomy): Eukaryota > Metazoa > Chordata > Mammalia > Chiroptera > Pteropodidae > Pteropus > Pteropus medius. Next base: position 10,210,148 of record NW_024349804.1, on the reverse strand, counting down.
GTTTTTAAACATCTGCTTTACTTCTTATTTAATAAAACTTGTTTTAAAATTCTGTATTTCATAATTTTGCTCCTGAAATCTTTGCAGGTCTGATTGTCCTACTGTTATTTACACTGTTTCTCATAGCACATTGTTATGATTGTGTGTGTGTGTGTGTGTGTGTGTGTGTGTGTGTGTGTGTGTGTTTACGTGTGGGGAGGGAGAGAGGGAGAGAACCATTCGAGGTTCTATGTTCTTTAGGTCTGTAGTATCTTTGAGACTCTGCACCGCTTCACTGAGATTTTGAATTTACACCAGCCATCAGGGAAATACGAGTGACACACCCTTTGAGTTAAAAGCCTGGGGTTTTCACATGCGACAGGCAGTTAAATATATGACCAGAACCCATGGTCAGATATTGATTGTGAATTAGAGAGGACTTGTCCTTTTCCTGTCAAAGGACAAGAGAGGCAATTCCCTTAACACTCATGCTTCCACTGAGGGGTTAGGCCTTTGTCATCTCGTCTTTATGAAGTTTTCTGTTAGGATTCCCACCTTGGGCAGGAGGTGGCCTTTATTTCCTGTCTCTCTGGCAGACATCACAATGCAAGTTCAAGGTCGCCAGAGTACTTCAGACGTGCTCAGGGGAGGTTTGACCTGGTCACTCCCTTTCCCCCGGGGGTATCACCTTCATCTGGTTTGAGTCTCTGGGGATTATTTAACTCCTGAAGCTCAGCACCCTTTCAATCAGTATGGCTCCTTTTAAAAACATACATTGAATGAAAAATTTTGCATTAAAATAGTCTGCTGTTAAGAAAAAGTAAGGCGGGGAGAAAGGAAGGAAAGAAAAAAAGCGCCCCTTAGATCATAATAATATACACGTTTACACTGAATTTTAAAATTAACCTTATAATGCAACTATTTCCATCAATGAAAATAAATCTTATGAGCCTCATTTTCAAAGGCAAGATAATCTTCTACCTGAGACAGATACATGTTGTATTTAGCATATAATTGTCTAGATTAGCATTTAATTGAGTTGCTTCTCCTCTCCCCAATATTGTCAATGTAGCAGTGATCATATTTTTTAAGAAAACATATATTCCTAAATATTAAGAATAGATTCTTAATAATCTATTAAAATTATTACAATTTTATAATTGCGCCTACTGCGTGCTTTATTACCAGTATACATTAAAGACATGAATTCGATGGAAGAATATTAAAAATTAAGTCCCTGTGAATGGATGAATTGATCAACAAATTGATAAAATTATACACGCGTACATACCTAGGTAAATATAGATGTTAATACACACATATTCACAAACGATGCGATTAATAACATAATGGCATCGATGTGGGGGGAGTGTGAGCGTGCATATCTGTATGTGAGCGTGTGAGAGTGTGTGCGCCTGAGTATGTGTGGATAGATATACTCGCACATGTTTTAGAAGTGAAAGGGGGTGTGACTGACTGGATATGTGTGCGCCCAGATGTGTGTCAGAACAGACGAAAATAGTGGCCAAGCCAAGGATTTTCCAAACCTGAGGTTATGGCATCAATTGAGGGGAGTGAATGTCTAACCAACTGAGAAACACGAATATGATTTTCTCTCCTAGAAGTGAGTAAATGTGAAATCACTCAAAAAGGTGGGTTTTTTTTTTCTTTTTCTTTTTAACTACATCTTCTCTCTAAGCCCTATTCTCAAAAATTCTGATTCTGTACAACTGGGATGCAATCTGAAAAGTATATTTTCGAGAACTCTTCGGTTGATTCATGGGCTCCGTTGGGTTTGTGATAAGCTGGATTGTTCCAGATGCCTTTAGATACCGATCGAGATGAACTCAGAAGCCGGTGAGTGATAGGTTCTGTATTAGAACTCAGCTTCTGCCTCTTGGAGCAGTATTAAAAACCACGATCACAGTCAAACTTTAGAATTTACTCTTTCTTCACATGTATAGGCAGTTTAATCACAGCTTATTAAACAGAAAGTATGGATTTTGAACAACATCTTGCTTCCTCTACAAATAATTACAAAAAGAAGTCTGGCGGCTTTCTCAGGTCTGTGCAATAATAAAAATATATACAAAAGGGGACTTAACTCCTTGGACTCCCGAGCACACGCCTTCCATCCTGCACCCCGGAGGAAAAGTGATTTCCATTTAAAAGGTATTTTGACATTGATTAGTTGAGACTAAAGTCCCACGTAAATCAACTGCTTGAAAATAAAGTCGCAGCTAATGGCTCTTTCTGGATTCAACCAAAGGACTGGTGAGCAGCATCTAAACATCTGTCTTTTCATATGTATGAACAGTTTTTGTTATAAATCCTATAGGATTCTTGAGCTTCATTATGAAAGAGAATCTGTACAATCGTTTTAAAGACCATCTGTTTTGGGTTTAGGATCCTCACCTAGCTGGGCTTCCTAGAGCATCAGTGTCCACAGGAAATAACAAACATGCTGTGAAACTTCATACGCCGATGGGATTTTTTTCCCTCTTGATTAATAATGTAGATGCCTTTCTTTTTCCTCAACTGAAAGGTGGTTCCGAAAGAGCAGAAGTTTTTCCACTCCATTTGGGTGATTTTCATCTCTTTGAAGTAAAGCTACCTTGGAGCTAGAAACATTTTTTGGAGATCTAAAGCTCTGGCCGTCAACAGTGGGTAATTTATTTTTATCAGCTCTCCCCCACCCCATTTGATATATTATTGGGCTCTTAAAAATATCAGTTGAATACCATGCAAAGGAATATTTGTCAAGCTGTCAGCACCTTGTGATTAATACGAGTGTGGATCAGGGGGGGGAAAAAAGGTCCAGAAAACACAGTTGATATTATTTGGGTTTTGAAACCACAGGGATATCAAAGTCTTTCTTGATGTTGCTGCGAAATGTTACCAAAGCAATTACATTTTACACTTTCTTCTAAGAGTGCCATCACAGGGAAAGCTTTTCAACTTTGTGAGATACAAAGATGCCACTGGAGAAACTTATTATTGAAAACTCAGAAAGCAATATCATAATAGAGTTGACGAAACCTCTTCATCTATGTAAAAAAGCATCAGATGGAGTAAACCAGGGAAAATCTATTTCTCCCCCTTCATTCTAGTTAAGATGTTATTTCCGATTGATTTGTCAATGCTATAAACCCACCATTCTCCTGCCAGACGCCTGGAAGCACCAACACACCATTTTTCCAGGCGAGAACAGAGGTGTAGCATTTTCCTACCTCCCCTGCATTCTTTCCTGTGCTTTCTCCCGTTCTCTTGTTTTCCCTTTCTTATTCCTCCAAGATATGAACTTAAACCTGGAATGCTGAAATAGAGGGATATCCTTACTGTAATCATGAGCCAGAGATTTGAATGGGAAGTTAAAAATAAAAAATCCTGGTCTCCACCACCCATGGACTGTGTGATAGCAGCTAAATGGATCACCTAGGGAGTCTCAGTCCCCAGATGAGGACAGAGGGCCAACAACATAGTCCTGGAGCCCAAGGGAGCCCAACAGTTTATCGTAAATATTGGTTACGTACGTCAGAGAACACTTTTTTTAAGAAATAAAATTTGTATGCTGTATTATATTACCTGTGCATTACTGTTCCCTTTGAAACGAGATTTTTAAGCCCCTCCGAGCAAAGGACCAAGTTTATACTTTCCTTATATTTTAGGAGCCTAATTTTGAGCTAGAAACACACTCGGTGGTTTATTAGCGTTGACTGTTTGTTGGGTTCACTCAACTGAATAGTTGAAATAGCAGCTCTCTTTCTTGATGGGCTTCTCTCGAAGCATTTCGATTTGGTTTTCAACAGTGACTATACATGCTCCCTGTCCCCTTACCACAAAAGAAGTTCAATCAAGCAAAGGCAGACTGGACAGACCTTCTGCTCTACTTCTGTTTTAAGCCTTCGTAGACAGTGGAAGGACTTAGCCATGAGGTAAGGAACAGGCACAGCCACTGTCCTCAGGGAGGAGGCCTGTGGGAAGGACTGGATTCGCATCCATGATGACCGTGGTCAATGCCAATCTTCATCAGTTCTTAGCTCTGTGAGATGCTAAGCTGCTTACCTTTTCTGAGCATGAATTACGTCTTCCCCAAAATGATGTTAATTATTTATGTTCTGCTTATTCTATAGATGTCTAAAGAAGTCAATGTTTGTTAAATGCCGAAAGAATGAATAAATGAGCGAGAGAGCCTAATTCTTTGATGTTGCAATGCGTTCGTGGAGAGTGGATCCCAGCTCTTTCAAAGAATGCATTTTTCTTCAATCGCTTATTACGAATTAGGAACGTTTATGTTCTAGCCTGTCCTAGATCAAGCTAAGAAGTGAAATCTTCGTTTCTTCTATTTCAAATAAGTGACTGAGATGGCTTATCTTCTCCTGTATTCTTGATGATCTTGGGAAGTACGATGTTATAGGAGTAAGCGGTCCAAGAGTATAGGATGCAGAATCAGAAATGGGGGTGAGAATTTCAGTTCTGTCACTTATACTTTTACCTTGGGACAGCCTTTGCCTTTTCTGTTTCCTTACCAGTCAAATGGACAATACTAGCTTCTCTGTCTCTCCTACAGGGATGCAGTGAGTTTAATGGAGAAGAAATAATACTACGAGTACTCTCTCATCCCCTTGACTCCCCACCTCTGCCCACAGGATTTGGGAGGCTTTCAGGGAGAAGTGCTCAATGAAACCCTGGTTATTGGATTAGTTTAAAAGGAAACCCAAAGGAATTGGTTATATATTTTATGGTTTGCCCCTAATATTGGGCTAACAGACTTCATTAGGATTCCTATTCCTGTCACCTATGAATGAATCCTGGGGAGAGGGGACACCATTAAATCTAAGGAGTCTGATTCTCAGTCAGATGGAATCTCTTCCACTTTGGAGGTGCTCCGCTGGTGAGTGATGGGCCCCCCAAACCACATCTGGGGAGAATGCATTTCATGAGAACATTCGCTTTGAACTTCAGCGGAACCTACAGGGAGGAACAGGTGCTTCAGCAGGAGAGTCTTATGGGAACACGTGGACTGACCGAGATTTGCAGGGCAGACGTAACAGGCATTTGGAACAATGGATTCTTTCCCCATTGCACACAAATCAGAATCGTGGTTAGCTCTGGGGGAAGACAGAGAAAGAAACTGGAGACGAGCTTCGAAGTCCTCAAAGGAACTAGCCTGATCGATTTCTTAACCTGAGTTTTGATGACATGGGTGTTCACTTTACGATGGTTATGTGTCATCCGTCTGTGCGTGGATTACATATTTCAAATGTACACTTCACAAGAAATTTATTCATGACTTTAAAAAGATAAGAGATAAAATGTTGTGAACCCAGGATCTGAAAAAGGATGGACGGGAAAAATTACCTAACCGAAACTGCAAACTGACTTTAAATATGATATGCTAAGCCAGTCTCTGGTTGGGCTATCACCTGTGGGTGCTTGGAAAGACTGTCACAGACTACCTCCAGATTGATTTAATTGACTACCACATTTATGTTAGCAGAAACAGACAAATAAAATACAAAAGGGTCAGTTTAGTAACTATTTCTGAACTGGGACTAAATAACCATTTCTGATAAATTTATTTCAGTAAATAACTGTCCGAGTGGGAACGTAGGACTTTATTAAGGGTGTCTTATCTCACCACAGAGATATTCTTTGACATTTAGGGTTCTCTCACTGCCAGGATTCAGAGATGGCTTCTGAACTTAGCGTTGGCTGCAAGTGATGAATGTCAACATTGACTCAGTGAGAGATGGATGATACAGATGGGCAACGGCCAGATCCTGTGTAACAATGACAGAGCTCTGACCCACGCCTCTCCAGCAACTATACCACAATCTCTGCAGCGACTTGCCCGAAAGGTCAAGATTTTGTCAGTGACTGCCAGCTTCCCTCATTTTCGTCTGCTCTTCCAATTCAGGACCAAGCAAAATGGCAAATATGCCCCCAAACTAATCACACAGATGCCCGGCTCCTGTCAGCCTGCCAACCAGTTCCCCGATTTCCAACCAAGACACACCCAAAGCCTTCCCTTCTTGACACTGTAAAGCTTCCCGCATCTTCTACTGCCTTTGTATCTCTTCCGAGACTGAGTGATGGTAGCTGACGTCCTTGCTACAGCAAACTCTAAATCGATAGCCTTTGTTCTCGTTCGGGTTGCCTTCATTTATTTCTCCATCTAATTCTCATTAACAGACAAAAAACCGACAGTTACGTTTTTAAGCCTCTCGTCTCACACCTACATCATTTCTTTTTCATTCATTTTTGCAAAAAAGGTAGCACTAATCGAAAAAATATGTTTAATTATATTATAGCTATTCACTTTAATATTGAGCAAGTATTAGCCAAGATTATCATAAACACAGTGTAGCAATATGGAGAGTAATATGCAGTTACGTTAAATAAAAGTTTAAGCATTTAAAAATGCATACATAAATATATGTATACATACATATATACGTGATGTAAATGGACCAATTCAGAAAGGAAATAGGAAAAATGGGATCCGATAGGTTTGTTTGATGACTGGATTGTGGAGGGGGTTTTCCATTTTTTATTTTTTTGTTACAATATTCTTTGTGAAATTGGTTTTGAAAATGAAAGAGCAATTCTTGTCTAAATGGATTCGATGGGCCTTCCAGGCCTGTCTCTGATAAAAGCCTTTGCATTTAGATATTTCATCTAATTGTCAATTCTCGACAACCCCCCGGATGTGCGGTAAGGTGCTGTACAAATGCAAATACGATGCTTGTGCCACAAGAACATTTTTAGCCCAAGCACTCCGGATTCATATACCTGAATCGTGCGCCGGCTGAGGTGCCCTGATTTTGGAAATTTAAGACGCGTGTGCCAAGCACTCCCTCCGATGCTGCTCCTTCTGCAGACAAAGGTGGTCCAGATGGGAGCGACGCAGTAGAACTGAGCTGGGGAATACTCTGATGGAAACAAGTGACGTTGCGATGGGACGTGCGGGCCACTAGCAAACCATGTGAAATGTCTGTAAACTACACTATATTCAGTATGTACAATAGGATCTTAAGACAATGAAAAGAAGGAGTCTGGAATGGAGGCCTGAGATGCTTGTGCAACCCAGTGACTAACAAAGGCTGGACCACCTTGGAGACGCCTCTGCTTTTGGTTATCACTAGGTAAGACAAGGATTTGAAGTGTATTGATTTGAGGGGGCCCCTTGGGCTGTGGCATTCCTGCCTTATAGCTCTAGCTACCGCACCAGACTGCATGTTATTTTTATCAGGCTGCATAGAACATACTGTTAATCCTAAATCGCCTCGCTCTATTGGATAAGGCGGTCATCAAATCAGGGGGAAAAAAAAAATCTAAGAACGTTAGGAGTTAGAAAAGAAAGAAAAGCTAATTTGTCTGTTACAGTTCATTTCACATGTAGAGGGAGTTAAGATGAGAAAAGTATATCTCAGAAGGTAATTACATATTGTCTGCAATCAATAGAACACACCGGGGAGAGAAAAGCTACTTGCATTACACTCAGAATTAGGGGCTTCGCATTGCAGCTAGAATGATCGTCGGTCACAGCAGCTGGAGTAACGCTGACTAAGCCCCAGCTCACTCCGAGTTCCAACCCCAGCTCTGTCTTCTCTCGGAATCTCTACACCACAACAGCCAAAAGCATCGAGGTCGCAAATGCGATTTAGGTCAGAGTCGCATATCACGATCAGCCATGAAGTATGGTGGGGAACCATGTGTCACTATTAGTATTTAATTAACTGATGATATCAAATTGACTCATTCGAAATATATAAATCGGTGAGGTCGTTAATAACTCCACCTGCTGGCTTTATAACACGATTCTAGAGCGAGCGGGGGTGGGGTGGAATTGCATTTCGCAGACTAAGAGCTGTGCTTCACACAGAGCATTCCCATGGGGGAGCGACACGTGTGCGTGCTGGCATATGTCGCAGTGAGGAGAGCGTGCTGATCACCGGGCTCATGGGCAGGTGCCTCCACTGCTGCAAGTTCAACGCAGACATCTCCTCTACTTGTGGTCCCCGAGCATCACATCGCCCTTTTCCAGATGCCCAAGCTGGAAACCTCAGAGTTGTCTTTACTTCCTGCATCGCATAGCTTCGTCATCGTGTGATTGTGGGTGATGGGAACACAGTTCAAAAAAGCTTTCGAAAAGAGTGACTAAACGGGTCTGTGTAATCTGAATTATAGCTTCTGACTCAGCTGGGTCTGAGGATTCTAACGATGTCATCAGGTGTTTGCCTCTCTCGGCTCTGATTTTCCCTGGGCCAACCTCACTGACTGTAGTGACATTTGGAAAATATGGCACGTGGTAGCTCTAGGGTTCAGTCATTTTTGCAACTCCCATAAGACAGAGCAGGTTGCAGAAATTCCGGCAGTTACAGAAACCCCATGCTGGTCTCCAGCAGCTGTGCCTGGGGCACGTGCCTACCACGCAACCCCAGCAAGATGGGGTGCTCTGCTGGCCAACCTGGATTCTCTCCCTTCCCCTGTTTTGTCCATGTGATTAGAGGCCTCACCAGTGAAAGAGAGAAGGACGCTGGCGAACAGGAAGGTGACAGATCTATGGTACGTCTATATTTCTTGTACGTGGTAGACAGTGAACTAACCGGTCATATAGATTTGACCTTAAGTATCTCTCGGTCATTTTCTTCTCCAAACTCTGCTGTCATCGTCCGAGTGGAGGATCTTATCATCTCTCGTCTAGTCAGTCGTCATAGCTTGTTCGCTGGTCCCTTACATCTTTTCAGGATCACACCTCCCTTGACTTCCCTACCAATTCCTTTCCATGCGCATTATCTTTGAGACGTGCTAATCTATTAATGGCTCCCCAAGCTCATCGGCCCTGGATGTCTCACGTTTTCGCATAGACTGTCAGCCCCTTTCTTCCTTATTCATATGTGAAAACCACTGCTTATATGTCAACAAAGATCGACCTGCGATTCAATAAGACACTCAAGGAAAGAGCCGTGGGGTGTCTACGTCAGGATTTTCATCAAGATCTGTCAGCCCGGAAGTTCTACTCAAAATGAGTAAGCTCCCCAAATTCGACTCAAGCTTAAGCACTCCGTTATGATGTCTATATTTTTAAAATCACACTTCTTTTGTTTTCTCAACACTTTTACCTGCATTATTCCGGTGGAGCCTCCCTTCAGTTCTTGGGTACGGCAGGTAGGAAGAAAAGGCTAAGACACGAGAGGGTCATTCCTTGACTAAGAGGCAGAGCCAGAGCCTGACGCGTCCCCAGGCTCATTCGCCCGGCAGCATCGTTTTAATCGAAAGCGTTATCATTTAAGTACCCTGGCAGTCTCCCCCAAAGGATCCTTCTTCATCTTCCAGCAAATTCCTTTTGCATCTTCTCTAATTTTACTCAGAGTATCTGCTTTCCGTGTCCACTTCCCACTGCTTTTGAGACGAGAAGTCGCTTCACAGGAAAAGAAATGCGAACAGCAGGCTAAAACATGTCAGACTTCGATGTGACGGCCACCTGTCCACCTGCTCACGGGGACTGTGCGACAAGGAAGTTGGGACCTCGGGGTCCGGAAGGCCCACTCTTAGACACTGTGGCCACAACAGCTGTGCGTTGATTCACCTTCTACACGGAAAGGTCGCAGACATTTCACTGACTTCTAAAACCATAGACGGCGAGATAGAAAGTGATGGTGTATGTGTACCCCTTTTATGTGTTTAAAATTTCTGTATGAAAGTCTAAAATGGTGTCTTTAATAATTATAAAATGTAGAGCAGGATTACAGCACCTTAATTATATATTTCTTTCAAAAAATGATTATGTAGATTCTTTTCTTTAATGTAAATGTGTTTATAAGTGTATGGTATATGTGTACGTTTTCAGTATTGGACATGTTGAAATCAGACAATGCTTTCATAAAGAAAGCTAGGTAACATCATCCACCACGAATCAGAAGAAAACCCACACGTTTAAAGATCCAGGTAACACACTAAGACCCAGAGAACAAAACATTTGGTATATTGCTATTCCCCAAGAGGGTGGGAAGAGAAACAAACTAACATGCGTTTAGTAAAGCTATGGGCCGAGGCATCTTTTTAAAAAGATGATCTCATCTGAGTTTGATTACCATTTTACGAGATAATATGATCCCATTGTATGGACGAGAAAGTTAAAGATCAGAGAGGTTAAACACCTATTATGGTCACACGGCTAGCGAACAGATTCAAATCTGATGACTTATCTTTGTGTGATAAGTCATTATTTTTTTTTAAAGTAGAACTATGAGTTTAAAACACGTGCGTACATACACACATCTATTTGTAAAAATCAGTTATATTTAAAACAAAAACACACGACGTTGCAGACCAAGCAGGGTATGTCTGTTCGCTCCTCATGAGCAGCCATGCCATCACTTGCGAAGAAGAGCCTGCGGGCGTGGGGCCCCGTCTAATGTGCCCTGCCCCCGCCCCCCACCCAAGTGGGAGGCTCCCAAGGAACAGCTTTTGAAATCCTTGGGACACATAAAACATAATTCGAAAACCAATAACATGATCCAAGACTTCCGTTTGCTTACGTTTTAAAGAGCAAGGATTGGTGATCCAGGAACCCTGCGTCTCCTGCCCCAGGTCATCCATTGTGATCCACATCCTGAGTCCACTGAACTTCATTCCCTCACGAAAACAAATTCACCTAGAATAACGATCTACCCAGGACGGGCTCGGACCCAGCGTCCGGTGCGGACTCTACAGACACCTGGTGAATGAACGAGCTGTATGAAAGTTCCTGATATTCACCAGCGTGCCTCACCGCTCCACGAGTTTGTCACATTAGTCTGACTTCCTTAAGGAGAATCTGGACTCCGGTGGTATAAGCAGCTTATTTACGATCACAGTGTCGTTAGGTGGCCGAATGGAGATTCGAACAGGTCGAAATCTAAACCCGGTGCACTTATGAAAACCAAGTACCTATTCTCCCCAGGTTCTGGCAGAACCAAATGACGTGGGCAGTTTGCTATGAAAGCCTCCTTAAAAAAGCATACTTGCCTATATAAATATAAAGCACTGTATTTATTTCAATATTGCTCACTTTTCCCAAAAGGCTTTCGCGCTACCCGGTCCGATTGGTTACCCAGCTGCTGTTTCTGGCAGAGTGAGACGGTGCAGGCCACCCGAAGGGGCAGAGAATTATCTCCAAATGTCAACCTTGTCTGTTGCATGAGTGGGACAAGGTCTGGGGTGGTGACTACAGCTGGCACCTCAGCAACTGCAACCAGAGACTCGATTCTCCCATGGAGAGAGATTTCTGCTCTTAAACGGGGGTGTGACTTCAAGCAAATTACAGGTGCTGCGTGGGGCTCCATTTCCTCATTGCCCCGCGGAGAGCAGGGACCGGCCTCTCCCAGGCTTGTTACGTGCGCAGCGGTGAGGATAAGAGCTGGGCTGGGAGCCGGGCGCTGGGGTCGTGAACGACCGCCCCTGGCACGTCACTCCGCTTTCCCGCACTTCATCTCAAGTGGGCGTCATGCAGGCGTGAAACAACAGCGTCAGTAACGACGGTGTTCAAAGAGTTAATAACGTGGAAAGCGCCAAGAACGGAGCGGCACAGTACGGTTCTGACGTAAGCGTGCACGAGCGATTGGGGGTGTGGATGTTTTAGACGGATCTCACGTTCCCAGAACACCTGGCACAGTGTTTGACACGACCTGTGGAGGTGGCGGCATTCAGCTGGATATTGTGCAGACCACGAGATGCTGTCACGAGGCCCCATTCATTTTATCTTCCCAATGGTCCTATCATGCTGGGTCGGGCATCTCCCCTCTGCCGGGGCTTGTCCCGCTGCCTCTGCCAGATGTCAGCAGACGACCGGCCCGCCTGGGCCTTTACGCTGCCTGGCTGCCTGCCACCACACGTAGGCCCCAGAGGGAGCATGACGAGAAGAGCTCACCTGCACACCTGAGCTGTGTCTGAGCCTCTCACGTCCCTGCGTCCTACGGCTTCCTCGTCCGGGGACACAGGGCCAGTTGGTGCAGGCACTACGCAGACCCCTTCCGCTCCTTCGGCTAAGGGTTGTTCCTGTGGGTACTTAGCAACAGACAGACTCGGAAGTTTGCGTTTTGTTGTCGTTGTTGTTTGTTGTTGTTGTTGTTGTTGTCAATCTCATAGTCAAGTGATGTCAAGCGAGATTGGTAAATCCTGGGCGGTTCTTGTCCTTCCTCAAGATACACAGTTCGTAATGATATTTTAGCTTCTGAAAAATCTTGCAGAAATCTTGCAGTATTTCTCAAACTTCTCTGGCTGGTCATTTCCATTTTTTTTTAATGTTGCAATACCACTTATGTAATTTTAAAAGCACAGAAGCAAACATATATTTTTCATACATATATGAAAATACGTAGGTAAGACATATGTAAATATGTAAAAGCTATATATGTGATTAGAACGAAACTTTGAAGTCGGTTACCCCACTTTGAGATCCCTGGGACCTTTGTGGGGAGATCGAGGGGACTGGGCCGGGTAAGGAGGCCTTTGGCTGCCCGTGGCTTATTTGTTTTAGTGGCCGTTTCATGACACTGGGCTGTCCCATCTCGAGAATGTCATGCTTAACAGTTGCCTCTTTGTTTTTAAATGTTTTTTTCCCCGTTTTAACACTGTCACACAAACGACCTTTCACTGCACAGGGCGCTTTCGTGGGATCTGACTTGTAGGTCCCACGGGTGTTCCCGGGGCAACTCCGAGGCAAAAAGAGGCCTGCGCTTCGCCATCACGTCACCGTCACCTCCACACGGGTCGGTCCTGCAGAGGGAGGTCCAGCAGAGTCCACTCCTGTCGGGTGAAAGTCACAGCCCCTTTCTCACTGTCACTGATTCCTGCGGTGACTTTCAGCAGCGCAGTCACCAGCACCTCCTCCTCTGTGCTGCCTTTCAGAGGACGAGCAGGATCCTGAGTAAACAGATGCTTCAAAGTCTTCATGACACTGGGAGCAGCTTCTGGGCAGAAGATGCGGGGCGAAAGGCTCGGGTTTACTCTCTTCCAGATTCTTCCTTCTCCGTAAGCCAGAGAATGTCGAGCTGTTCCCCTTTCCTCGAGGAATCTCCTTGAAAAACGCCGCTCTGGGGGCCTCTGCGGCCAGCTGTGAGACCCCTTTGCTCTGACACCCGACACAGCCTTCAGCGCCTCCCAAACAGAAAGCCGATGTGGCTGGCATTGCACTGTGACATCGGGGGAATGACAGAGGACCAAGCACAAAGAGCAAAACAAAACCAATCCATTTGCCGCCCCCACCAGTAGAGCATGCCCTCTGCGGGGACCCGTTTTAGGCTCTTTGGGGTCTCCGACTGTTACTCGATGTATGTCAGCTAAAGTTTGTCGGTGACCTTAATCAACTTCAGGAAATTCCTACGGTAAGCAGATGGCAGAATTACGCGTTGGGACTGGATGCGAGAGGAACATCGTCCTTAGCCTTCTGACTTGTCTCCTCCTCAGCGTTGGGGAGGAGCTGAGGGCAGTGAAGGAGCGTGGGAGGTGACCGATGGCACGTAAATGACCCCTTGTGCCACGAGCTGTACTGAATCGAGACACTGTTCTTCCTTCTGAGGGTCACTGTGAGCAAGGGAAACGCCGTGAATTCTCACGTGTTCGTTTGCTTACTCATCAAAAAATTCGTTATTGTGTCAGGGACTGATGAACGGTGTATGAGGTTAATAACTTATAAAAAAGGAGACAAGCATAGAGCGGGAGGTCTGTATAGGTAAGTCGAGATCAAGTTCACAAACAAAAGCAAAGAGATCGGTCATAAATCTGCAAAATGACACAAAGGTAGAAACTATCTGCACACTTATGGCCGGTGCCATGAACTGACTCTTTGTGTCTCCCTGAAGTTCATATGTTGAAGCCGTAACTCTCAATCCGATGTTTGGGGGTGGGGCCTCTGGGAGATAATTACGTCACAAAGACAGAGCCCGCGTGAACGGGGTTCGTGCCCTGATAAGAAGAGGCACGAGAGAGGGGATTGCTCTCCATCTCGTGAGGGTTCAGCAAGAAGGCAGCTGTCTGCGAACCCGGACGAGGACCCCCACCAGACACGGAGCCCGCCGGCACCTGGGATGTTCCAGCTTCTGGTTCTGTGCGAAATGTCTATTGCTTTAGCCACCTGGTCTATGGTGTTCTGTTCTAGCAGCTCGAGCTGATGACGACAACTAGGATCACACATTCCTGCGTATCTTTTGTTGTATTCCCAGCCCTGTGCATTCGGGGCCAGCATTAGGCAAGGTTTAATAACTCAAAATGATTTCATCGTTGAAGGAGGTTCTAACTTTAATTTGATCAATATCTAACATCATTTTGTATTATTGCACCTAAAATCATTTCACATCCGCTACTCTCGGTTATCAAAAGTGTTGTGGGTGAGGCTGATGCTACACACCCTGCTGGGTGTGTGGGGATGGGGTCAAGATCCACCCAAGGTCACATCCAAGGTCACACCACATCAGCGGCGCAGTCAGAACAGCATCCACAGGCTCACCTTCTTTATGCCATGTTCATCCTTAATATAAGTGGGTTACACGAAATCAAATCGAATCACCAACATGGTCTCTGTATCTATGAATCTGTTTCTATTTTATTTGTTCTTTTATTTATAGACCCACAGAAAACAGATGGTTGCAAACGAGAGGGGACTGGGAGCTCGGTGAAAAAGGCGAAGGGATTAAGAAGTACAAATGGGTAGTTACAAAATAGTCACAGGAATGTGAAGTACAGCATAGGGAATACAGTCGATAAGCCTGTAATAATTATGTATGGTGCCAGGTGGGGATCTGACTTATTGGAGGGATCACTTTGTAAATTATATAAATGTCTAACCACTATCCTGTACACCTGAAACTAATATAAAATACCATTGAATGTCAACTGTAATTGAAAAGAAAAAAGAAATCGAGAAGAAAATCATTAACATCGCGCTACACTCATATTAGGTCTATGTCGAAAGCAGCGTATAAATAGATTGAATTACCTGATAGAGGCAGCATTTCCGCTCTTCGTCATGCTACCTTTTCCCCTTCTGTGGAGGCATCAATGCCAGCCCGCTAACTCCCCCATCGGACCGTGCCTCCGGAGTGTGTTTTCATCCCAAAGCAGCACAAAAGTGATTTTTCTATTATCTTTTACTTTTTTTCCCCCATAGTAGGAAAATCCTCCTGTGAAATGCCCTGGAAAATAGGAATTGGAACTTTGATTAGCGGCAGGTTGATTTTATTTTGTGGTGGTGTAAATTAATCTCTCCACGTTCAGAAAGTCCTGCCCACGTGGGACCTTACATTTTGGGTACTTCAAAGAACAGATCCTAGGTCTGGAGAAACTGTGAAGATTTAGTATTCAACACTGAGAAGTAATAGCTCCGGTTACATGCTACTAAAGGCCGGTTTTGAGGTCGAATTGGCTTTTTTAGTTTTATTTAAAATCAAAGAGATGCAAAATACTAAGTGCTTCCTAGCGTTCGGAATTTGGTCCTGTGGGCTGCGAACAGAGTGTGCTTCTCGTAGGCCCTTTCCTCAGCCCCCTCCCGTTTGTTTTATTCTTGCTCATTCCTTAAGCCATTGATTAATTTTCTCGTCCTCAGAAAAAACACCTGATTCCTTTATACTCTTTCCGGTCCTCAACACACAACTGGTGTTAGTGTCATCCTGTGGGGTTCCTGTCACTTCTGTACATACATCCTGCTAGCAGACATTATTCCAATTGTTATTCGTGCGCTTAGCTCACTCCCAATAGATTATGCATTTCTCGAGAGTAAAAATGAAAGCATCGTGACCTCTATTATTTCCAGTGGTTGCCAGAATACTCAGTACTTAGTAAACTCAGAACTTCTCTTTTATTAAATGTTATTTAATTTTTGGTTTCAAATATACAGTACAAATGTACAGTTAGACATCTATGGTTTATGAAACGATCCCCCTGATTACTCCACCATAAGAATGAGCGAGGGAAGGCGAGAATGATCCCCCTTCATCTCCAGAAGCGCTGTTCGGGATGTATGACGGAGCTTAGTGTTTTGAGATGAGAAAGCTAAGCATCAGAAAGCTTAACTCATAACAATGGTTATACAAACAATAAATCGCCAGTCTGATGTTAAAATACAAGGTTTTATTTTCTTCAAATCTGTCTCTTCCTAGAAGCTGCAAATTAAACTTTGGAAAATATATAGTTAAGGTCGTTGATGCTTGTACAATTAATTACTGAAGGCGGCAAGTATAGCCTAGGAGAGACTCCATTTCTTTTTATGGCATGAAGTCTGACGGGTAAGGAAACTCTGAAAGAAACATCTTGGGACTAGTACTTCTATTTAAATCAAGAAGGGATCTGAAAAATTTAGCCTCCTAAGAGCCAGAGAAAATAAGACAACAAGACTCAAGACTCTGAGGACTATGACCCAGCGTTAAAAATAATAAGAAAGGATCATGGGTGGCCAAGCACCAGAACTTCCAGGAACAGGCCCGGTGACTTGAAAGGACCTTAGATTTTGAGAAGAGAAGTGTGGTTGATTGGCAGGGAAGTTCTCTGATCCTTGGGCCAGACGGACGCCCATCCAAAGTCCCACAGCCCACACTTTTACCTGCATCTGAGCTCCCCTGGAATTTGTGCAGTAGTCTACCTCAAGAAAATGAGAGCGAACGCCCTTATATCTGACTTTCACCAGTTTTGAAGAATGATGTCATACTTTAAAAAAACAGAAATGAAATTAGCCCATGTAATACTGGCAAATTGCCTGTATTTCCTGACTGCCCTAACACAGCATTGAGACTGTAGCTATTTCTTTATTATATAGAAAAGGCATGAGCTTAATTTGTCATATTCATCAGTAACTTGAGTGTAGTAGAATGACATGGGCGTGATGTCAGGATACTTGGAGTTGAATGTGAGCTCCGCTACGTGAATTCGGTCACGTCTCTTAGTTTCTCCCATTCTTAGCATAAGATATGGGCATCCTGTTTGCCCAGGTGACACACAAGACTGACTAAGGTGACATGTGATGAAGATGTCCAATGGAATTACTTGCGGTAGTACCGTGGTGCTGTTGCTGTAAGCCTCCTTATCTCAAAGCCAAATTTACCAGCTGTGTGACTTCGGGCAAGTTGTAGAATCAACCTGACTCTCACTGACGGAGAAGAGAAAAACAGTAACTATCTCATAGGGTTGTTGAGAAAAGTAAATAAAATATGCAAAATTCTTAGAATGCTTACCATAACAAATGCTCTCAAAGTAGCTTTTTTTCCTCCTTCATCTGACTGGCAGTTTCTTCAACCATACAATGGAGATTAAAAATCCCAATATGAAAGATAATGTTAAGAATTCGAGTTACATACGGGTCACGTTCTAAAGCTCGGCAAACGTTTTGGTTGTTAACACCCTGCCGTAGCACCTTTCGTGGTGTGAAATGCCAGCTCTCTCCTCCACTCTCTTTTGAAAGAGTGGACAGACAGACATGCTCACAGCCGGTAACCTCAGGGCAAGTGTTTTATCCAAGCTGCTTGACAGGATGTTGCACGAAAGGGTACCGCATGTCACGGACTTAAGCGATCGGCGTGAACGCCCCTGCCTCTTATCCATGCTCGCTGGGATGTGCTGTGCTATCTGCATCCACGGGCAGGCGTGTTTTCAAAATTAGAGTAGCGATCTTGTGAAAAGCTGACAGCTGGTCCCCAGCTTCCCAGACCCTTTCTAAAAAACCCGGGACTGCCGTATAAATGGAATGGAGAGGAGTAACAAACGCAGGGAAGAGGCTGGTCATAGAATAGGTGGTCTTCCTTTCTGTCACATGTATTTTTTTCGGAGGACGGTAACCATTAACTGTAAGAGGAGAGCACGTTAGTTTGGAGCTAGAACACCTGGACTCCAGCTCTACGTCTACCGAAGGTATTTGGGTCATGGGGGTGACGGCAACCCATGTGACATTTCTGGATCCCCAGCCCCTCTCTTAACATGTAAAATGGGAAAAAATAGCTACCCCCCCCACAAAGTTGTATATGATATTGCTTTGAAAATTCTACCAACATCCACACATTATTATAATTATTATACTTCTAAATTGCCGTTACTTTGTGAGGTACCGAAAAATATACAATCTAGTCCATATTTTCAAGGGGCTGAGATTTTGAACTGAAGAAAAGAGGATTGATTCATGTGATATGATGAATGAAGAGGCAAAAATGTAACTCTGCCTAACCCTGCCTCAGGTAGCACAATTAGCATCTCAAGTCTCCACAACAAAGAGAGTGACAGTCTTTTGTATGGTCACACTCACCTGGCTGTCTCCATGATGCTCGAAACGTCACTGATACAAGGAAACATCTCCACACCCGGTTTCCAAAAGGACTTTTAGGACCATCTCTGGGAGCTAAGCTTCAATTCTAAGGAGGAATTCCTTGAACACGCTTGCGTTTTCACACATGCCCACCTTTGCTCATATGGCTCATTCTCTCTGCCTGGAGGGACCTGCCCTGGCCACATGTTGACTGGCCTTGACCCCTGTGTCATGGCTTCTTCTGTGGTGCCAGAGCTCGCAGTCTCTCCTCTGCCAAAGCAGCCCTGTGACATCGTGAAGGGTTTGTCCTTACAGCTTTTCTTTCCTGGTAGGTGATAATTTCTAAAGATCAGAGAACTTGCCTTACTGATCTTGATATTTTAGTGCCTAGTGAAGCTGGTGGCCCACAGCAGTGTCCCCTCCATAAATGTTTTGGAAAAAGAAAACAAACCACTTAAAAATTGGAATGAAATAATTGATG
This sequence comes from Pteropus medius, assembly GCF_902729225.1. NCBI lineage: Eukaryota > Metazoa > Chordata > Mammalia > Chiroptera > Pteropodidae > Pteropus > Pteropus medius. The sequence continues at coordinate 10,191,417 of NW_024349804.1, read as the reverse complement.
ATTTTATTCTGTTCAGTATCTGTCTTGACTCAATCATGTAAGTGAGGTTTGTGTATTCACCTGAATATAAATTGCATGAGGGCTACTTCTGAGTCTGACTTGTTCACTCCCTCTGAAATGAGGGAACAAAGCAACTGGCGTTCTGTGGCATTCCAGTAATGAGCTAATTACGATTAAATCATTCCTTCAGCAAAGCTGGTCTAGTAGGACCGGTGCTAGCCAAACTTCGTAAGCAGTTAATTGCTAAATGATCTTGAGACTAATAACTATCAATAAAAACTGAATATCATATGCCATTTGACAATGTTCAGATTTACTTCAATTAATTCCCTTAGCAACCCTCAACCACAAGCAACATTATTACCTTCGTGTGTTAGTCTGCTCCGGCTGCTGTATCAAAATACCTTAGACTGTGCCTAAAAAAACGGAAGTTTATTTTCTCAAGTTCTGGAGGCTGGGAGTCTGTGATGGGGGTGCCGGCCTGGTGGGGCTCTTCTAGGCTTACAGACAGCCTCCCTCTACCTGTGTCCTCAATTGGTGGAGGCAGGGGAGGGAGGGGGATAGAAGAAGAGGGGCTCTGTGATGCTCTTCTTAAAAATAGCGCTAATGCCATCAGGGCCCCACCCTCCAGACCTCATCTGATTCTAATTACTTCCCGAGGACCCCACCTCCAAATGCCATCGCCCTGGGACACTGGAGTTTAGGGCTTCGGCAAATGAATCTGGAACGGTACAAACGTTCGACCCTCAGCGCCCCATCTCCCAAGTGAAGAGACGAGGCTCAGAGACAGAAACTGGCTTGTCCAGGGGGCGATCAAGTGCAGCCAGAAAGGGCCAAGTGCAATTCTGCTAACTCCTCCCAGTCCCAAATTCTGCCATCCTGCCAAGGAAGCAAGCTTTCCATCTCCCTCCCTCCCTCCAAATGTTCTATGACCCCGAATCATTTTATTATTATTTCCTCCTACTCTTCTTCTGATTATCTTAGATGGGTTTTCCTCAGCTGGGGGTAAGTTTTCCCCACAGGGGACATCTGGCAATGTCTGGATACATTCTTGCTTGTCACGGCTCAGGGGAAGTGCTACTGTCATCCAGTGTGGCAAGACCGGGGTTGCCGCTTGACATCCTGTGATGTACAAGAGAGCCCCCCACAACAAGGGATCCCTGAGCCTCAGAAGTCGGCTGAGGACTCCTGGCCAAGATGCGTGAGGGCTCACTGCACATCTAGGTTTTCAGAGCTGCGGTTTTCTGACCAGACAGGTGGATGCTGCAGAATTTCTGGCCACCTCCCATGACCTGGATTCTCAGTCGCTGTTTATTATTCATCAGAGATGTGCTGGATCCCAGCTCTGATTTCAACTGGGGTGCTTCATACTTGAACCCGATGCAGAAAATATCTATTCTTCAAAGTCCTGCCTGTGGAATGTCAGGTGTTAGGGCAGCTGCCTCCAAATTCCAGCTGCCTAGGGTGAAAAAAAGAAAGAGAAAGAGAGAGGAGGAGGAGGAGAATGGAAAGGAGAGGAGTAATATTTAAAGAAAAAAGAGAGAGACAGGAAAGAAAGAAGGTGAAAGAAGGTGGATTGGGGAGCGAAGGGTTCTAATTCTCCTCCTGCTCATTACTACTAGCAGGGTCGCCATGGGGAAATTATAGAATCTTCCCAAACCTGAGTGCCCCCATTTTTAAAGTGAAATTAATTACACATGCTTCATAGAAGTGAGCATTTACATAAGATAACATGGGCATAAATATGGTGACACGTTAAAGTAGTAATAACATTAGCTATTAAGAGTAATAAGTTAATAAGTAATAAGTTAATAATACTATATAATTACCCACATTTATAATACTTAATATTTTATCTCCATGTATAATTATGTGTTTATCATTATATTTAATCGAATTATTATATAATAGAATATAAGCAATGGCTAATAAGAGGCATGACAGCCAATATTCACCGAGCGCTTCTGTGCTCATGTTCATCTTGGCCATGCATCGGCTGAGGCTTACAAAGGTTGACTTGCTCGAGATCACTTCACAAGAAAAGGTCAGCAACGTGGGGTCCGAATCCACGTCTGTTCGCTCAGGAACTCACGTTCCCTGCTCCCGTTTGTGCTTCAAATTTCACGGGAGACATCGGATCAATAGTGGATTCGATAAGCGCTACGGTTGGAAGGGCGTCGGGACCGGGAAATGGTCCGGAAGTGGGATGTGTGAAGGGTGGGGGCAGGGAGGTCAAGGGGCTTCGTGGACACTTGCGAGGGCACCAGGGCTGTTATTGTGTGGCACTGGCTGCCCGGTCAGGGACTGGGGGAAGGTGACCTGCTTGGATAAAGAGAGTGTATGAGGCCGGAAACTCTGAAAAAGACTTGATTAAATGTCCTAGTAGATTAAACAGCCCCTGCTGGAAAGGTCCACAGCAGCGAGAAGGGACAGTGCTGAGTACTATATAGATGCTAAATTGGTCCTTCTCCACGGAGCATTTCGTGTGACCGACTCTGTACAGGACATCCAAGGTTATTTCCTATAGCTCGCCTACGGTGCCACCACCTCTCATCTTCAGAGAACGCCCTCTGCGTTGGGCTCCCGGGTCTCTGGTTAATTAACCATCTGAGAGACAACACTCCTAAGAGGGCAGTACGGTCCCTTTTAACCACAACACCATTGTTCGCTCCCCACCAGGTACAGCTGACCTAGAAAGAGGCCGTATTGTGCCGACGCTGGGACTATTTATTAAGCAACCTATTTTCTGCTCCAGGTCAGCCGACAGCGGACGAGCTGGCACAGAAACGGGAGAGAGGCCTGTGTCGAGAAGGGAGTGAAGTCATCAGTGAAACCATTATGACAGAAAGAAGAGGCAGCTGTGTGACAGCGATGGCATTCTCGGGCAGGGGGCTCACACGCAGCGCGGAGGGGCGGGCCGTAGTGCACTGGCCTGTCTGCTGAGCCCCGACAGGGCTGTCGGGCTCGGGTCTCCTCCTCCAGGAGGCCACCCAGCTCATCCTCCGCCTTGGTGGCTCTTACAAAGTTGTGAAGTTGTAACATGGGCGGTGCGGGGGGTTATGCCGTAAAGACTCAAGATTCTCCCGGAACCAGCTCGTTAATGTTTAACCCTCTTCCGGTCCTGGTCTGGTTCTTGATTGTAGGTCCCATCTTTCCATAATGAGCCCCCTCCTAAGTTCTCACCAACTTACTCTCTCGTTGTCTCTAGCTGGCTTATCTCCACCCTCATCTCTCACCTACTATCAACCATCCTGGTTCCCTCCCAACATTAGACCTTCTTTTGAGACACAGCTCCCTGCTGGCAAGGAGTTCAGACAGGTGATCAATAGGTCATCGATGTTTGTACAGATCGTGACTTGGTTAATGACAAAGGGATTCTGAGTGTTTTTCGTAGCGCACGGTGCAGAAGCCAGTCGTATTATCTAATGTATTAAGACACCTTAAAAGTTGTTTTCAATCTTCCGAATGATGCAGTATCATATTATAAGTGCTAACCCACCAAGCAGCTGCCTGGCCTGAGTCTGAGAACTTCCAGGGTCAGGAAAAATGTGGAGGAGGAAATGCTTTTTAAGCAAGCACGTCACACTGCATGAGGTCTATTTCTTAGACTGTGCGATCTTAGGTAGGTCAGGACAGGAAAAGCAGATGATAAAGGCTGTGTTATCAGGCCACCCTACTGCGGGCCACTGGAGCTGAGATCTGCTGGGGGGACTCTGGACCAATGTGGCACAGGCACCCCCAAGTTACCCTGACCAAAGATGGGTATCTGGAACATTTATGCATCGATTCCTCTGTTCATGGATTAAAGGTAGCTGCCTGGGGGTGGCGGGGCTTCCTCTCCTGCTCCATCTGCCTGCCCCTTGGGGCAAGGACATGCTGGTGCTGGCCTTGGAAGCTGGGCTGGCATACACCAAAATGGCCAAGGCAAGGGGACGTGGGCTGGCCACAGTGGCGTCGGCCACAAATCCTCAATATAAATCTCTGAGAGGAAAGAATCAACTTTATAGAATCCCTGACATAAGTTAGACTCGTGTCGGTGCTTTGTACGCTGTCTCCCGCAATTCGATCTTCACGGTAATTCTCGAAAGGTGTCATCAGTCTTCCTGGTTTCTTTCTTAGCGTCCCAGCAGCCTTCACGTTCCTGGAGCGACCACAGGGAGGTCAGGGCAGACGGAGAGTTCATCCGAGGAGTCCAAAGCCCCCGATTTTCCCGCTTTCCTAGGCACGTCTGCAAGAACTGAAGCACTAGTCTCTCTCTCGCTTCTACAGAAATTGTTTCTAAACCTGCAGATTGAACGGCGGCTGGGGAAATACAGACAAAGGGGAGAGAGAGACAGCCGAGTGCGGCCGGGAGGAGGCTTAGTAATGTGCCATTTTCCGACTGGCTCATCTCTTCATTAATGGCCTAGAGAGGGGAGGAAATAGCCCTTCGATGAAATCTGTGGGTGGCAGAAAATTACGTGATGCTAGACACACTGGTTAGGACAGGGGACCAGGCTGTGAGGACACCCGACTGTAGAGGCAAAGAGAAGACGCTTATGCCGACTCCACTCCATTAGAATCCACTGAGGGCTCAACGAAGAAGAAGAAGATTGAGTTTTTGGAAGGGGAGCTGGGAACAGGACAAGCAGCAAATGAATCAAAGACCCCAGAGAGGAGGAGGAGGCTGACAGAGTGAAACAGAAATCCACTGGACAGGAGTTTCAGAGCTACGCACCTTCGAAAAATGCCAGAGCTATTTCCAGCAGCAGGGTAGCTGAAGTGACATTTGATCAATGAGGGTGGAAGTGCTAGGTCCTTCCCTCCCGAAGGCGGGAGCCCAGGCCCTGACAGAGGGCGTACTTCCCACCCCTCTCTAAGGGGGTAGGCGCTCTAGCCAAAAGCAAAGATCCTAGGAAGAGACAGAGTGACAGACGAATCGCATCGAATGGACGGGGTCTGGGCAGACGGCTTCCTCTAATCATTAATTCCTCGCACTTCCGCAAATGTCATGGGGATCCTTGCAAGAATCGCAGAATCGGAACTTCATCCTCGCTCTCTCTCTCTTTACGGAGGGGTTGACGGATGGGGAAGGAGAAGAGACTTAGAGAGTTCAAGCACTGTGCCCAAAGCTGCACAACCCAGGGGGGCCGGCCTCTCCTGCCTCTCCCAAACTCAACCGCCTTTTCAGCCCTAATTCCTTTTTCTATAAAGTGGGGGAGTTGAGACAATCCATTATTCACTCCACTCCTTTTTGTGGATATGTAAGATTACCAAAATTAAGACATTGCGCAGAACTTTTTTGCAGCTGTATTGAGCTCTACTTGACTAATAAAAATTGTGTACAGTGTGATTCTTTAATATATGTATGCATTGTGCAATAATTACCATATTAATCTTCTCTCTTAGCAAATTTCAAATTTCAAGTACACAATACAAATCATTAACTACAGTCACCATGCTGCACGTTAGAGTTCCACAAACTTTCATCCTGCGTAACTGAAACTTTATACTCTTTGACCAATGTCTCCTCGTTTTCTCTGCCGGCCCTGAGCCCCTGGCAACCGCCATTGTATGCTCTGTTTTCATGGGTTGGGCTTTTGTAGATTGCACACACATGTGAGATCATGTAGTATTTTTCTTCTAGGTCTGGTTTATTTCACTAGGATATAAGGAACTCAAACAACTTGCTAACAAAAATACAAATGACCCGATTAAAAAGGTACAAAAGACCTGAATAGACATTTCTCAAAAGAAGGCATACAAATGGCCGACAGGTACGTAAAAAGGTGCTCAACATCGCTAATCGTCAGAGAAATGCAAACCAAAACCACAGTGAGACATCACCTCGCACAGGTCTTTGTTGCACTTACCAGACTAAATCAAGGCTATTCTAAGCAAAATGAAAATGGAAGCCTAGGGGTCCCACCTGCTCTGTTACATTCTCACTCCCCAACTGGACCTTCTAGGGACGTCCTTGTGCTCCAGGAATAAAGCTGGAAGTGCCATCTCTAGTTGATTTGCAAATGTCCTGCCAATTCTGACATATCACGGCTTAGCCTTCCCTGCCATTAAGTATTTCACAAATACGTTCTTTAGTTTCAATAATAGAAAATCATTATAGGAAAGAATGCACTTGAGGGGCTGGGACCCCGATGGTCCCTTCAGGTTCGTGGTCATTAGCCTCCTGGGGAATCAGGCTGCCGATTGACTGTCAGAGTCATCACCGGTTAAAATCTCCCTGGTCACTCACCACAGTGGTAATATCTGAAAGGATTTTAAGCTCTCAAAGGATGAAAGCTAATTGGCCAAATGCAAGGGATGGAGTTACTGGACCACGTCTGGTTTTCTTTCAATTGAACTGGAGAATCTAAGCAATTGCTAGAAAGAACTTGGAGGTCTCTGGACATTTGTTCAGTGTGGACGTGGATTTAAAAAAAAAGATGAAAGGAAGAAAAGAAGAAGGGAAGGAAGCGTGAAGGAAGGAAGGAAAAGGAGGAGGAAGTAGGGAGGGAGGAGGAGGAGGGAGAGGAGGGAGGGAGGGAGGAAAAAGAGGAAAAAGAGGAAAGGAGGAAGGAAGGAAGGAAGGAAGGATAAATGAATGGGAAGGAAGGACTTTTTAAATATGGATTGTATTTTAACAGAGTGATCGTCTCCTTTGGGTGACCCCACTAGATATTCCCAGCTTCACCACTGCAAGCCCCGCGTCTGGGGATCCTCTCAGTCCTGGATAAAGCGGGAAGGTGGGTCACTCTGACCTTAGGACTCATGCCCTTTTCACGCTCCATAGCACCCCCAATAAGACTGACTCCAGGAGTGGGCAGAAAACATTTTCAAGCACCAAGCTGGAAAGCTCCTGGAGATGCGGTCAGGGAAGCAGTGCAGACTGGCCCGTGACGGCTTACAGTCTGTCCCAGGGCAGGTGCTGGTGAGAGCGACCCAGGCTTTCTGCTGAAGACTCAGCCAAGGTCACGTGGCGTGAGCCCCAGAACGGGGCTGAGATCCAAGACTACCTTTTATTTCAGGCATATCTGCAGTAGAAAGCGGGCTGCTCGATGTTTTTATCTAGCAGGGAGGGACGTGAGAGTTAGCTTCCCCGAAAGGTTTACATTGCACATAACTCCAATCGTTCATATGTTCATTGCCTTTCATCCAATGGCAAATTCTCACTCAGCCTTAAGACTTGGTTACAGCGTTACTGGTTTGTTGTGAGTTCTTCTCTCCACCCCTCCAAATACATAATGCAAATATGGACTTCAAAATTTAAAAAAAATTGGATTTTTATTATACTCATAATCACAAGTACTGGTAATTTTATTCTCATAATTTTTTCAAAAGCAGATTGTATACATTTAATTGCCGAACACTGAACAGATAGTTTTATATTTTTATTTTATTTTATATTTTAATTATAATGTAATTTAAAAAATAATTAAATTTTTATGTTCATTTAAAAATTCTATTTTTGCAAGAACCTTATCTAAGATGGTTCTTTATTGACTAAAATGTATACTATAGAAGACGAAAACAAATGCTACTTTTTTAAGCAAAAAGTACAAAAAAAATGCAATAACGATCTGTGATAACAAACAATCTAAAAAGTTAAGGAAAGTCCCCCAGCTGAGTTTTATGATGAGCACAAACGAGAGAGCTCAGAGGCCAATGGGACTTGGTCTTTCTTTTGTGGCTATGTTTGCCCTTAGTGGTCTCAAGTGCCCATTCTGTAACTATCTGAATAGCAGAGAACAACCAGATGTCTAAATAATGTCACCTGAGGAACCTCAGAAAAGATGGACTCGTCGTGAAGAGTGCCTCTTCCACGCGACTCCTAGTGACATCTAAAATTCTGCCATTTGAGATTCGCTGTTTGAACTGCTGTCCTGACATGTTCAGCGTATCACATACTGTAGCAGACTGAGATTTCATTAGACGTCAGTAATCTAGTAATTGACGACGTTACACCTTCTCTGTCTGCCATGAGCTCACACCTGCCGAGCATGCATTCGCCAGCAGAGAGAAACCAACGGGCCGTGGGATTACAGTGCAGACCCCACACTCGGGCTATGCGGTGTGTCCGCGGGTTCTCATCATGGTCTGCACCATCAGACACAGTGAAACCTGACCTCGTGTGGAGGCATGACGCAGTCAAAGTGACAGTGACCACCTGGAGTTGTCAGTCGAGAGGACACTGCGGACAAGTGAATGAACTTTAGACAACTTTCTTCCACGACCACGCGTGTCTGACATCCAGCCAACCAGCACCAGTCACGCTCTCTGTCATCCTCGGCCTTCGCAGCCAGCCCCTAACACCGATGCTGCTTCAACGCTCTAAGTCTTAGCCCCGTGTTTCCCCAAACCGCACAGGACATCACTGCTCTGCTCTGATCAGAGACCCAGCGCTTTTCCAGGACAGTCGTCCCTCGCTTAGGGAGCAGGAACATCAGCTTCTGTTTCTGGTTGAGACGCGGTTCCTTCTTCTGTGTTCCCGGCACATACACCACAACCAATGAAATGGAGGCGATGTTCAAAAAAATAAAGGAAGGAACATTTCCTGCGCCAAAGAGCAATGAATCTGCAGATTAGAAAATTTATATAGTAGCAGGAAATACATACTGAAACAGCCAAATCTGGAGAAAGTCTTGAACTTCGATTCCAAAGAAAACTTCTCCCAAAAAGTGTAAAAATAAACAAATGTTACCTAACCAAAACCAACCAGCCAAACAAACAAACAAATGAATCCAACCGGTTTTATACTTTCCTAAAAGGGAGATGCCAAATAATTGAAAAATGTTACTTTATTTTCATTTGACTTTAAGACTTTATTTTCATTTGTATTGTTGATTTTTAAAACATCATTTAGGAGAGGCAACTTAAAGAAATTACACCACCCTTCCTAGGGAGCCAATGCTACCTACTCAAAGAACACCTAATGAGGTTAGAGAAGACTAAAAATAAAAACTTCGAGAATACAAATGGAATACACATTAGTGTGTGGAATAACCATCAAAATAATTTAATGAGAGCTGCCGCATGTGCTGCGCTGCTCAGGTCTAAGAAAACCGGTCACAAAAGATCAGGTGCGTGGCCGAATGGTGCCCCAAGATGTCATGCTATGTGACACCTCCACTTATGACACCTAAATAATTGTTATAGAGGCAGTTACAGAAAAACGCAAATATCATTACTTCTGGAAAGATGAAAGACGTGATATCAAATAGTAATGATCATTTGAAAGGGTATTAGTCCAAAATCCAAGACAAGATTCGCCAATAAGAGGTAAGAAAAATAAGGAAATCGTATCATTTTTGCAGGTAGGGAATCAATAAAATTTCTTTGGGGAAGCAGTCCTTTTTAAAACTATTCTTTGATGAAAAGATATGACCTTTTGAAAACCTTAGAAATTAGAGGGAATTATGAGTAAGAAATCTGAAAAATAATACGTTCATCAACCAACAACGATCAATATTATGATTTTGTGTCTTAAAATCACGTAAGACCTCCCGTTGCACTCCGGGTAAGATCTAAGTCAGTGGTCCCCAACCTTTGTGGCACCAGGGAACGGTGTTCCTATGAAAATCTCATGCCTGATGATCTGAGGTGGAGCCAAGATGGTGATGTTGGCGCTGGGGAGCAGCTGCAGATACAGATGCAGCTTCGCTCGCTCGCCCGCCGCTCACCTCCCGCTGTGTGGCCCGGTTCCTCACAGGTCACGGACCGGTATGGTCTGCGGCCTTGAGGCTGGGACCCCTGATCTAAGTAACTGAAGGGACCCTGCAAGATCCATTAAGCTCTGGCCTCAGTCTACCTGGACAGCGTCTTTTCTGAGCCCTTAGGCATATTGAGTTTCGGGAGCCCTGAGTAGCTTGAACTTTCCCCCTTGTAGACCACAGTTCTCTTTCGCACTTAGCTCATGCTTTTCCCTATCTCTTCTTCCCCTCTCCTCCCTCCGTCCCTTGCCTTACTTCTGCCAGCCTTTCAAATTCTTCTCTGAAGTGACCTGCTCAGAGATTTTCTAGACACCCTCAGACTAGGTTAGCTGCCCTCTTCCTGCATATGTGTCTATTATCACACTTAGCACATAGGGTGATAATTATCTGTTGATGATTTATGAAATTAGGAAAAAAAAATCATTCTGTTTTGTTTTTCTTGGTGACTTCTGTGTTTATCACATTTCTGGATGGCAAATAATTTGCTACACAAGTGAACAAATTTTCAAGAGAGGCTCTGTGCCTCTGGCCAGCCAACTGACCTGTTGCAACTATAATTATTGCTACCGTGACTCTGAGATGCTTCATTTGAAGCCTATTGAAAGAACTGTGTGTCTGGAGTCTGTTTTCCAATATCTGAATGGCATTCATTTTGGTCAGAACGTATTTATTTTGGACTGGAAATTGTCAAGAGCAAACAAAATCTAAATCAAACTGCTGATTACCGGATATACATAGTTGCTCTTTACGTGGAAGGTAAAGTTTCGTTGCCAAAAAAAAAAAAAAAAGCATGGCTGTAGCCATTCTAGCTTCTTTATATTCCTGTGTCCTGGCTGTTAGGAGACCCTTGCCTATAGTCCTTCTTTCTTTTCCTGCAGGATTCCTTGAATCCAAAGTAAATAAGCAGGTGACGTTTTCATTTGAGATAACTCATCAGGTTCCAAAGAATCTCAGTGACTCATAGCTCTGCTCCTAAGGTTTGCCGAGAGGGAATCAAACTAGCTATTGACAGCAGAGGCAGCCAGGCGCAGCATCCGTGTGTTTGTGAAATTTTAGGTGAATTAGGGCCACAATAAATACAACAAATTCCAAAAAACCTTGATTTTATGAAAATACCACATGGGAAAAAGCGAGATAAAAACCTGAGAAGGAAGGGATGGCAAAGGAACGTTTTTTTAAATTTTTTTATATTTTTTTATTGTGATCTTTTTTCCACAAAGTGGTCATAGGCTTAGGGGGCTTTATTTCCTCTGTAGGGTTGGGGAAGGGGAGGGGCGGAGGGATTTCTGAGACGTCCTGGCAGGAAGCAGAATCGGTGCTATGGCCGTAGGAGGAGGGTGGTGACAACATCTATGGAGCGTTCACTGTGTGGACACTCCCACGACAACACTGTGTGGGTGTTCTCTCATTTAACATGCACACAACCCCATGACGGAGAGCATCCTAGTCTCTTTCACTTCACGTAGGGGGAAACTGAGGCTCCGAGTGTAATTCACTGGCTGGGTATTGGATGACCCGTCGCAGAGCCTTGACCGAAAACCAGCCCATCTGAAGCCAAGGCGTGTGCTCCAGACCACTAAGCACACGAACTTGGGTGTTTCTGGACATGTGGAGGAAAGGGTAGTGGGGTGTAAAAAGGTTTTGAAGAGAACAAAAGGCGCAGGAAAATTGCCCATAAAAATCTGTCTTGAACTGGACATATTACCAATGTTTCTGCTTACCATTTCCTGTGAAAAATTCCAAAGAGAAACTGATTTCTGTTAAAACGATCAACGAATTATCAGGAAAGAAAAGAACGTGGATTTTTTTTTAAGCTCTAAATCTATATCAACACAATGTATGTATGCGGGTGTTATAGATTAGCATCTCCTATATGCTAATTGACTTACTCTCTTGTGGGTCTTAAGAACAAGATTGTTCTATGTGACACGGAAGCCTGAGTAATTCTCTCCAAGGTTGTTTCCAGGGGCCCAGGGTGAACGGGCGTGTCCCTGTCTCCCTGGTAAACAGCTTGGCGAGGAATCATTCCCCCAGGCAGACTCATTTTCCTCTCCTTTTATTTCTCCTTCTTCATTAGAATGATAATAACGTAAAGAGGCCTGAAGTTTGGCCCTGGAGATGCGGAAGTGGCCTGTAACTGTGTGCAAGATTTTGTGCCTTTTACCTGCTTGGAGCAGGCCTTCCTCAGTCTCCCCAGGAAGACTCACCAAGAGAAACACAAGCCTCCATGGGAAAAGTTTGTAAAGCGAGATATGTCTTTACTGAAGTCCCGTGAAGACACAACTAATTTATTTATGGCAAATAAATTATAGCCAGACATCCTAAAAAAGATCCCAGAGCGCTATGGCCCAAGTCTCTGAATCTCAATCTCACACACATGTCATTGACACACACGACATTCCTCCTTTCAAAACTCCTCCTGCCACCTTGATTTTTGCCTGGAGCTTAAGGACAGTGTAAAGAGTGTGGGGAGGATTTTGAAGTCTAACCAGTTTTTAAAATTCATCTATGTTTTCGGATGTATCAAGAGATATTTTTCATTGCTATGTAGTATTCCACGTTATGGCTATAACACAATGCGTTTATTCTCTTTTTGATAGAAATTTGGATTGATCTTAGTCTTTAACTAACATGAATAAAGGTTTTATGAAAATTCTTGTAGGTATATTTTGGTGGATGTTTTTGATTGGAATGTTTCAGGTTTGCTCAGAAGGAAACTGATTAGCATACAGGAAGTTAGTTAGAAAAAGGAAAAAATAACTGAAAAGATGGGGAATCTTGGTATTATGTCTCCCAAAAGTGTTTGATGAAATCCAGCAGCAAAATCATTCAGGCCTGGAATTCTTTTTGTGTGTGTGAGAAGGTTTTAACTCAGAACTCAATTTCTTAATAGATATAATGCTATTGATAGTTTCTGTTTCTCCATCAATTTTTGATGAATTATATTTTTCAACAAATTTGTCCTATTTCTCTAAATAGTCAAGTACATTACCAAATAATACCGCATAATATTGTCTTATTATAATTTTAATATCCCGATATTGGTAATTTGTGTTTTCTCTTTTTTTTCTTGATGAGTCTTGCTCAGGGTTTATTAATTTTATGCTTCTCTTCAAAGATGCATTTTGAAAGAATGTCTGAATTCTAATAAATAATATTTAAAGCTTAATTTACAAATAATCATATTATCGCATGATTTGGAAAAATGGGTGACTCACAAGAAAAACTGATAAAATATTGAAAGGAATTGAGGTTGAAGGAGCAGGAGACTGCTCTTGTTCTTAATATAATTTTATTCATAATGCTTTATCTTTTAAAAGTATATATTTATATCAATTTGAAAAAAAATTAAAATTCAATTGAAAGAATTATAACAGTACCATCCTTGTAGGATGTCGTGAGAATTACATAAGATAAAACATGTATAGTGCTGAGCATAATATAAACATTTAATAAATGACAGACATTTTAAATGCTGTTTCTTACACAAACATCATTATAAAAACATTAATGCAACTCTATATCATGAGAAAAATTCTACTTTCCGAACACATTATCTAGTGCACATTTGTCTTTGTTGTCCTCCAATTATTCTTTCTACACATAATTTTCCATAGCAAGAATAATAATGCACGCGCATGTCTGTATGTTAAACCATCATATTAAGTAAACTTTTCATGTTTCAATAGATATTTAATCACTGTTTTATATCCCATTTGGTCATTATGCTACGATGTACTTATAATCGAATTAATGTTGGACGCTTCTGTATTTTTTTTCCTGGCTATTATGATGCTGCAGTAAACATCTTTAAATATACAGTACTTTTGGCTTGCGGATAATTTTCTTAACTTCTCAGATGTGGGACTGCTACTGCTTAGTGTATGACTGCATATATTTTTCTGATAATGTGCTTTTATATTTCTTTCCAAAACAGCTTTGACAATTTATATCATCAGCAATATCTGAGTATATTGATTTCAGCAAAACTTTGACACAATGCTTATCATCAGCATTTTAATTTTGTGCTAAATTTATAAATTTGATAACAAATAATATGCTACTGCTAACCCAGAAAATTTACCAATATTATAACCGTGCAAATTTTCACTTCTTTAAAGTGACTTTTTCTCTTCTCTTTCTCCTTGATTCAAAGGATCCTCGTGCTCATTTGCTTCTTTTCATTCCTTATCCTTCTGCATCCTGCACGACCACTCCCTAAATCACTAAGCCCTTAGGCCAACATCGAACGATCTTCAGAACAAAGCCTCAGGTCTGTTGACCACAGAAACAGAGTTCGGGTCACACTACAGATAGCATCTCGCAGCTCCACACCCATGAAGAGCGAACCACCCTGCCAGATCCCCTTGAAACCGGACAGAATGACACCGTGACTGACATCAGAGCTGATGCCAAGATCGACGCATCCTACCCCAGCCCTGAACAATCAGTAGGGGCCTCGACCCCAACCCCCTCAGCTACTAATGGGCTTTCCCCTATATAACCCATTCCCTAGAGGCCCTCCAGGAGCCAGGTCTTTGAGGCTAGCTCACCTGTGTCTCTGGGCTTGGCGCCGTTTCCTTAAATAAACTTTTACTTTCTTTGCTGCAAACTCCAGTCTGTGTATCTTTTGGTTTTAATGTGTGCAGGTGCAACCAACCTCTTGAGTTCAGTAACAATACTTTTTAATGAACATCACCATCATCACCATCATCACCATCATCATCATCATCCATATCTGTCTTTCTCTTGAATTTATTTTCTGTTGAATACACTTATTTATCCCATCTTGCTTAGGGATTCCAGAAAAAGACACAAATTCCCCTCCACCCCCAAAATTCTCGCCCTCCTCCATGGGGAATCTTAGCTCAGACTGCTACAAAAGAAATATCATAAAAAGATGACTTAAACAACAAATAATTATTTCTCACAGTTCTGAAGGCTGGAAATGCAAGGTTGGGGTGCAGGCACGGTAGGGTTCTTGGTGAGGGCCCTCCTTCTGATGTACTGATGGCCGGCGTCTTGCTGTACCCCATATGTTGACATAACCGCAGAACTGGCTCAGAACGGCCCTACCCTGTTGAACGGGACACCGAGCTGCTTTTCAGAGACAACAGACCCAAACTGCGAGTCACGCAGCCGGAGCATGCGCACAGGGGAGAACTGCGACCTCCAGCTGCCCCGGATCCAAAGTCTCACCCGCTTCCGCCATGGAACCGAAGGACTGGGGCAAAACCAGAACCTAAACTCTGGACTCTTTCCGAAGAGAAGGATCCGTTTTTCAGGAGGACCCGGTGCTGGCGCCCGTTGCCATAAATGGCCAAGCTCCAAGCTCCTCCAGTTAAAGCTTGTCCTGCCAGCACTTCCACATACCTGCACCCTGTAAACCTCGGAACCCCACCCCGAACCCTGGACCGGGGGTTCAGGTTTTCCAGCACGGGCTGCCCATCCTCCGCTGGGCGGTGTATAGCGCTATCCCACATTCAGCGCTGACTTTCGCTGCGCCCACCCCGGCGTCGGGGCGATGGGCTCGCCGCAGCTTCCTGACTTAATCCTCCCAAAGGCGCCCGAACACTGTCACGTTGGGGGGTAGGGCCTCCACATATATATGTTGGGGGGACACAAACATTTGGTCTTCGGCAGGGAGGTTCCAGGTATCTCGAAAGAAAGACCAATGCATCTGCATTGTTTCCTCTCCTTTATTTGCCAGCGACTCTCCCTGGGTCTGACATAGATCTTCTGTTCTGTTTTGATATCTGCTAAGTCTTTGTCTATTTCCCGCATCCACCTGACCCTGTCGTTATTCTAGGATTCCTTCTTTCTGTGATGCCGTCTCTATCTCTCTACTTGTTTAATGTCATGCCCTCCATCACCTCTTATCGGCACCCCCTAATCCGCGACAGCATAATCACTCTTCAGCTCCCATGATATTTTTCAGGTAAATCATTTTATTCTTTGTATTCTCTATGTCGTGTTTCGATAGCTACGTCCCTGTCTATTTTGCTAGCTAGACTCAGACTTCCTTAAAGGCAGGCAGCTGTGCCTTTTAAATCTCATCATGCTATCCTGGTGGCTCACAATAAATAAATATTGATTTATTGATTAAAAATAAATAACATCATCTCATTCGTCTTGCTGATCTATTTTAAAAGAATGAATGTATATTGAATGTATGCATGTGTGTGTATGTGTCTTGTCTTTTTTTTTTTTGTAAGTAAGGGAGCCGGAAAGAGAAGTTTCTAGGACACTTTATTTCAGTTCAGTCCATGGAAGATGACAAAAAGTCAATTTCAATTCAACATGTTTCAGTGCTCTGCGGATCTAATTTTAGTCCTTCCAGAGTATGACACTTTGCACCCGGAACTGCGAATTCCGGTTTTCTGACATTCGTGTTCCCTTCGTACCCTGCACCCCTGCTTCAAGCAGAGCCTGCAAAGCTGTGTCTGATTCAGATTACTTCGTGGCTCTGTCGTGGGCGGGGCTGTCTGTGTTCAGACCATTCTTTTTATTTTGGGCTGATGTTCCATGACTGGGAAGACCGAAGCCAATTCCTGAAGTGGCAACCTCAGCCTAACTTCATTGTCTCTCTCTTTCTGTTCCAATGTCTCAATAAGTCCATCCTCCCATCATACCCACCGCGTTTCCCCATTTCCGAGGGCGATCAATACTTCATTCAGGCTTCCCCAAGAGAAGTAAGATGGGATAATGAGAAAAGCCTGGACCAGGGACTAAGGAACCTGAGCGAGAGAGCTAGCCCCCAGGTCGTCTAAATTCAAATGCAAATAACCTTCATGGGAATCATCAGCCTCCTTGCAGTTCTAGGCTTTACATCTGCAAAGTGCGTACTGTGCTGAGGACTCCTCGGAACTTCCAAGGAAGCTCAGGTCCCTGATGAATAAAATAAGGGTGTTGTGCTCAGGCTTCTAGGTGTCTTTCAGATTCGAAATCTTGCCACTTCAAGATCTGCATCTTAGAGGCGTGTTTATGTAACACGTTTAAGTGCAAAGTCTGTGGAGAAGGCAGTAGGTGATAGAAAAAGAGCACGGGGTGGAGAACTCCGAAGATGTGGCTTGGAATTGTGACTCTGCCGCCCACGGGTTGTGGTGCTCCCGTGTGAAAGCCAGATTGCATCTTTCGTCCTATCATAAGAGGTGTACTTTGGACGAATGGGAGGAGAACGCACTTTTGCAAGCCATGCGGCGTTGCACACACCTACCACGAGATGCTCACACTCTCAGCCGCCAAGAGCCAGGTCCTACCGATGGAGCCTTGAGCGCGGGCTGCTCCTCTGTCTGGCTGTTTGCACAGCATCCGTGTGCCAGCCAGGACAGCTGGGCCTTTAATAAACACTTGGGTTGCCTGTGCCAACAATCCAACTGGGCAAACGTACGAGCTCAGCGCTTCCACAGTACTTGGCGCTGTTTGGAAAACCTACCCCTTCCATTTTCATAGCAGCTCCTGGCAGGATGGCAATATTGAAAAAAAAAAAAAAAGGCAGCATCTCACTTCTCAAAATGCCACTTTGTCATCACACCCTGCAGTTGGGCAACACGTGGGCTGGGCAGTCAGCTGTGACTTTCTGTTGCCGTGAAGCTGGAGGCTTGGGGAGGCTGCCCGCTGTCATCGTCTCTTCCTGTCACCCGCCTGCCTACCAATCAGATTAGGATTAACGCTGGCCAAGTCATATTTTTTGAATCACGTAAATAAATGATTTCTAAATCAATTAAAGAGGTCTTGCCACTCCCAGATGGCACTGGTCTCATTCTGAGGTCTCGGCTGTCGTCACAGACTCCAGCCTCAGCCCCCGGACCCTGCCACACGGCCAGTTCTTCTGAGAGCTTTGTGAAACATGGAGAAAAGTTGACCCAGGTCATAAAGAAACACTCTGCCACAATCGCCCTGAATATAACAGGGCTGAACAATGGTTATTTTATTCAGACCGTACAATAGTGAGAAAATACTTGCACATTTTAAAATCAGCTGCGAGGTCAAATTCCGTTTATGACACTCACTAGCTGTGTCACCTTAGGAAAGGCATAACATTAGAGAAATATCTCTTCTGAAATTCCCAATGTCTAGAATGTTCCCTAATTATCGGTTTTCTTCCTTCCTTCGTGAAAAGAATGAACTTTGAACCTGAGGCTGTTGAGTTCACAGTCATGTAATATGAGAGCATGGAGGGTGGGGAATGGCTTAAGATATGGAAGACAGCAAATAAGTACCCTGTTAATAAAAGAAGTGTGTGCATATGTGTGCAAGCACACGCGTGTGTGTCGGGACTGCGAATGAGAGAGAGAGAAAATAGACGAATTTCTGGAACTACAGATTAACATAGCGGAATTATAGGCTAAATAAAGGAGAAATAACTCAATGAGAGAAAAGATTTTTAGGTCGAATAAATGTAGAAATGGTTCGTGAACCAATAGAGATGATCGTTTCCTGGGGATTCTTGAAAAACTAGTTATTTCTAATAAAATGGTTCCTATCTTTGGCGGAGCTGGTGGTGAGATAGATCAGGGATGGCTGGAGGGGAAAAATATGTTTGAATTCAGCAAGGCATTTGGAAAGTTTCGTATGGAACGTACAAAAATTATATATAGTAAATAGGTGCCTTTGTAGAGTTCACCAAATGATCTGCCATAAATTCTTATTAATAATTATTATGCTCTACTCAAAGAATTTCTAGTAGAAAAAAAAAAGAAGAAGGAATAAATATTTATCGAACATCTACTTTGTGCCTTGGTCAACGATAGTAAAAGGGACAAAAAGCAAATTTCAGTACATATTTATTTAGTGCCAGACACTATTTTAAGAGCTTTACTTATATTATCTCATTTAATTCTCACTATGGCCATGTAAGGTAGGTGAGTACTAATACAATCCCATTTACATTAGAAGAAAATGAGGCCCGGAGAGGGGTAGTCGCTTGCCCAGACGGGCTGCCCGTAAGGGCCAGAGCCAGAATTTGTAATCCAGCATCCGCCTCCGTGACCTGTGTAGCTACCCTCTGCACCACTGCCTCTCCAAAAGTCCCTGTGTGTGCTGCTTAATGGACCACGTTCTACCAAGGAAGTTGCTATGGGTTAATTGTGCCCTCTGAAATTCAAATGTCGAAGCCTTCATCTCGAGGACCTCAGAATGTGACCTTATTTGGAGAGAATGTCTTTGCAGAGGTGATCAAGTCGAGATAAAATGATTAGGGTGGGCCCTACTCCGGTATGGCCGGCATGCTTATAAAAAGGGGAAACTTGGAGGCTAACACATGGAACAGGAGACTGCCATGTTAGGATGAAGGGGGAGATTAAAGTGATGTTTTTTAAGCCCAAGGACTCCTAAGATTGTCAGCAAAGATGCTCAGAGAAGGTGCCTGGAACAGATGCTCTGTCTCAGCCTCGAAAGGAACCGGAGGGGTGCAATTGTATTTCCTTCGTATTCATTTATGGCATAGGACTGTCTCTCTGAGGGTTCCTCCTACAGAACATTTTTATAAAAAGAGGTGAGAGGTGACAGATGCAAACAAACTACTTTTGGCGGGGGCGGGGGGGAAGAAAATGAGCTTTCAAGCCAATGAGAATGTATCTCACAGAACTAGTTGTACTTTGTTTTTGTCATTGCTGTTTTTGAAATAATGTTGCCATCACTGTGATTTTATGCTAGAGTTAGTAGGATAAGCAACACCACACTTTGCAGACTCCTGGTCACTGGAAACTGACCTTTGAATAAACTCACGAGAACCTGAACCGAGAGAATTAACCACTGTCACAGTGCTCATAGAAACACCTGCCAACCTCATCTGCTTATCTATAAATGATACATATATTGTACCTGAGCGACATTGAATTTCTGCAGTTTAGCGCTCCTGGAAGCACTTTTGACACTCAAACGAGCTACTTTTGATCAGCTCGGAACATGTGGCTGGCAAGGAAGGAAAAAAAAAATGAAGAGATGCTTCTCTGATTATTCTAAGCCCAGGGAAGAGAGGAGTCCTTAACAGAACAGGGCAGAGGGCTGATCACAAAGGAAGAGGCAGACAGCGTAGCGAACGTGGGCTTTCAGCAACTTCTGAAGGGAAAAAAATTATGCAGTGCCTTTGTTGCAAACCAAGCTTTTCCCTCAGCAAAACGAAAAGTAAGAGAGAAGACAGACACAATTAACAGGGAGCGAAAAATGGTTTTCAGAGCATTGCAAAGCACCGTGCAATAATATGAACCACAATTGGTGAATTGTGATCAAAGTGGGAAAAATATTCCTGTGCCAAAAATATGCTTTTAGATTGATTTAGTGATATTTGTAGAGAGAGAACCTAGCGGTAAGCAACCAGTTACTGTATCGACTGTTCTGTAGAAGAATAAGGACAATTTTGACAGCAATTCCATGTCAAGTGCGCCTCACACGAAGATGCTAAACACAAAACTCATGAAGATGCTAAACACAAAACTCTTAATTCGGAGGGCCGTGGATTCCAGTCACAGCTCTGCTGCTAACTGCGGGCCATTTGCTCATCTTCTCATCCCTATAAACTTTGGTCCCTTGTTGGTGATGTGAGGATAATAATCTTCTTTTATGGATGTCAGTCCATGAGATAACATTTTAATTTCTAAGCATAAAGTATCAGATGTTCGATAAATATTTATTCCTTCTTTTTTTTTTCCTACTAGAATTTCTGTGAGTAGAGCATAATAATTATTAATAAGAGTTTATGGCAGATCATTTGGTGAACTCTACAAAGATGCCCATTTTTATCGACAGTATCTGTGACCCATAATTTTATCAGATGGCCTGGATTCGAATCTCAGTTCCGACATTTGGGCGAATGATGCTGTGTGACCTTGGGCAAAGTTACTTATTCTCTCTGTACCTCCGTGTCCTCAACTGCATAGTCGGGGTAGTGAGTACCTACCTCATAGGAATATTAGGATTACGAAACGATTATACATTTGTTAAATTCTTGGACCAGAGACTGGCGCAGAGTGGGCTTTACATAGTGTTTGTTAAATTAATGCCTTTTTGCGGTTTAAGTAAGAAGCATCTCTGTCTCATGGACAAAACAAATGTTTAAGCCCCGACTCGAATGTAATATTTCTTTGTTACCAGTAGTTTTTCTCCCTTTGGAAGCTGAGCACTGACCAGAGGGGGGACCCCTTAGTTCTTACGATGTAGTTTAAAAATACACAGAATCTGTGCTCTCAACCAAAACGACACACCTGGTTCCCTCACAGGGAAGAAGGTCCAATGTACATGTCATTATAATCCAACGCACACCAAAGCAGCCTTTCCAGGGCTGTGCGAGAAGTTCCGTGGACATCCCAAAGACGAGAGATTCGTTTCAAACGAGAAAATTAAGGATGTCATCTCCCGGGAGAAGGGCGGGTGGGTAAAGAAATAGCCATCTTCAGAGCCAACCTATTGGGTGCAAACTGAAATTACTCTGGGTTGATAGGACAGTCATGGAAGCCTTCTTGGAGGAGGGGACACATACCTTGGATGATGAGGAGGATTTGGAGTGATAGAGATAAAGAAGGTTGTGACTTTTGACATTCAAGAGATGCTACTTATGTATCAGACAGAGCTCCCTTTGACATCCGGCCTCAGCCTTTTCAATGACCTTGGGCAAGTCACTTTCACACTTGTGAACCTTCTTCTAACCTGTAAAGAGGGGTAGCACCACTCGCCCTCACCCGGTGGGTCTCAGTGAGACAGCATATGTTCAAACTCCTGGCGTGTCCAGCCTCTGTCTCCCGGCCCCCTTTTCCAAATCCTGGATGCGGCTCTCAGCCTCTGAGAAGGCGTGGATCACAGCAAACTCTCCACATGGTCGATAAGCAGGAAGAAATTGCCCACTATCCTCCGTACCAGAACAAAGAATGCTTTATTAGTTTACCTTTTTCTCCTCTCATTATGTTTTTCTTCTGCAGTAACCACCGAGCTGTGTAACTAACTACCGGTGGTTATTAGACAGACAATAAAGCTTTTTAGCATAATAGCCTGTGAGTTGCAAGAGGAGAGAAAGGTTCCACACTCAATGCTCTGACAGAATCCCTGGATTTTCACTTGAAAATTAGACCATTGAAAGAGGGTGGGGAGGTTATTTTGTTTGGATCGGCGCAGTATTTTTAGCACTAAGCCGGGAGAAATTTGAGAGAAGAATGACTGATTTTCATATGCGACAGAGTTGGATGAAAGATGCTTGGAGCTTCGAGGAAAAACAAAACATCAAGATGACATTCCTAAATGTCACTGTCCTGCATGAGACCTAGGCTTGCCTGTTGGTGAGGCGGGAGACACACAGCTAGTGTGACTTCCCACCTGCCAGAAGTAAGGCGCAGCGATTTCCAGAGTGGCTATTATGTGCCAGGCGTGCTAGTCCCTGGGACTGAGAAGATAAAAAGAATTTCGACAGTTATGCATAACGTGATCATTGTCCCAACACAGGGGGTGCAGAGGAGGGAAATCTCTGTGATGTGAGTTTTTAGCCCAAGGTTCTAGGCTAAAACTTCATCGGGAGTTCCATGGATGAGCTTCAAATGGTAGACGTGTCGATAACGGGTGTGAGCATTTCTCCAAACGCAGGTCTGCAAACATTGGCTATTACTTTTTTTTTTTTTTGCTTTTTCTAAAGTCAAATAAAATTTGATGCTAAGCTCCTTTCTTGCCAGACTGATGGAAAAATTCAGTGGTAGTGATTCTGGTCGACTGCTCATGGGGCAATGCGAAACACTCTTCTGGTCTTACAGTAAACTATGTACTGACAAAGTCCCTCTGTGCCCCTGGGTCTTTAGACTCTGCACGTCACCATGGATATGCGCATTGTCCAAGGCTTGACCGCCTCTTCACCATTCTCTCTCTGCAGCTTCTGTGCCAAGCCCGGGCACTGGCGGTCATCTTGGGGCTGGGCGCCTGCTGCTCAGTGGGAACTGCTCTCGCGTGGGAGGCTGGGCACCGGGCAGCACAGAGACACTTGTCGTAGGCTTTGTTTGGCCTTCTGTTCTTACATGTAAATAAGAGTAATGGCTGGATAACTCCCATTAAAAACTCTGTTGCAATTGTATGGGATCCATAATTCATAATTAATGTGGAAGAATTGACATTTTTGTGATGTCGACTCTTACACCCAGGAACTTTTTATATCTCTCCACTTAGTAATGCATTTTTTTAATGTCACTCGATAATGTGTTACAATTTTCTTTATAAAGGAATTGCACATTTTGTGGGGACATTTGTTACTAAGGATCTTGTAATTTGTCGTTATAGTGAATGAGTTCGTTTCATTACAGTCTCTAATTATTATGAGGTATAGAGACGCCATTGATTTTCATATGCTAATCTTGCTTACAGCAACCTAGATACACCAACTTACTAGCTTTAATGGTTCATAGCTTGGCCTGCATTTTCTTTGTTTACAATCCTGTCACTTCTGATTTTTATTATTCACATTACCTTTTCCTTTTTCTTCTTTAGGTAAGAGGTCTGTTTCTAAATATGTATGATACTTTCCAAAATTCTTGTTCCATTCATTTAAATGCTCCTAAATAGTATCATTATGTACAATCTTTGACAAAAGTTTTTAATAGATGCCCATTTAAAGAATCCTCTTATAATCTTAATATTTAAAAATTTTTATGTTTCAAAACTGAAGCTTAAAGTTTTAAAAAATATTTCTCCACATAGATCATAGCTTTTCTCTTATAATTTATTGGTGTGCATTAACAACTGATTTTCTGATGCTGAACCATCTTTGGATTTCTGAGATAAACTCGACTTGGTCAGGATACATTCATCTGTATCTTGCTGGATCTGATGTGTAAAAGATTTCATATCATATATATTAGGTAGATCAGTTTATAATTTTCCTATTGGAAATGTCTTTGTGTGATTTAGAGATTAAAATTGCATTCGCTCAATAAAATGAGTTAGGGACTTCTGGTGAGACTCGTCTGTAACACCTTGCCATTTTTTATTTGGGCAGCAAGAGAGGCAGGGTGGGCAGGCTGGTTATTGGTTCAATTTATAGAATCTCAGTTGGATACCTCGGATTTTCTATTTCTTCTTCAACCTATTGCAGGGCTTCTCAAGCTTGGCACTGCTGACATTTGGGATCGGGTAATCTTTTGGTGCTTCGGAGTGTCCTGTGCATCGTAGAATATTTATCAGCATCCCTGGGCTTTACACACTAGGTGCCAGCACCTTCCAATCCCTACCCCCAGTTTGACAACTAAAAATATCTCCAGACGTTGTCAAATTTCCCCCATGGAGCAAAATTGTCCCTTTTGGAGGACCATAGTTATGACTTGTGCAATTATAATATTCATCTGATATAATTATTCAAAGAATTAAAACATGTAAATCGCTTCGATTATTGCCTGGCGTAACCAAAATATTCAATAAATGTCGATATTGCCTATTGTCATTAGTTTTTTTCAAGACCGAGTTATCAAAGCTTGTTCTCTGGATGAGAAAATGTTTGTCTCTCACCTTACAACACGTTCTGAAAGTAACAAATTATTGACACTTTTTTGCCTGGCAGATGGTAGAAATGAGAACTCGGTCTATGCTTCGTCAGTGTTTCTTCGTATTTATATGCACGGAGTATATAAAGGTCTCGATTTAAAATGATCAGGGCTATAAACACGTGGTGTATAGCTAATTAATCCTGGAAAAGATTCTATTAGAGGGAGCCTCTTACCATGCGAAACTGTGACCCCTCTGAAATTTAGACTGTGCTGTGGAATCCCTAGAGTGTGACTTATTTTCTTGGAAGGACAAAGGCGAAAATTAAATGTCACATAAATCCTCAACTGCTAAGGCCATGCCAATTCTCTTTTTGGAATTTCATAGACCCCCATGAAAAACAGTCTCTTTCTAAAATGAGATTCGTCCACAGATACTGTGTCACGGACAGGACCTCACAGAAGGGGAAATTGCTGTTCTTGGGCGGACACATGATGGAGAAAGAATAACCTGGTCCTGGATCCGGGCTTCGATTTCCTGCCCCGTCACTTATCTCTGGGACTCTGGGGATGCGGTAAACCTCGGTAAGACTCCTTGTGTAAGGCTCAGAAAAGGGGCCGGAACTAAAATGCATTTTACTTCTGAAAAGTTTGCTCGTTTGAGAGGGTCACGGAGAAAGAGCAATATGGCGTGTCTAAGACGATGGGATCAGGTTGCTGGAAGGGCGCTTCCCACTGCTAGTCCTCCGGCATCATCCGGTGGTGATTAAGGACCTGGATGCCATCTGCCTTCGGCGTCCTGGCCGTGTGACCTTGGCCGGCTTAACCCTTCTGTGCACTTGCTTCAGCTCCATCCAGGGGAGGCCGCCTTAGTGTCTATCCTCCAGTTCTAGTGTGAAGATTCAGTAGTTTCCCGGGATCAGCTATATCTGGCCTTGGAACGGCGCCCAACAAACGTAACTGCCCAATAAATTAGCTTCTATCGTTACCGTCGTTGTTACTGTTATAAACCACGTCCCGTCTGCTTCCACCGCCACAATGCCGCGAGTCGCACGGGGCGTCCGTCCTTAACAGTTACAGATGGCTTTCACTCTTTGAAAACGTTTCACGCGTGTTAAGGTCCTTTACTGCCGTTTCAAACCTGAGCGCCTTGCTTTCCCCAGGGCCAGTGGCCATTGTGTGGCATCTCTCTAGAGAATAAAGAGCAGACATCTCCAGCCTCAGAGAGTCAAAGGACAGAGAAGGACTTTGCATCCTATTCCCATGAGATCCCACCGGTGAGATGGCAGTAGCTCGCTGCCTCCCATTCTGTTCTCTGTGTCCTTCCCCATCGGGGGTTGGGAAAGCTGCAGGAGAAGGAGCCAGCAGAGCTGTGCCCTATCGCCCCAGAAAGATTGATGGGTTTCTTTTCATGTCCCCAAAGCTCAGGCTGTCTCTCTCCCAGATGGGCTAAGTCGCCGCTGCCAGCTTCCAGGGGTGGAGAACAATGCTTGCATATCACCCAGCAGAGCCTCAGAGAGGGGCTGATGTGGAACCTGGAGAGGTACAGCCCTCCACGAGGAATTCAGAGTAGGAACCCCGCAGTGTCCTGGGGGAGGAGAACCAGCCCTGAGCTGAGCCCCTAAAGTAAGTTCGTGAGGAAGGCTGCCTGTCCCTCGCGCCTCCCGCTGGCGACTGGCAGAGCAAGCAGCTCCAGGCACACGGCTGGGTCCTGGACGGGCTTCAGGTGAGGTGTCCACAGGGCTTTTTGCGCTAAACTCTCTCTTGCTAAGGGACAGAAGCGTTAAATCAGAAGCATTGGTTTGCACAGTGGACATTTCCAAGCGGAAGCTGACATGTAATGAAAATGGATCTGTATTCCCATAACAAGAAAACATGCAAAAAAAAAAAAAGAAGCCTTTTTTTCTCCTTATCTTTATAGAGAATGATGACTAAATTTATCACAACAGCAATCATTAAATGCGAATTATTTAGATATTTCCTAGGGATAATGAACACATTCATTATGCTGAAAACAGCATATAAACATATGTATCTGGTGAAGAGTATAGAAATGTTCAGCGGTGATACAAGTCCAGGACATAACGTCGCAACACCTGGGTCCCATACCTGTTCCACTGTAAGTTTTTCCTTACCCTGCCTTCCTTCTATATAAATCGGGGATGATGTCTGTGAAATGTCTCCACGGGTGGCCTTGAGACCGAAGCAAGGAAATGGACGGGAGATGCTTAAAAGCATGTTAGCCCCTCACGCGTACTAATCACTGTGATTATTCTAGATGACTGCTGGTCGCTCCCTACTTACGTTGGAAACTAGCAATGAAGCGGGTAAGCTGCTTCCCACCTGCGGCCCTCTGTTTTGACATCCGCCCCCTGCGATTTGCATTTTGGTCGTTAGCACTATAAATGGCCACGTTGGCGTCACAGAATGGGCATATGTCCGGAAGGCGTACAGCAGATTCAATACCTGTGGGTTCGCATGGCTATCACAGGGGGCTTTATACACCCTGGGACTTTTCAGAGATTTTTCTCCTTGGCAAATTCACCACGCACTCCGTCCTCTCCTGACACCTTGGCTCGATTTCACCACATTTATTTTTGTTTGTTCAGGTGATAGATGCAAATCTTTCATAGGCTTGGTAAACAACATTCTCCAGAATGAAAGTTCTTGCTCATCATGGGGAAAATGTCTGAAGAGACCCGAGGCAATTTTCCCAACCAAATCCTCCCTAAGCCTAACACATTTCTTAACGTGGTTAAATCTAATTTGAGTCTTCCCATTTAGAGTATTGCCGAGCTCCTCATTTTGTGACTGGCCATCTAAAATGCCCCTGAAGGGTCTGCCTGTGCTTTCTACATTCCTACCAGTGAAATATTTGGCAACCGGCTGTCACATGGTACCGGGGACTTCCTGTGCCCACACGCTGATGAGGATGCCATCCTCTTAGCCAGACACACAGTGGAGTCTTCTACCCGATAGTGCCCTCTGGAAGCATCCCACATTCCACGAGCAGCACCAGTGTCCCCACTGTGCCCAGTCACTGGCCTCGGAACCAGCACGGTGACGAATTCAGGGGAGCACCCGCTGGGGAGGCCATTCGACTATTTCTCTCCAAGGCACACGACCCGAGCAGCAGGTTTTCGTGGATGCCTCATCTGTTCTTTGGGATGGCCATTCTCTCTGAAACAACGCCATTGGCTCAAAAGGTGGCGGGAAGACCCTCCCTCCAACATCACATCGGAAGCAGGTGAAGATGACGAGAGGCTAAACTGAACTTCCACACTTGAGCTCTTGTCCGGTTGATGCATCTCAAGATGATTATTGTCCCCCAGGCTCCGGAGTGGCACCTGCCCTGAATAACCTGACCCTTTGTAGAGCCAGTAACTACGCAAGGGGATTGTGTTTGCCTTCCTCACTCACGGAAAGACAGAAAAGGGAGGGGAGAGGGCTTGCACATGGATCCAAGTATTTGTGTAGATGTTGGAGCCAAGTTGGCCATGAAGTATTGGTGTCGAAGTGGCGGGAGTTCATGTCAAGGCCTGTTAAGAAAGAAAGACGTTTTGTCTCTTCTCTACTTACCGGGTAGGATGAAATGACTGAGAAGATTCAGGGAGGGAAAAAGTAACGTGAACTGAGCACCTGCTGCAGGCCAGGGATGAGGCTGGATGGTTTGGCAAGTATTGTCACCTTCAGATCTCACAATGCCGCTAAGAGGGAGACGCTGACATCATTTAAAAAAGGGGGAAGTTGAGACCCAAAGAGATGAGATGACCTGTCTGCACTGCCTTACCACAGAAGTGGCAATACGCAGAGGATTAAACAGCTTAATTTTTCACTGGTGTCTATATATACATGGGATTTGTTTTTACAAAATTGTCATAAGTTTAGTTAGCTACTTATAATCAGTAACTGTTAGAACTTATAGACACATCAAAGATCATTCTATAAATAGGGAGTTGGGACACCGTTTCTACAGAGGACCAGAGAGTAAGTATTTTTGGCTTCGTGGGACAGACAGATTCTGTCACAGCTACTCGAGCCTGTTGTTACGTGCCAAGGTAGCCATAGACAACGTGTTAATGAATGGACATGGCTGTGCTTCAATGAAACCCTTTACGAAACTAGGCAGTATGCTAGATTTGGCTGATGGGACACAGTTTGCTGATCTGTGCTTGAGAAAAAACAAAACAAAACCAAAAAAATGGAGAAACAGAGAAACAGTGCGTATGTGAGTTAAAGTAAGTCGCCCACGGTCATTTAGTAATCACCGGCAGAGCTGATGCTGAAATGAAGCTCCCTTTCTGCCACCGTGTGACAATTCCGCGGCACCGGCCTCCTCTCCTAATTCTGTGAGGGTAGAACACGGTCCTTAGTGAAGCGGGGAGGAGATGAGAATGAAAAGCAAGCTCTCGAGGGCCCCGAATGCCACACTGAGCAGGCACTGGGGACAACGCAGGTTCGCAAAAGCTTAGTGATGACGGATCGGGAACGCTAGAGGAGGGTACATTCCGGGGTGACTGCGGTGGTTCTGATAGTGACCTCGAAGAGCTTGGGGTGGGGTGAGAAGGGGCTCCTGTGGTGGGCACTGCCGCAGGACACGAACAGCACCGCGGAGGAAGAAGCTAGGAGATTTGCAGACTCCTCGGGAGCAGGGACACATGGCTGGGGTGGGAGGGTGACAGGGAGCAGGATGCGCACGGCGAGGTTAGAGAATTGTGGCCGCACATCTGCATGACCGATACAACGGCAGCCCCCAAACAAAACAGGAAATTAAACGCTGCTGAGCCAGAGGAAAGATTAACATGCAATTGGTACATCTTAAGGGATGATCGAAACCTTGCTTTAAATGCCCCATGAACTGGAATTGACGGCTGCCTGTCCAGAAGGGGTGATGCTGGACACTTGGCAAGCGACACGAGCGGCTCAGGTGTGATCCGAAGGGGAGAGGCGGATTGGATGACCCGAAGACAGGCCCCCGGGCTAGCTGGTAAGGGGGACGGGAAGCAAAAGACAGTGTCAGTCACGGGGTCGGACGGAGAGCCAGCAGAGGCCAGCGGAGAGGAGACCGGAGGGAGGCGTTTGCAGCTCTCCGCGCCCTGCGTCATGGCCGCCTCCTCCTCCACCCCCGGCGGGTCCTCGCTCATCCCTCCCCACCGCACAGAAGCGTCACCTCCTCACCTGCCACCTTCTGCTCCAGCTTTACTGAGCCCGGGGGAATGGGAGCCACGTTCCTTTAAACCGGAAGGAGGTTTAAGACACGCCACCCCGCAAAATGCCACTTTGGCATATTGGTTATTTTAAGCCTGGAAGGCACTGAGCAAACAGCAAAGGCAGGGAGAGGCTTTCTCTGAACCCCCCTTGGCTGCCTGAAGACAGATCCTCCCAAAGGAGCTAAGTGGTCGTAAATCCTCTTTCTGGGAGTTTCATTAACCAGAAAAATGGACTCTAGTCACGGTAGAGGAGATGACTGTCACAAACTGTCATGCTCCCACCTGTTCTTCTAAGGGCCCATTCGCCGTCCCTAAAAATCATTTACCTTCCCCGTGTGGTCCACCACCCCTCCCCTTCCCCTACGAAGATGGTTTATAAACTCTCAAATATCACCGTGACTTTTGTGAGTATTCACTTTTTTTTCTTGTGATGCCGCCATGCAAGTAATATTAAAAATTTAATACATTCGTATATCTTTTCTTCTCGATCTGCCTGTTGTCAGTTTATTTCACAGACCCAAATAAGAACCAGGAGGGTAAATGGAAAGGCTCCCCACCCCTGCACCTCTCCAAGTCCCCTGCTATCTGCGCCCACATGCTGTCCTTCTGCCCCCAGACCCACACACACAAGGAGGAGTCACAGATACCCGTGAAATGGGGACAGATGCAGGCCTTGATTTTTAACCATACTCTCCAGAGGCCCCGAGGCAGTCTTCGGATAGAATTCAATTTGGACCCTGTGCTATGTGATCACAATACCAATGCAAGGTTCTCGGTCAAGTCCAGAGGGAGAAGCAGATGGTCAGCTCCACGAGAGAGACACGAGAACATCTTGTCCTCACGGTATGTCTTGCACATCACGGTCCCAGGACGCGGGACACGAGCGAAGGAGAATATGTTTTCGTTAAATGAGCATATGTGTGAGTTATTATCGAGCAGCGTGATAAGTGTTGCGACGGAGATGCCAAACGCCATCTCCGCATAGAAGCAGCGGCGACTCCTTTCCCAGGGGAGGGGCAGGGAAGAGCTGCTGAGACGAAGGGACTGTTGAGCTGGATCTTGAAAAACGAGCATGTGAGAGTGAGGAGAGAATCGTATTCTAGAAAGTCCGTCTAACATTTCCCATAAACGTGCACGTCTTGCAAACTAGAAAGCCAGGGGAAGTAAAGGCTCGGGGCGACCTACGCGCTCTGCGGAGTACAGAGCAGACTTGATGTCCACAGCTGGCTGCATCTGGCTGAAACGAAGAGGTGCAGAGTCCAAATGACTGCACCCGGGGTGGGGTTGGGACATAAAGGGAGACAAACGGAGAAGGACCCATCATCGGAATCCTGTAAAAAACCTTCAGTACTATGTTCCTTGGGGATTTCTTCCAATGAAGTCATAAACTGGGAGATTCTGCCTAGAATCATCTCTGTGAAAACAAGAGTCCGACACTTTGCAAAGCTCTTCTAAGACAGAAGCCATTTGCATCCTGCCTCTGCCTGCTGGGCGGCCTTCGGGTACCCGGAAACTGGAATTTCCATAGCAACGGCCAGTGGCTGGTTTAAGCAAAGTTATGGTGCTTTGGCTACAGTTTCCTCTTAAAGAAGGCAGATTAAAGAATGCTACGCTAGTTCTCGGAAGAGAGCCAGCCCACTCGCCTCTCTGATAAATAGGAACCAGACAGCAAGACCTTAATCTGCTTTACTTTTTATTTTTGGCCTAAACAGATCTGACCGACTGGCATTTGCCATCAGAGAAAATTGGAAAGGAATGGCCATGTGTGCCTGTTCTTCAGATCACAGTGCCTGGGCATGCCATGTGTCTTGCGTCTATGCACATCACCAAGTCTCAGGGCTAATGTGAGCAGTGATTGAAAAGCCACCTTAATCCTGTGGGGAGCCTCTCCCATGTCCCCGGCTGGGCTTCTCTGTCACCACTCTCTGCATCCAGTTTGACCTGCCCGCATCCTGCACTGTCACCCGGCCACCGTGCCTCCAGACTGTTCCGTTCGTCTTTATCGAGGGATCGATGCTAACGATATATCTGTAAGAGGCAGGCATCCGGTTGCTCTGGCTTTCATTTCCGCCTCTCCTGCAGGCGCCCTGCGTACTGGAGGACACAGAGTGAATCATCCCTGACTGCTGCATGAGGCACACTAAGGACCGTGATGCTCAGGGATGTTAGGGGCCACATCTTTCCTGGGTGGGGCGGCAAGGGGTGACGTGTGCTTTTATCCCAGGAGAGAAGTGAATCAAGCCGTTTCTTGTTTATGATGTTGATTGGCGTAGCCGGGTCCAGGAATCTGACCTTGTTCTTTTATTTTTCGATACCTGATTTCCACCTAGCCTGGGGGTGTGCCATGGTGCCTTGGCCACACGCGGATGGTCTTGGAGGAAGGGGGCAAGGCTTGGGAGTCTGCAGCTTCAGAGCTTTGTACAGTGTCTTGTACTTAGCGAGTGCCCGGGAAACTTTGAAGGAACGGATGAATAAATGAATGACTGTCTCCATGTTTCCCCATTACACAGGAAAAATGATCGCGATTGATAAACGTAATGATGTGCATCAAAAGATTGTCTTGCCTCCTAGGGGAATTGAGAAGTTGCCCATTTTTCTTTGAAGTGATAGTCCAGCCAACCACAGGGTGATCTTCGATTGTCTTATCTGGTTTTCTAGCAAGCGCAAATCTTTCTTAACCGGAATGTCTAGATTTTGTTTGTGAACTTTTTTTTTTTTCATTTGAGTGTATTTTAGGCACATTCCCATGCCCTCAGATCCATCTAAATTGGGTTATCTATTTCTTTTTCCACTTTTTCCCACCTTATGCTTTCTAATACTCTAGGGACTTCTAAAACTGTTAGAGATGTGGGGCGGGTGGGGGAAATAGAAAAAGAACAAAAACCGAACAGAAACAACCCTTGACTGTCAGAGTCAGGCACACATGGACTTGAATCCCAGCTCTGTCATTTGCTACCTATGTGACCCTCGAAAAGTCCCTTGACTACATTCAGCTTTCTTTTTCCTCGTATGAAAATGATCACACTCGTCCTCATAAAATTATGCATGTTAAGCACTTACCATAACGTTCAGTACATAGTAGATGTTCCATATATATAAAATCCTCCTCTCTGTTTTTTTAAAAGAAAAAATTGGGCAGGAATTCATCCAAGTATGTTAATGCTTGTATGTATTCACTCAACAGGTATTTTTAAGTGGCACCTGGTTAGACTTTGGGATGCAATGACACACAGGAGGAGCCATCCCCTATCCTCTTGGGGACCGAAGATGATGCTCAGTCATGCATCAGGAAAATGAGAACCAAGTGTCCGGACAGTGAGACACCACTAACCTTTAGAGTCCGTTTCCACATGAGTCTCTCCCTCAAACGAGTCCTCATGAGGAGAGAATTCCAGTCTAAATAGGTGGCACTCAGTGTGAATCAAAGTCCCTTTGTGAAAAACATTACAGTGTGTTAGGATAAAGGGACCAGTCCAAGGTGGCCTTCCTGCCTGTGGCCAGCACTGGACCAGCTTCTGCAGAAGCAGAGGATGGACAGACAAATGCCAGGCGATCAGTCCCTTGATCGCTAACTGAAATATTATCCTGCTTCTGCCGCAAAAATGAGGTTTGCTTAATCGACTTCTTCTCGATAATGAACCACTTAGTCCGAGGTCTGGTGCGTACGCGGGTCCACAAAGACCCGGAAGTGTGGTCAGCATCAGTGGAGAGGCTGGCAAGGATTTCTCTCTGCTGGGAAATAATCTCCATGCATTTCTTAGGAAAGTTCTGGTTTCTGAGTGCACTATCTTGGAAGGAACTCTGAGGATTTCAAGCTCAGTTACTCATCCTACAGGAAACATTTTCAGACACCCATTACCTGCTAAAGAGAAGCAAAGATGGACGAGACTAGGCAATCTCGGGAGGCACACACGCCCACTCGTTTACTGTTCTTTTCTAAATTGCTTTCTGTCTTCTGACTGGAATCCCCGCCCCCATCCCAATTTTGCTTCTCGATCTCTCACAATTTGGGGTGTTAACGACCATAGAGCGCATTCTGAATGAAACAGTAATTCCTAAGGCCATGCCTGGGACTCGAAGTTGGCTTGTGACCCTGAGTTAAGTGATAACTAATCTTTGAAAAGAGGCAATGGGGACCCAAGCCAGCCTTGGCCACGTCTCCATGGGAGACAGCCCATGTTGTAAAGCATGTACAGTCGGCCTTTCTTAACCCTGGGTTTTGTTTTTTGTGATTTCAGTTACCCGCGGTCAGTTGTGGTCCAAAAATATTAGACAAGAAATTCAGAAATGAGCAATTCATAAATTTAAAATTATGCATTGCTCTGAGTAGTAGTGCGATAAAATCTCTTGCTGTCTCTCTCCATCCCACTCAGGACATGAAGCATCTCTTCGTCTGCATGACCGTGCCATGCATATAGTACAACGAGATATTTTGAGAGAGACAGAGATAAAACACATTCATATAACTTTTATTAAAGTACATTGTTAAAATTGTTCATTTTATGATTAGTTATTGTTATTAGTCTCTCACTGTGCCTAATTCATAAATTAAACTTCATCGCAGGTATGTATGTGTAGGAAAATACACAGTCTATGTGGGGTTCGGTACCACCCACGGTGTCAGGCATCCCCTGGGGGTCTTGGAGCATGTCCGCCACAGATAATGGGAGACAACTGTATGAGCTTTGGAGCCCGATAAACTGGAGTTGATTTTTTTGTCTTTCTGTTTTGTTGACTTGGTTAATCATTTAAATTCTCTAAATCTCAGGTTCTTGTTTGGAAGAGGAGAATAACACGCTCAACTCAAGAGGTCGCTGGACGATTTCTTCCCTCTCTTTCTGTGTTTGTTTGCTTGACTCTGCTCTGAGTGTGTGCGTATACACAAGTTTTTCCATTTTCTTATAAAATCAGCGAATTGAAATATAGGGTGCTCCCTCAGTCACCAGCCATTGTACTTTGTGGGCAAAAGTCTCCAGGAGGCAGCCTCCTGCGGAGTCAATCGTGCCTCTGAGTTTGAGAACAGCTTTTGGTGACAGGTGTGCACGGGCTGGCTTTTAGAAACCTGGTGGCTGTAAGGTGGAAAACAGCCAGCTTTCCTGCTCCCGGGTGCTCTGTCTCCTGTTGAGGCTTCCCTGTTTGGATTCTCCCACACCTGTAATTAGTGACCAGTGGCCTTGAAAAGCTCCTCGCCCCACTGAGCATTTCACCTGTCTCTCACAGGAGACCTGAATGCGCCTCGACTCCAATACACCTGGAATTATTCCATTTTATCAAGTTGCAGGCTGACAGCAAGGGTGAGAAATCATGAAAAACCAGCTGCCGTGTTCTCCAGCATCTTAGGGACCAGATTCAAGTGTCTGACAGACTATCAAGTACGTGCAGGCACATTCCTAAAAAAAAATGGTGGGTACACACGTGGACTTCAGTTTGTGTGATGTGTGATGTGTGTGTGTGTGTGTGTGTGTGTGTGTGGTATTGTTAACCCCGTGTGTGTGTGTGTGTTCTCGTTTCACTTTACTATTCAGTTAATTAAAGTATGCCCTCCTTGATGGGGGTGTTAGTCTCGTCTTCATATTTTATTATGCTTCTTCACTAAGTCAACTTCAGCTGTGCTGGATTCCAGTATCCGAAATTAACGTGTGCATTGGGGACATTTTGTATTATTCGGTGCACCCCTCAATGCTCAATATCAACAGTGTGATAGTATGTGAATAATCCTTAATCTGTGCCTACTGTGGTTACCCATATGTATATGCATAGCCTCAGCCGGCTAACTTCACCTCTCCACGAGCCACTTTCCCATAATCAGCATCAGTAC
>NW_024349804.1:10153106-10156078 GCF_902729225.1 Pteropus medius | reverse complement strand
TATTATAGGAAGGAAAACATGAATCTAATTCAGAAGGTTGTCGTGAGGCTTTAGTAAGAGTGCCTGGCTCCAAGGACTCACTCAGGGCGCAGTAAGAATTATTCACTACTTTGCATATGAGAAAACTGAGGTCCGACCAGGAAGAGATGTTTTCCCCCAGGCCACACCACACGTTACAGGATGAACTTCGGCTAAGAAGTCGGATTCCAAATAAGTGCTCTTTAAACCATCCTCCACCCCTCACAGACTGAAATATCCTTTGCCCTTCGGAGCTTCACAAAAGAATCCTTCATCCCGAAAATAAATACGGCTCTGCCTGAGTTAGATCTGGGCATGTGGTTTCTGATCTTGAAAGGAACAAAGGCCAGTGGTGGACAAAGGCAAAGGACTACACGGTTTCTGCACAGTGTGGACGGTGTTATTACGAAACATGGAAATGGAAATCGCACCTGGGGCTGCAGCGGTTCGTTCCACCGCATGGATTCGTGCGGGGTGGGCGCCGAGAGTCACAGAGGGGACCACATCTAAGTGGTCATGAGGGACGCGTTGGCGGAAACGGATGTGATCAGGGCGGGCACTGTGAGTCCCCTCATAACGTGAATCATGTATGCATGCACGAGCACAGGCGACACGTATTTACTGAGCATTGCAACGACCTCGCTAGTCCAAGCTGCCGTCATCTTTTATGTGGGTTATTGCAATTGCTCCCAAACTGGTGTACAAAGCTTACTCCTGGCTTATAACCACAGGCATCTGTTGAAAATAAAAATTTTATCACGACCTCCCTATTCGATACCTGCAAACCAACCCCCATACGACCAAAAGACTTTATACTAGTCGGCTGCTGCTTTTCTTACAGACTTCTCTCCCTCCACCTGCCCTCTGCTCACTGAGATCCAGCCAGATTTTCTCTGTCTTTCATTAGAAACTCCACTTCTTCACGACACTTCTCCTCAGAGCCCGGGTCAGGGGCCATCGGGATAAGCTCCGATGGTACCACAAGCCGTACACTTTCTCGGCTTAACTTCCGGTTCCAACTACATCTTCATCTGTGTGATTGCTTTCACCTGGCTTCCCTAGCAGCCTATGCTGCTTTCACCTGTCATTGCTCCCGAAATGCCTAACGCCTTGCATGGGGCATAATAGGTGCTCCATGAGTTTTGATGATGAGATAAGCCCTGTGCCAGGTGAGGAAAGTGGCCACGATGTCAGGTCCATACAGGGAGATTGATGAAATGAATACATATATTAAGGATAATGGGAGACAGATGTCTCTCTAGAGGAGAAGGACATTTACAAACAAGGAAACAGGAAGCTAAATTGAACCCTGTGGCATTGTATTGGGATTGGAATTTTTGTATCGAACCATGCTTTTAAATATAAGCAGGAAAAAATCGATGTCAATGTGTGCGTGAGTATACACATATATATGCCTTAGCTCCAACCCCTAAAAGGGCCTGGATCCTTAATTTCGTCTTGGGAGGGTCTCCCATAAGAGCACACTTAGCACCCAGAGCTTGGCTTCTAAATACAATTTGCAAAGAAAGGAACCAATGCTTGTTGAAAAATATCTGGTTCCATGATCGGACCAAGGAAAGTACAAGAGGAATCTGAAGCATGTTGTTATGTGAGAAAGTAAGAAATTGCTCAGTGAATGATAGGGACATGTCAAAGGACATAGAAGGCAGGTTAATGAAGACCTGAAAAAATTTGTCCTGGTTAATTGGACAAATCTGGAAAAAAACTGAGCATTCGAAATAATAATGATAGTAAAGGATTCTAACTCATTGAATAAACTAGGAAACTACTAGGAAATACTGATAAAAAATATGTACACGATACATAAATTTTAAAAAGTTTGATGAAAAATGGAATAACCTCAAAATAACTCCCCAAAATATTGTGTGTTAATTTCAAAAAGAATATAGCATCGTTTCTTGATATTCTTGTCGAAAAATACATAATCCAAATACGTGAATCAATATCAAGCAAAGTCGAATGGAAGGACACTCTACCAAAATAGACTTATTGGGATATTTCATTCCTCTTGTGAGCTTAGCCATCATCGGTCCTGTGACTTTTTTTTTTTGGAGGCGGGGGCAGCAATAAAGGCTGAATATCCTGAATTTACCACGCAATCGTTCATTGGCTTAAAGACTTATCATAATTGTTTGAGCTCAGGGCCAAGATTAAAATGTCGCTAAAAGAGAAAATCCACCCTCAGCCACTATTATGTAATTGAATGGATTTAGAAATTAAATTTTGCAGTAGCCTTGATAACATCGTGTAATGAATTCAACACAAAATTAATAGGTGAAACAGTGACATGCAAACCTTCGACTGTGCTAAAGTCATTTCAATGACAGTGTTGTTTAAATCACAAGTAATGTGAACCCGTTTTGTAACTTCTGCTGTTGTCAGAAATTAAAGCAAGAAGCAAGATTTTCATTCTCCTGCAAATTGGCAACGGACACATTTTCTGTGCTCTAACTACTGTTCCAGCACTGTTTTTTAGACCATGATGCAAGCATAACGAAAATTTCCGTTATTTAAAACCAATTTGAATGTTCAGCTGAGGAACTTCCACCTAACCTTCAATTGAAAGTGAGTAATTTGTAATGTAATGACATGTTAAAAGGTAGATGTAGAGAAGGACCTAATAAAATTCTCTGCTTTCTGAATGATGAATGTGCTTGATTGCATGCTCATAAATTGATATCAATATTTGTCAGTACCGATCTGTAAAAAACATTTTAAAAGAGAGAAATAAGTCAGAGAAAGACAAATACATATGATTTCACTTATATGCAGAATCTAAGGAACAAAAAGAACAAATTAATCAAAAACAGACTCACGAATATAGTGGACGATTTGGCGATAGGCAGAGGGGAGGGAGTTGCGGGGCTGGGAGATTGGGGTGAAGGATTAAAGAAGTACAAATTAGTAGTTGATAGATGGTCATGGGGATGGGG
>NW_024349804.1:10055861-10152147 GCF_902729225.1 Pteropus medius | reverse complement strand
CAATATCCCGAAGAATGGTGACTGGGTCTCACGGGGATTGGTACCACGTCCTACCGGGAAACTATGTCTGACTCATAACTGAGGATCCCGCCCTCCATTAAGTGCTTGCTGAAATAATATGACTCAATAGCTTAAATTTTAAACATTGCACTTCCGTAAAATGCCATTATTGATTTGCACTGACGTGGTAATTAAAAAATTAATCTCTGAGCGGCTTCGAGGGCAGATGGACAAAGTACATACGGCCCACCTAAAAAGCCGGAAGCCCTGCCAAGAAGCTTCTCATCACCCACTCTCCTGGGACCTTGTTTTATTAGTGCACGAATTGTTTTCGGGGGTGCCGTGGTGCAGTAATGACCAGGACAGACGTGGGAGCCCCACCACCTACTTCCAGATCCAGGCTCCTCGTTGACCAGCTGTAGGACCTTGAACTGATTGCGAGTCCTCGTCTGGGAAGCGGGATCGTTGGGAGCGTTCGATAAGGCTTTCCAGAGATGTGACTGAGAATACTGTCTGGCGCATTGGTGTTTGCTATTACTGTTATTTATCTGTGTGTTCGTTATTCAAAGTCCTCGCGTGACCCATAGGACCTCGTATTACCCGGTTCCAAATGCCTCCCAGCCGTCCCTGGGCCCCGCCGGCACACGGGGACCCCCTCAGAGTCTCCATCTGCAGAGCTTCCTCGTCGCTCCACGTAGGTCCTGGCTCAGACATTACTCCTCTCAGTGCCTACCCCGTGCATCTTCTGTGAACGCACCCCATCTACCCTAAGGAACCCCTGTCCTCATCCCTACTCTCATTTTTATACCCATTCCCTACTTTATGTTTTTCTTCGTAGTGCTTATTTGCTGTTATTATTGTTTATTACTTATTATCTGGTCATCGACAGAATGTAATTGAAGCAGGAACTCCTTTTCGTCCACCATTATGTCTCAGCATCTAACGCCAGGCACATAGTAGTTGCTCAAGAAAGAGTAAATTGATTTACATTTTGATGGATGTTAAGGTGATTGGCAAATGCGTTCCTCGTCACTGTAATCTTCCACAAGGGTATGCGTCATACAGTGTTTCTCGGGCTCTTCTAAGCCATGCACCATTGTGATGAACTTGACCATCACGGGGACCTTAAGAGATTCTGCCCTCTGCCCCTCAGCGGCCTGAGCCGAGGAACACAGGCTCTGCCAGCTTTGGAAGCAGAGCAGCCCAGCTTGCCTTTCTTCTGATCGTGTCGAAGCAACTTAACTTTTTTTATCATTTACAAAACATCGTATCATGTTGTAACCATGAGTATGTTTCCCAGAAAATATAAAATATCTCTTTCCTTCCTAAGTTTCTAGGAAACTTCCTGAGGTTTTGTGGTTCAAGTTCATCATGGGGATAATCGACACACTGGTAGGATTCTCGTGAGAATTAGCAACACTATTCATAAGGTGCTTGGCACAGAACGAGCTTCGACACTTGACTCCTGGCTGCCTCTTTGACCAAATGATTAATGACGCCTTGAAACTGTATTCGTTGTGCTAACCTAGGCTGGAAATAACAGCGTTTCTCTCCTAACCAAGTCTTTTAACAGCAAATCAAAGAGAGCTCTGATGAAAAGTGTCCCTCGATTATTTTCAGTGTTGACTGGCCAGGCTGCCTTCACTAGTGATTCTACGGGACCTTGGTCAGTGTGCGTTATTTTGCCACCCGCTGAGTCCCCATTTCTGTGGGCCGCAAAGGGAACAAGACAGTCTTGATTTGTTTGATTTTGCATTGTATCCAGGTACGCCTTCAATATCGAGACTGCTCATAATTGAATGTAGTGCTGCTACTCAGGCTTGAATTATCCAACGGTAAAAGCAATGCAGGGCCCAGGCGAGATTGTGGCAAATTATAGGAGGCATCTTTCTGGGTTGATTGCTTTTTTATTTAATTGTATGCTGATTATAAGTTCTGCAAGACAGTTACCAAAAGATACAGCAAAGGAACAGCAAAAAGGAAAGATGCCACATGAGTACATGTGTCAGTCTCATAGGGCAATTTACCCAATTAAAAGACGTAAAAACAAACTACGTGAATACCTGCAGGAGACAGAGCTGGCACACTTGCCTAGAAATGCAAGCACTCAGAAATATAGAATTTTTTAAAAATCAGAGCTAGGCACCTACTGTGGGTTCCCAGTGGATAGAATACAAAGAGGATACTCACCTTGTGCTGGTGGCAGAAGGGCTGACGATTACTTTCCTTGTCACTGATGTTGTCAATCACGTCCTTAAGATGAAGGACAGATGCTAACACTCCCGTTATTAAGACTCATTACTTGCTGTAGCCTTAGGATTAAAGTTCTGACCCACTAACCTGGACAGATTTATTCCTCTGTGGGCTGTTCTGGGCTCACTTATTCTTCTCTGAACAACCAGGCTCTTGCCGAGTCTTGGGCTGTTTGCCATATTCCAGATGCCTTCTCTACTGTCCAACCCCTGTACTCGGCATCTGAGATGCTCACTAGAGATTCAGCGTTCATGCCACCCCCTCCGGGAAGACAGACGCTTCTTCGGGGCCTTAGACAGCTGGCCACCCCTCCTCTGAATCCCATAGCTCTGGAGTCTTACAGCTGATGGGTCTCTTATAATCCATCCTGGTGCTAGCTAACCTTCTACCAGTGTGCGAGCTCCTGGGAACACAGGTCATGCCATCCGTTCTGGATACAGACCTGGACAAATGAAACAAGAAATGAAAAGCATAGTAAGACGGAAGAACACTTAGAGACAAAATTCAGACAAGCAGCCTAGCCCCGTGGTAAAACTAAGAATTCAAGGACCAGGCAAATTAATTTACATTATAGTTCCACCACTCCCAAGTTGTGTGCCCTAAGGTTATTTACCTAACTGCTCTGTGTGCCAGTTTCCTCTTCTGTAACATAGGGATACTAAAAGCACGCACTATATAAGATTCACGTGGGATAAGGTGCATTAAAACGTGCGAAAATTTAGAACATCACGTTTTCTGTCTGTAGTAGGTACTGCGTGAATATCGCTATTATTTTATTTACATCGTTTGAAGTTAAGTGATCGTCATCAATGTCCTTTATAAAAGGCATAACATCATCGAATAACTGTCCTTTACAGTTGACAAATAGTCTGTATCCGCCATATTTCATTTGATCTTCATAAACAGCTTTCCAGCTATGCCTATTGTTAACTAATAAAGTAGCTAAGAAACTGGGGCAGGACTCAAACTCAGGGCTCTGAGCTCTTTCCCGCCCCACCTCTGACAGTGTCCTTCAGCAAATGACAGAAACTGGAGCAGCCGTCCACCGGGCATACCCTGGATGTGAGGATTTGGGGAGTGCTTACGAAGAAGGCAGCTCCATCCATGTGCTGAACTCACGCACTGAATCTTGGCAGTTGGACTTCTGATGTCAAAGTCATATACTCTGGCTGATAATTCATTATGCATGAAATGCACTTGGGGTTTTTTATCTCCGAGAGGTAGGGTGGCTTCCTTTCTCTCTACCTGTTCTACCTCGCTCTTCGAGAGTCTACGGATCCTGCACGAGTCTTCAGAAGAATAGCCATGCCCGTGAGCGGAAACTGGATTTAATCCAGAAGTCCCATCATGTCTGTAGAATGGCTTCATTCATTCGTCCAGTTGGGACTGAACATGAAGTGTCAAGTTCAGATTGTGTTCAACAGGTCTGGGGATAGAGCCAAAAGGGCAGGTATCAAGTGGGGCTGATTACAGAATGTCTCCTGGGGGCGGGTTGAGTGCTAAGACCGGACTCTGGCACGCCAGCGTTTCAGTCTGTTGAAACATAAGCCCGCCCTTCGTTTTCCCAATCTTCTTTGCACTGTCTGCTGCCCCCCCAAAAACCTTCCATATTGGTTGGATTCAAACGGCATTTGCACATGTGGCTGTTCAGTATCTTATTATACAATTTGAGGCTCATGATAATGTCACATTGTATATTTTTACTTTAAATTATATTAAATCTCCATTCTAAGCCTCCATTCACTCACGGGACTGGTGGAAATATATATATTTAGCACTCATTTTCTTTTTTGAATTTATTTTTTCGGTTACAGTTGCCATTCAATATCATTTCCCATTAGTTTCAGGCATACGGCATATGGGTTAGACATTTATATAATTTACAAAGTGATGTTCATCGCAGCATTATTTACAATAGCCAAGATACGGACGTAACCTAAGTGCCCATCAATATATGATTGATAAAGAAGATGCACTCATTCCTTTTTTAAAGTTTCAAAAGAATTCTGGAGCATTACTTGGTGCCCAGAAAATGCTCTAATTATGATCGCTGCTGATATCCTGTATGTGTCTCAGCCTATAAAATCCTTATGGCAAGGAGGCCACGTGGTACCAGGCCAGCAGGGCACAGATATCCTGGCTGGTTTCAGGTCCAGTCTCCCTCGGTGCATCTTGGTCTTTTTACCATGCCCTTAGTTCCTCCAGATTCATAGATCTGACACATCCATTATCTGCCTACAACGTCTGCCTTCTCAGACTTAAAGGAAATCTCGGTCAATTTTTTTTCCTTCTCTCCCTCTGTCTTTCTGCTCAAGAACTTAACCAGCCTTCTGGAAAATAAGAACCAAGACGAAGGATTGGTGAGTGACAAGCTCCTGCCCTCCGTATTTGTCCATCCTGTTCCAGATGTTCTGATTGGCTTACAGAACCAAACTTCATCTCATTTCTAGCACCGGAAACAGTGTCTAGCATGCAGGAGGCAATCATGAAATGAGCAAAGGCAATGGTGTGGAGATGACCCGTTAGTGCTGTGATGTCTCCATATTAGTGGTGGAGGACCTGGCCACAGACAGCCCAGGCACCACCCCCTGTGTCTGACTCACAGCTGTGGAGAGATGGAGCCAAGATTTGAACCGAGGCTCTATGATGGCAGGCTGTGTTGTCACTAGGCTACCTGCTTCCTCATCACCGTCCTACCAGACACAGGAGGGAACCTCAAGCAGTGACCAGGTCCCCTGTCTAAAAAGCTTCCTATGAGGTGATGCAGAGAAAAGGCAGGAGGTTCTGGGACCAGGCAGCCCTGTCGGCAAGGTGTTTTGCTAGTTCAGGGAAGAGCTGATGAGAATCTACATCAAAGTCAGTGGGACAAGAAAGAGGGTGTGGCTGAATTTGGGGCATGTTTCAGAGAGAGCTGGGGCTATGCGATTGTAATATATGTCAGCTGTGACCCTCTGTGACCCTGTGACTTTACAGGAGGGCTACTGAGGGGGTGAGAAGGGCGAGGGAGGGGGGGCATTCCGTCTCCAGTCCTCTGACTCGATCTGAGTCCTTCGGCGAGCCTGCTTCCCTGGGCTGTGCCCTTCGCGAGAGCTCCCTCAGTCCCACAGGTGACACAGGAAGGCCAGAGGGGCTGGAGCTGAGTGTGTCCCTTCTGGAGATAAAACTCACGGAAGCGTGGGCGTCCCGCAAAGACCTTCTTTCTCAAGCCAGCGATGCTCCATTTCGCCAGGCTAGGGCACCAGTTTCTGCTCCCCGTTTTTGCCCATCTCTCCAGCTTCAGGGATGGTGGTTTCCCCCTGCTACCTCGATTATCGGCTGGGTCTAAGGAGAGTTGTTGGTTTCTAGTTGGTTTGGCCTCGTCGTCGCTATGAGGACAGGAGTCGAGATTTGCACGTTCCTTACACGTCAGAGCAGAACCTGGGGGTCTTTCACACTGCGCTTCAGCAACTGTTGTTTCAGTGTTGGCCACGCCCCCTGGAGCGAAGTCTCCATGAAAACAGGGACTTTGTGAGGACCCTGTCCCCAGGGCTGGCAGAGGGCACAGGGCAGGAGCTTAATGTGTGTTGAATAAATTCATGATTTCTCACTCTCAAAGGACTGTGAAGCTTGTGAACGTGTGTGCATGTGTGTGCGTGTGTGTGTGTGTGTGTGTGCGTGTCTGTGTGTGTCACTTGTGCCAGAATAGAAAGGCTGTGAACTACAAGCCAATCTGCCCTTGATTTAGAACTCTTTGGCTAGGTGGCTTTGTTATTTTTGTATTTATTACATTGTTTTTAAGGAAAAGCTGTATACTTAAGGTGTACGACATGGCGGTTTGATGTACACATACAGA
Organism: Pteropus medius; assembly: GCF_902729225.1. NCBI lineage: Eukaryota > Metazoa > Chordata > Mammalia > Chiroptera > Pteropodidae > Pteropus > Pteropus medius. Next base: position 10,146,062 of record NW_024349804.1, on the reverse strand, counting down.
GCGAGGTGACTCCCGGCAGCCGCGGTAACTCGCGTGTCCTCGCACAGCTGTCATTCGCGTGTCTGTGCACCGAGAGCCCCTGGAATCTTCACTCTTAGCAAATTCCCAGGCTAGGTAACTTTGGACTTGTTATACTTAACTTCTCCAAGAGCCCTTTCTTCATCTATAAAGTGAAACTTTGCCTCACTCGGTGGCTATGGAGATGAAAAGAGGTAATCAAAAGAAGCCACCTAAAAAAAATCACTGCTATGTTTTTAATAAATGCGAGTCTCCTCACCTTGATCTTCCCCCAATTAATGCTACGGCTTGGCCAACTGGCCTAATGCTGGTTTATTCTGGAGCTATGAACAGTAATTTCATGACTTTATAACACGTTTTTCCATCGGGGCAAGAAAGGGCAATGGTCGGCTTTACAATTATAAATGAAGGCACTCGGAGCTCACTATTATCTGCTGTTTCTTATTTCCCTCAGGTAACTGTGCCTAGGTCGGTTAGATGAATCTCTTCACGCTGCTAACTAACCTGACATTTGTGGTCTACGGCAAAGTTAATTTGGGTTGCAAATAATGAGCCTATTTGAGCAGAGTTTTGGGTAACTTGAGCTCATGCTGTTTCTTTCATTATTTCGTTCCCTGCATTATTTGAAAAACAGTAAATAATTGGGATATGATGTCCATAGTCTGGGCTTTACAGCTTTTTCACTGCACGGGGCCGGTGAGGAATGAGTTGACTGCTGATAGGAACAGCAGACGAACGATGTCCACACAGTCGGGGTCCCAAGGGGCCCCCAGAAAGCCTGTGAAACCGTACCCCCGGAAGGAGATTCTAGACTGACAGTACCTCAGCCAAAGGATCAAAAACACACCTTCGGATGCTAATCCAATAACAGGAGCCAACTTAGACATCTTTACAGGTCATGAGACACTCACGTCCGCCAAGGCGAACAGATGGCCTCCTTCAGAGGACACAGCACAATTGTCACTAAAAACAGGCCCTCCGATTGTGTGAAAGGAAGATGGTTCTCCAACTTTGGCACCGAGGGAAACAGGATGGGCCACATTTGAGGTGACAGGATCGGAGAGGAAATGTGAGAAGGAGAGATGGCTGCAGAACTGGAGAGCTGGGGAGATAACTCTGTCTTTGGTCTAGGATTTCGAAGAAGCGGTGCCATTGTGTGTTCATTGCTGCAATGCGAGGCACCATCACACGTGGCAGAAACGCCGGGATCTGGGGAGCTAAAGAAAGAATATCAGGATAATCTGTTTGTTTCACTTCTAACTTATGAAGTATCCAAACTCTTTCTGGATATTGACACACAAAATGATATACTTTTTTCCCCACGAAATGGCTAAAAATATAATTGAATCTACATTTTACTTGAATCTTCCTCAGAGCTGGACTTCATCCCAACAGAATTTTGTGTACATAACGTGTGAAGTTTTTTAGAAAGTGGTATTGAATAGACAATTCGTCTGGCCTTGGATAAAGCAGCACTAAAAGGGGCTGAAATTCCCATTCGGTAGGAAACCAGACTCTGGGTCTTTGTGCCATGAACTTCCTCTCAGGAAGCAGACTGACCACCTCCGACTGACAAGGCGAATGTGTTGATTGCCTTCACTGCTGCAAACACAGAGGAATGAACGGATCTGGCCCATCCTCATATATTTATCGATAATTGCTAGACCGTGGGAAGCTGGCCCTTCCCAAAGTCCACATAGAGCATTTTTTTCCTCAAGCAAATACCACGCATCCTCCATCCAGCCTTTCCTCTCCCAGCCCTCCTGGGGGAGGGGAGGGGGTGCTGGGCTGAATTATTGACCTGGTGAACTCGGGGAGAACCAGTTGGTCGTATGTGGCTCTACTCTCTGCTTTTCTCTTAGGAACCAGCTGCTCATAGAGCACATGACCCCTTCTGCTCCTCACGCTGTGGGTCTCACGTGGCCCAGCTGTCCCCCGTGTACAGAGACTAGGTGGGCCAACCCGCCACGGCATCCTGGGGCTCTGTCAGCAGTCTCGTTTCTACTTCCTTTGGCTCAGCTTTGATAGTTAATAAAGATGATCATTTAGTTTCCTTGTTTTTTTTTTTTTTTTTAACATACATTATTTCTCACACCATTCAGAACTCAGGCAAAGAAGCGAGATGCTTTCTGGAGACCTCTTCAGAAAGGCTCCAAGATTAACCTTCAATCAAATAAACGAGTGTTGCCTGAAGGAAAACTCGCGGGAGGAGCTTGCGTTTGCAGACTCCCCGCCACCTAGGAGATGCTCGGCCCCCATCGTTACCTCCACGCATCCTTACGGCGGCCTCCGAGTCAGGTTAGGAAAAGCCGGGCCTTCATCCGCTGGCTGGGATGACTGGTCCTAATTAGCGGGAAGGAGTGGCGGGAAACAGGGCTCCATCTGCAGCCGGGAGGGATTCTCAGCGGCTCCTCTGCATTCTTCCGGGCCCAGGGGTCGAAGTTAGTGAAAAAGTAATGAAAAGAGGCAAGGGGTAGAACCAGGGAGGATCCCTACCCTTCAGGAATGAATGTTTTGCTCACTCTACAAGATAAAAAAAAAAACGCTGGCCAGCTAAGATCCTTGCTGGGGTCAAGGGAAACTCAGAATGGGTAAGAGAAGGAAAAAATTATAAATAGCACAAGAGGGTACGTATGCAAGTTTAAGTGTGCACACGCATGCGTACACACACCTGACCGGATTTTTTTTCTCTCTCTCCTTTTACCTTCTCATTTTATTAGAGATGAAATTTATTATTTTATTTATTTAACCAACCTTATCGGAGGCTAACACAATGGACTCTTCAGGTAACAAAATATTCAGATGAGACCATAAATGAATTTGCAAAATAAGTAACTTAATCCAGAGAGGGTTAACTGTGACTGTCCCCCAGACAGAGATCCCATAACAGTTAGGACTTCCTGTCTCCTTATTTGGGGAAGAAGGCCAGAATGTCTTCATTGGTGCAAAAAAGAATAGCATCTCGTTAGCAAAACCATATGGTCTCTGTTGTCATATACAGTGAACGTGTATATATGTGTGTGTGTGGGATGCTGAGTTCGCCACGAGGCTGACGGGGCCAGCAGTTAAGCTGTGATTAAACCCGTCCCGCTGCTCTGTGACTTCATGGTCTGGACAGTGGGATCGGGACTCCGCAAGCTGTGTGTCCATTCTGCCGGCGGCAGCCTGTTGGGCTCTGCCAACGGGAGATGCCGGAGCAGACGAGAAGACAAAAGAGGAAGGCGAGATTTTCTCCTTTATGGAAGTTTCCTGGGCCGGTCAGCATCATCCTAGTAAAATTTCTTCACCCTGGTATCAGAAGTTTGTTCTGAGCAGCAGTCGCTTCTGGTTTTCTAGTACATAGTTTTCCAAACGCTGGTCGAAGCAGCTTCATTGCGTCCTCCTGCCCTCCTTCCCTGACATGGACCCAGAAACAGTCCTAGGTCTCAGGTCCGCGGGCCGTCCCCTGAGCGCCCAAGATGCCAACACAAGACGGTACCCCTTCGCTGGGGACCAAGGGGCATCCACTCCGCAGGAGGCCTCCCACACGCTTCCATGGTCAACTGCTCCAACCCTTTCCCTTTGTCCCTCCGACCCCGTAACTTCCTTCCATTCTGCATGCCATTTACCAATACTTAATCAACTTCTCTCTGTTAAATTTATTACCATGGCTTCTGTCTTTTGCCTGAACCCTGACTGGTACTGATAGACTTTATCCTCCTAACTGTATGATGAGGAAACGGAAGTTCACAGGCCCCACATCACAGAGTCCCAACGAGCCTCAGGATTTGAACTTAGCTTTGAACTTAGATCTGCAAGCACCAGCCCTTTCCCAGCCTCCCATCTCCAGAAGCCGGGAAAGTACAGGCCATTCTTCCCACTGGAATGCACAGCCCTACACAGCTCTGCGTCCCATTCTCCACTGCGGGGGAGAGTGGTGGGTGTTCAAGGGGTGTTGGTAAGAGGTAAGGAAAGAAGGAAGGAAGGAAGGAAGGAAGGAAGGAAGGAAGGAAGGAAGGAAGGAAGGAAGGAAGGAGGGGAGGGAGGAGGGAGGGGAGGGAGGGGAGGGAGGGAGGAGGGAGGAAGGAAGGAAGGAAGGAAGGAATGCGGGGAGGGAGAGAGGGAGGGCAAAAAGCAATCGTAAACAGAAAATAATCATAGAATGTGAAAATCGTAATGGTATTAGAATGCACGGAATGCTATAGACCAGTCAGCTCAGAGGAGGAAGGCCAGAGTGTACTCCTACCATGAAACTTCATAAATTCCAAAAAATTACCGACGCTCTAATTATGTCTTGAGTATTTCTTCTCTCTCATTCTTTCGACAGTAATTGGACCTTTTCATTGTCCTCTCCACATGTCATCCTTTCATATTCTTCGTATCTTTTTTGTCTTTATTGATTTCTGAGTTTTTTTTTTCATATTTTTGTCAATTCATTAATTCTTTATCTCTGTCAAATCAGCTGTTTAAGCCATGGGTTGCGTTTATTTATTTATTTATATTTTTTTAGCGACTGTATTTTGTCGTTTGTTTTCTATTTAGTTATTTTAGCATATCACCCTGGCGTTTTCTTAATTTTAGTCATTCTGACGATATTTGTACCCTACGGGCTATTCAGCTACTCTGCTGTCTGGAATTGGGGAATCTAATTCTGCTTTTGGTGAGTTTACACTCTGACGCCTTCACTCGAATGCGTGTTTCTTTGGAAACCTTGGTTTCGCTTCCTTTTTGCTGTTTTCCCAGTGCCTAAGTCAATGCCTGGCTTACAACTGGTCTTGCTAAATATGTGTTGGATCACTAAAATTAGATTGTTTCTTTGTGGATTTTGTAATTTTGGTCTACGCGCTCACCTTCAGCTAATTTTATATGTGGATCTCTTGAGTGGTCTAGTAAGGGATGTGCTTTATGTTTGCTTTTGCTAAATATCCCAGGATTTCAGCCCAGGACCACATTTCAGTTTAATTTATTTGCTTAAGGGGTGGTACAAATTTAATTCTCAAATTTACACCACCCCTTAATTTGGCAACAAAATCTCAAGAAAGTGTGGTTTTTTTTTCCCCACATAGTGTCCAGGCAAAGATAGACAAGCTTTTGAAACAACCTCCTTGGTTGAGAGCAGTCTCTCTCTCTCGCTCTCTCTCTCTCTCTAAGCTCTCTCGCTCTCTCTCTCTCCCTCACCCCCACTCCGTCTCCCTGGTTTTTAATTCCTTATCATTTTTAGTCCCTGGTTTACTTTCTTAGGCAATGGCCTATGAGTTCAAAGTCTACTTATTATGATGTAGGCAGCATTTCAGAGTGGCGGGTAATAAGAGAATGTAACTTTATTTAATCTGTTATGTTGCTAGATATTTCTTCACTAATGGTTTAACTGTTGCTTAACTAATCTGTTAACTTACTTAACATATAAGTGATCCGTTATACTGCGTAGGCATATAATTTTGCTTACGTCTTTTACCGAAAATTATTAATGTGCTAAAAGTTTATCAATGTTGTTTCAGTGTTGCGTATCTGAGGCTTACGGATGTCCCTGCCCACACATTTCCCTTCCCTCAAGAGTTGCTCTCCCAAGTCACTGCTTTCATCTGTTTTAGCTGTTTCTTCTGGCATTTGTCTCTATAGCTCTAAGCATAGCCATTTCTGCTATAATGTCAAATGTATTACCACAAAAGCCTAAAAATAACAGATTTATGAGAAAACTGCCATTAAGGGCAGACCACTCAAAGCCTACGGATGTCAAAATATAGAGCGTCAACGAAAACAATAACTAGCTTAATAAAAAGAGTCACACGGATAAATCTCTGGTGGCATTTGTGCCGGGCCTGACATCGGGGACCCTCGGCACCCTCACAGCCTGAGGCTCAAACTGTCTCCTCCAAAAGGTCGAGGCTCAAGGGCCTCTGCTTCTGAAAGAGACCAGTTTCATCAAAATTAAAATATTTTCCCCCAGATGTAGACCTTGTTGTCAATCTTTTCTTAACACAGAGAGATGTCTGTGCAGCTTCTTCGTCGGTGCCGCCCGTGACCCCATATTCCTTAAGTTAACGATGATTATTATTTTTAAGCTGGCATATGATGCATTAGTTTCAGGTGTGCAACATGGTGATTTATACGACATTTCTATAACTTACAAAGTGATCTCCCCGATGAGTCTAGTACCCATGTGACACCCTACGTAATTATTACATGTCATGACTCTTAATGCCGCTAAAATATCCCTATTTGCTCCAAGGGAAGATGTTTCTGTAAAACTTTCCAGCTCTAGTTTTCGTAAAGTCTTCACATGACCCCGATGCTCCCCTCTTAAATTTCGAGATGGTTTGCCTTCGATAGCTTCAAAATAGCTACTGAAAGAAGCCACCCAGGAGCCAACGAGATCTCCAGGCACACGCGCAGCAAACACGTGTAGCCCAGTTCCCGTGAGACTCAGGCTGTGGCAGAATGACTCGATCCCCGATTTGATTTTCGGCCTTTGATATTTCGCGAGAGATGGAAGCGGATGCCCCTCCCCGGCTTTAAACATAAATTTCCTCTATCTCCATCGCCCATATCCACCCAATGTAGTTTTAGCAGCTGTTTTGGATACACCAGCATTTGGCGTTTATAGGATTTTGGCCATGCAAATTTGACTTCTGATGGTTCTCTCTAGTGCTTAGGCTCCATTTCCCCTCAAATGCAGCTGACTTTCCCAGGACTTAAAAACCGCGTTGTCTCTCTCTTCGCTTTGCTGCTGTTGTCCAGTTCTGAGCTATGAATGAAACACTCACTGTCACGTGGAAGGGGACACGCTCTCTGTGTTTCTCCTCTGCTTCGCACGGCACTTTGCTTCCGACCCCAGACGGGCAAGATTTGCACAGCGAGCAGTTCGCCCACCCTCCAGATGCCATGCGGATCCCCCACGATTTAACTCAGTTCTGAGTCTACCGGGGGAGTGAACATCAGGTCACCAGAGACCACAGGTTCCGGGCTCAGTCCCACAAGACAGACCTGTCCCCAACTTCAGACGCCGATTTCCAGCCCAGGTGCTTCCGACTGACCGGCTGTAACGCAGAGGTTCCCAGGACCCCTCCTCAGGCTCAGCACCCAGAGAAAGAGCTTACTTCCGATACATGGGTTTACTGTAAAAAGATGCAGTTCAGGAAACACCAGATGGAAGAGATACGCACAGGGCAAGAAATGTGGGAAGGAGCACAGAGCTTCTGGGCGGTCCCCAGGCACACCGCCCCCCACCCCCCAAGGACCCCAGCGTTTTGACCAATCAGGAGCGCTCTGCCTCATCATTTGGGATTTTTATGGAGATGTCACTACGCAGACGTGATTGATTAAATCATTGGCCATTGACGATTGATTCAACCTCCAGCCCCTCTTCCCGACCACAGGAAGTCATTCTGAAACTTCCAACTCCCTAATCTCTGGCAACCAGCCCCATTCAGTGGTTCGAGTTTGCTTTAAAGGAATTCATTCGCGCAGCTGTTAGCCAGATCCTTCCCAGAAGGCTCCCGCTAGTTTTGTATTCATTTCTGTCTTATGATCTGTTTCATGATTAGTCTGCTAGTCAATGACACCACCTGAAAGGGATGGTATGAGACACGAATTTTTTTTTTTGTAACACCTCATCTGGTGTTGAGAATAGTCAACAGGGAAGAAATTAATCATCTCTGCAGCCCACGCCTGAGGGGTCTTGAGCTCCAATTAGTGCCAAGGCATACAGCTGAGTTCTGTGAAGGGGACAAACACTCTGTGTTTTAGCGTCTTGGGGTTACACAACAAAATATTACAGATCGAGCAGCTTAAACAAGAGATGTGTGTTCTCAGTTCTAGAGGCTAGAAGTCTGAGGTCAAGGTGTTGGCAGGGGTGGTTTCCTCTGAAGCTTCTCTCTCCTTGGTTTGCGGTTGGTTGTCTTTTTCCTGTGTCCTCAACTTGTCTGTCCTCTACGTGTGTCTGTGACCTAATCTGCTCTTCTTCTAAGGACACCAGTCAGATTGGATTAGGGCTCATCCATAAGACCTTGTTTAATTTAATCAGTCCTTTAAAGATCCTGTCTGCAAATATAGTCACCTGCGGAGGATTTGGAGAGTGTGACTTCAACATATAGATGTGTTGGGGCGTGGATGGGGAGCAAAATTTGTCCTGGACACTCTGGTAATACACTGACCTTGAGGACTCCTAGTGCACGGTGACATATTAGAGGTTCTGATCAATCTGGTAGCAAAGATATTGTTTATCTTTCTTTTTACTAAGTGTATTTGACTTTTTCCCTATCCCATTCGATAAAATTCTCTGGGGGAAGATGTTACAAGGATCAGATCGGGAGCAGTAGAGCCATCCTGTCCAGACGTGCTACGCTAGATCACTTGGAGTCACGTTAGATTCATTTTGATTCTCAGCTGGAGAACGGCTTTCACAAAAACGTTATAGGGGACCCAGATCAAACAATAACATCTTTGGAAGGAAAAGCGATATGGTCACCATCGCCCAGTGAGATGCCCCGAAGATGGCTACAAAACCAAGTGTGCATTTCCACCCTGGCATCTCCTTGGATTTACCTCTTTCTCGCCCCATCGACCAGCAAGTTCTGAACGTGACCACTTTCGACTATTGCCCTGTTCTCGTCACGGTCCACTTCTTCCTAACCGGTGACCCTGCTCCCCCTTTTACCCCTTTAGTCGGATTTCGTCAGAGTAACACGAGCGCTCCTGCTAAAGGCGGTTGGATTTCCTCACTGCACTCGTCGTCCGCTCCATGGATTCCTTCCTGGCCCTCCATAGGAGCCAAAGTCCTACAGTCTCTGCTCAGATGGGGCTCTCCGCCCTCCTTCCCACCCCAGTTTTACTTGCTCCTCCCCCTCCCCACTCCCCAGTTAGCAGGCTCCTGTCTGCACTCTGAACTCAGACCTTTTTGGATGCTTTTTCTTATGGACCCTGAGAAAGAAGACACCTACCAAAAAGACACCTACCAAGATGGGGACAGGATATACATGATAGATTTGGATAGTTGATTTGTAGGACTTGTAACGTGGGGCTGAGGGGAGGGAGAGGAATGAGAGCAGCTCCTAGGTTTGAGGTGTGGGCTCCCTGGGTGACTGGTGATGTCTTTCTTAAGATGGGCGAAGGTTTGCATCAGGGTAGGGGAAACCTCGAGTTCATTTGAGGGATTAATAGGTTTGAAATACCCACTAGCCAGCTGCGTTCACTGTATCCCATTGGAAACTCCCAGCGACTCCCCGATTTGCCACCAGGCTCTGTCTTCTGGCCTCACTGGGTCTGCTCCCCCTCTCTCTTCCAGCTGCTTTTGCCCAGCAGAGAGCTGCAGAGTATGAGACAGCGAAAAGCGAGTGAAGACAAGGGATGCATTGACCTGGCTCCTTGGCCGTGTGGCCTGCGAGGGTTGACTGCATCCTTCCTCCAAAGGCCGCGACTCCTGGCTCGTGGTCCTCTCCTCCGTCAACCTCTCCAGGTACTTGCTGTATGTAGCCCTTTCTCTTCTCCTCTGGACTTTTCAGGCCTAGGGCGTGGGCCCTCCCCTTATTGCCAGCTCCAGGATACTGCTTTGACCCCTGTTGGTTTTCCTGAACCCAACCTGCACCTTTGTGAGTAGTCCTTTTATTAAAAATACGTTGAATTACCTAGATTTTCATTCGATTGGCGTATTCCGTCTCTTTGCTGCCAGGCTTTTGAAATACAACGGTAACCTAGGAAAGCCAGTCGACACTTGGATAGAGGAGCAGGGCGTTACAGCGAGGGGTGAGGCTGGAGTTCAAGGTCTGAGGGTCAGTAGTTTATAAATGGCGCTGCAGGTCATGCATGGCACAGGGTTAGCTCATCCAGGGAAAATTTCCCTGAATCCTTAAAAGCCACTTTTCACGGAGCTCAGCGCTTTTTGTCCAGCCAGGCAGTGAGCTCACAGCTTGTTCTCTCTTCTCTCTGCTGCTCAGCAATTCTAACAAAGGCAGTGACAAGCTATTAGCAGCATCCCCCTTCCAAACTGCCATTTCATGTTGAGTTTCACCAAAGTCATTATCGCTCTAATTTGCTCCCCAGGACGCTAGCTCACATACGACTAACACCCGTAGTGGGATAGAGCCCCGTTTTTGTCTGCTTTCTGTTTTAAAATGTATTTTTCTTCTGGAGGGCAATGGTTGTATTGACAAACATTCCGTAGGGGATGGAAAGTCTGCATCAGACTCATCCAGGATGCCGTTAAAGCTCCACCTGTGAGGTCAGTTACCCAGCAAAGCGTGATGATGAATTTGGTTTCAACAGACCAAGTATTCAGATTTAGGTGTGGGCTGGCAGGCAGGCAATTAATGTTTTACACAGAGGTATCTGAGTATTAATAACACGCTGAACATAAAAGGCAACTAGAAATCCTCAGTGTTTCATTGAAAAGCCAACAGCTGAGAGCTGACTGCCAAAGGGGGTAAAAGGAGCTTCTAGGGTCTCCGGATTAATTACCTGAGATCTATCTCCCTAATTACCACAGGAAGTGATAGCTGCTATTATTTAATTGGAACTCTTGTTATTTAATTTCTTTCATATTCTGAAAAGCAATTAATGGTGTAAGGAGAAGCAGGCTTAAACTTTTAAAAGCTTCCCGTTGGCTTCTCAGAATCCAGTCCTGCGTAGTTTTAAAGGCGTAGTTTATGCCCTGCCTCCTCCAGGATGAATGCTCGGATTCTTGCTGGCTTCTTCCTCTTCTTCGAGTTTCTGAATAACTTCTCCTTAGAACCATAGTGTCTAGTCCAGGATTTTCAGCCTTTTGCATGGCCTCCTTGGAATTCCAGGGTTCTGTGGACCCTAATTTAAAACTACCAGTCTAGTTTGCTTGGTTTCTAAATTGGAAAATCTAAATTTTGTGTTCCAAAGATAACCTCTGAATGCGTTTTTCTTCTTTGACAGCTATAAAAAAATATATGATTATGGTTTTTGTAATCCCCAAATTGCCTTCCCTTTTGAGATTTGAAAGGTCAGAAACTGGACGAAATCTCGAAGGTTTACTTTCCCAAGTCGGTCACTTTCCTGACAGAGAATGTAAACACGGGATGCGAAGCAGAAAGTGCCCAGGGTTCCCGGGGTTAGTGGCAAAGCCCAGATTCTCAAATCAAGTTGTGCCTCATCCCAGGCCGAGCTTCCTTCTTCCACCTATGGACTACTCGTTCCCTGATAAAATGATGCTCGACACAGTTCAGATTGCTGCTCCTCGGCCTTCGATGCACACAGCTCTCAGAGGGATCTTGTTGGAATGCAGGCCAGTCTCTTCCTCCATCACGCACTGTCAGTCCAGGGCCATGAGGTCCAGTCCTTTCCTATATCCCAGCTCCAGGTGTGGGCCTGCAATCCAGGTGTGGGCCTGTGGTCCAGGTGAGAGCTTCAAGCCCAGCCAATCGCTATGTTCTATGCCCCTAGCCCTCCGCTATATTGGTTATATTACCAATGGATATATGACAGAAGCCATGCAAATCAGAGACATTCCAAAGCTTATCAGTATTATCAAGGAACAGACGTTTATGTTTTGGGGTGCTCACTGCAAAGGCAAACCCAGAGACACAGAAGCCATGGTGCTCTTTAGAATAGTCTGTCTGAGAGCGAATCTGGTCTAGAATGAGGGTCTAGTGAGGGAGAAAATGTCTGCATCCAGATGATGACACTGAATACCTGAGTCTAGTTGTCTGTGAAGCTAGGACATCCCCCGAGCGTTTCTATTCCATGAGCCAATAAAGTCCCTTGTTTTTATGCAGGTGAGCTTCCGTCACTTGCAACCGGAAGCATCTTTGTTAATACCCTTCCCGACAGGGAGGATGAGGAAAGGGTCACCGATGGGAAGCCAAAGGGTTGAGAGCAAAGGAAGTCGGTTGATGAGCTGTCCCGGTTGATGTGACACCTGGAAAGCGAAGGTCCCCACGCCTCCCAGAAGACCTCACTACACCTCAGCTACTGGCACAGGCCGGGGACACCGGGCCTCGGGCTCCCTCGCCACTGAGCCCCCCGCCTCTCTACTGTGAAAGCAGGGATTCAGGGAAAGGCGCCCATGCAGGGGTCCTGCCCAGAAGGCCCATTATGGACTTTCCCGTACGTCTTTTTCCCATAGTAGCCCCTTCCTAGGACAGGACCGTGTCCCAGGAACACTTGGGCGCGAAGCCCGACGTTGTCTCTCATGGTCTGCATGACACGGAGGGATAACTTCGCACCTCAGAGCCTCCCTGGCCACACCCGCAGGACCGGGGCGGGCCATCTGTCCTCGCCGAGCTGCTGCGCGGACTCTCAGACGCCACGAGCGCCCCCACCTTCCTCTTCTCACTCCCTCATCTAGATTTTTGACTTACGCCCCATTTTTTCCTTTCTGCTATGTCCTTCTTCGGAGAGCCCTTCCTGGCTCTGGGATCTCTGGAGCAAACAAAGGAGACACCATACATTTCCCCAGCCCTCTTCACAGAGCGTTTTCTTGGCCCAAAATATCAGGATCCCACCCTCGCTGTGCTCAGTGGCAATTAAGTCAACTTAAAATTCATATCGAGAGTGAAGCAGAGGTATGCAGATCAGGAGGCTGTAAAAGTATGTTTCTCCAAGGGAATGATGGTCACGTTGGCTGGAACTCCCTCTCTGAAGCCAGCGCTAGCCTCTGCCCGGAGTGTGGGTGTCTGCTGGCAGCAGGGCCACACCTGACGCATCCACACTTGTTCACTCTCAACGTGAAAAATGCCCAGAGACTGTGAGAAAATAATGGACACTTGTCTGGAAAGTGGAGGGTGCATGTCGACGACCTTTAGCTGAAATGCTTGGGGGGCACTGTGGCCGCTGCCTATTGTTCAGCCTTCTTCACTGTCTGGCCAGTGTCTACACACTGTGACGACAGGTCCCTGAGAGGTAGAGGCTGGAGGAACATGTCCCGAGGGAACTTGGCTGGCTCTGCCCCTCCCTCTGTTTAAAATGAAATGTATTGGGGTAACAATGGTTAATGACATATAAATTTCGGGTGTAAGCTTCATGATACAGCACGTGTGGACTCCTTTGTTTGCTCACCGCCCAAAGTCTAGACTCCGTCACCTCGTATTCAAGACCCCTTCGCTTCATCTCCCCCCACCCCAAATTCCTCCTTCCCTCTGCAACTACCATTCTGTCCTCCCTATCTATGAGTTTGGGTTTTTTGTTCGATTTGTTTATTTGTGGCTTTTTGTTTTATCCCACATAGGAGTGAAACTGATAGAAACAGAGAATAGAATGATGATTTAGCAGCAGCTGGGTGGTGGGAAAATGGGGAATTATTGTTCAATTGGTGTAGTTTCGGTTAGGCAAGATGCATGACTTTTAGAGATCCGCTGCCCAACAGAGCACCTGTGTTTAACATACGATATTGTGCACTTAAATTTTAATTGGCTAGATCTCATGCTAAGCTTTCTTAACACACACACACATACCCCTGAACAGGGAACGCAAGGTAACCTTTGGGAGTGATGGATATGGTAATTACTTTGGGAATGTGGTGATGATTTCATGGGTGTATGTCCAAATTAATCGAATGATATGCATTCAATATTTGCATTCTTTTTTCCTCAATTATACCTCAATAAAGTTATTAAAAGAATAATAAAATGCTTTCTCAGTTGATCTCCACTCTATCCTTGCTTCTCTCCATCTCGTTTGTCACACGGCAGCCAGAGGGCTATTATAAACTTTTGTAAATTAGATCCTGTGGCTTTCCCACTGAAAACCCTCCCGTGCTTTCCCCTTACATCGCTGTCAGATTCTAACTTCCCTGCACCCCAGACGCTGTGTCTCCCTTCTCTCCCCTGAGCATGGCAGCCTGATTCACATTGTAGATCTTGTATTTGCTGCGTGAAATGCTTCCCCCCACAGGATTCCACATCGTCACGTTTCTCCTTGTTCAGATCTTCATGCTACTGTGACTTCTTTTAATTGGGTGCCTCTGACCACCCTACACAACTTAGATACGCCTGCCATTCTCTGTCCCTTCTCTTTCTTTTGCTTTTTATCTCAGACAGTGTCACTCCCAGAAATTATCTTGTTTATTCACTCATTTGTTTTTGCTCTGCCTCTTTCCCTGCCATTGTGCTAGGCATGTAATAAATACTCAATAATGTCTATGAATGAATGAGCTATTTGTGTGGACTTGCTTAAATGACTCACTCTCTGGGTCTTAGCATTCACATTTATTAATTGAAGACATTAAATAAGGAGAATCCTAGATTTATGAAATCTCTACCCTATGGCCTGAATACATAATGTGGGATTTGGGATAGAGGAAAGTATGATTCGGACATAGGACACGGGATTTGTCCTCGGGGCACTAAAAATCTTATTGGTAATATAAAACTAAGAAAAAATAAGTTACAGTATAGACGATAACTATAATTAAGTCTGTAATTACAGACTGTCAGCGAATTCAGATTATAGAGAAGGCAAATTACATTCTAAACAGTTAGCTGTCTTGAAGATATCGCGAAAGAGTGAGTATTTGAGCCGCACTGTGACGGATGAGCTAGCTATGAATAGATGCCCCCACACCGTTGATTTATTTCAAGCTAATTCCTATTCTTCTTTGGACCTGGGGTACTGGCTTAGGATGTCACGATAAAGCATGGAGGCTGGCAAGATTGCATTTGGTACCTAGCTCTGCTACATGCCAGCTTTGTGACCTTGTGTGAGTGGTTGATCGCTTTGAACCTGTGTCCTCACCAGCAAAATGGGATTAATAGTATCGATTACACAGAATTGGGAGAACTTGATGAAGTTTTATTACACAAGGCGTGTGGGTGTGTAGAACAGTGACTCACTCCCCTTAGGCCCTCATGAAATAGTAAAGAACATACAAAAGTAGTAACATACACAACTACATGTTTCAAATTTTATTAGACCATCATAAAATATTAAAGAAAAAGACAGAGTGGGTGAACACAGGACTAAATTTTTTAATCCGCCGTACTTGGACTGTCTACCCACACCAGGTTTGGTGTTGGTCACGGGGTGATCCTTGGATGATCGTAGTTACGGGGGAAAACGATGTACATCCCTTCCTTGTCGCCCAGATTAAATACATAGGGGGAAGCGTAAAAATAGACATACTGTTAATGTTTGAAATCCTCAACAATAAGCTCTAAGACCTTCGGAAATGTCCCGAGCTTATAATATCACTACGGAAATATTATTTATCTTATAAACTGTTAAAAAACAAAATTTGTGCCTCAGAAGTTCTCTCCCAAAAGGACTAAATTTAGTGCTGGGCTATATTCGAACAAAGAACCATCACTTTTTCAGAATTCATTTTCACTTAATCTCTATCACTAGCGATAGAAGATGGCTTTCTTTTCTAGATGATTTTTTTCAAGATGAAAAGTGTCAATCACTTCATTAAAGTGACAGGTTAGAAAGACCAGGAATAGGGGTTAGTCAAATGAGGCTGAGTCCTGCAGGTGTAGGGTCTGACCCTGTTTGCCTTAAAAAAAAAAAGTGTGTGTGTGTGTGTGTATGTATGTATTTCAACATAAATTTTTGCATTAATTTTTATTGTTAATATTTTATTAAATGTACTTAAATAGCATATCAAGTTTTTTTTTATCTTATTACTCTGTATTTTGATGCTGCTTAAAGTTCATTCCTAAAGTAACTGTAGCTTGCCTTGCCCTAGTCTTGGGGTATACGGATGTGGACCTGGGGTCAGCAGAGATAGGAAGTGGCCAGCTGGACTCACAGACTGATAAGTAAAATAACCAGTATCTACTGAACAAACACTGCACCAGGCACTTTACATCTAATGCCTCATTTAATCCCTACAGTAATTCCTCAAGGGAACAATATGGCTCCATTTGAGAGATGAGGCACCATAGTAGGCACTGGAAAATATGTGCTGAATAGATGATAATATTAGTTGTACTTGATTTTTCTTGAATGTATACTATGTGTCAGCGCTATACGAAAAGTTTTATATCTATCAGCTCATGGCGACTTCAAGATCATAGATGTGGGAACTGGTGCACCTGTTCAAGATAATATAATGAGAAATAAAAAAAACTGGGATGTGAACCCAGGTAGAGTTGCCAGATAAAATATGGAATGTCCAATTAAATTTAAATTCGATTCAAATTAAATTCAAATAAACATTGATTTATTTTTACTGCAAGTATACATATTTCTACTATAACAATTATTTATCGTTTACCTGAAATTCAAATTTAACTGAGCACCCTACAGAAATCTGCTGTGTTCTCATACACTAATAACTATCAGAAGGAGAAACGAAGAAAACAATCCCATTTACAACTGCATCAAAAAGAATAAAATACCTAGGAATAAATTTAATCGAGGAGGTGAAAGACCTATACTCTGAAAACTATAAGACACTGAAGAAAGATTTTGAGGGAGACAGAAATAAACGGGAGGACAAACCATACTCATGGATTATACTCTGTATGACTCTAGAATTACAGACCTATGTCATTATACATTCATCCAAACCCATACAATGTACAACCGAGAGTGAACCATCATGTAAACTATGGACTTTGGGCGATTTCGATGTGTCAGCGTAGGTTCATCGGTTGTAACAAATGTACCATATTGTTAAAACGACACCACCAAAGCAATTTACAGAATCAAGGCAATGCCTGTCAAAATACCAATGTCATTCTTCTCAGAGCTAGAACAAATAATCCTACAATTTATATGGAACCACAAAAGACCCTGAACAGCCAAAGCAATCTTGAGGAAGAACAAAGATGGAGGGATCGTACTCTCTGATCTCAAAATATACTACGAGGCTATAATAATCAAAACAGTATGGATTTTTTTCTTTTTGAGTTTCTGTCTTTTTTTTTTTTTCTTTCTGTTTCAGGTTCACAGCAAAATTGAAGGGAAAGTACAGAGATTTCCAATACACCCACTGCCCTCATACCTGCATGCCTCCACCATTATCGATATCCTTCACCAGATGGTGCATTTGTTACAACCGATGAACCTACGCCGACATATCAAAATCGCCCAAAGTCCATAGCTTACATGACGGTTCACTCTCAGTTGTACATCGTATGGGTTTGGATGAATGTATAATGACATAGGTCTGTAATTCTAGAGTCATACAGAGTATTTTCTGACCCAAAAGTCCTCTGTTCGCCATCTATTCATTCGTCCCTCCCCTAACCCCTGACAACCACTGATCATTTTACTGTTTCCACACTTACGTATTTTCCAGAATGTCATGTAGTTGAATTTATATGATAGACAGCCTTTTCAGATTGGCTTTTTTCACTTAGTGATACTTACACTTAGTATTTCATCATTGGATAGCTCATCTCTTTTTAGTGCTGAATAATAATATCCCATCGTCTGGATGTATCACAGTTTATCCATTTACCTACTGAAGGATAGCTTAGTTAACTCAAAGTCTGGGCAATTATGGATAAAATTGCCATAAACACCCACATAAAAGTGTGTAGATAGACATTTTCAAGTCCTTTGGGTAAATGTCTAAGAATGTGATTGTTGGATCATATGGTAAGAGTATGTTTAGTTTTGTAAGAAATTGCCAAACTGTCTTCCAAAATGGTTGGACCATGTTGCATTCCCACCAGCACTGAATGAGAGTTTCTGTTGCTTCATGTCATCACCAGCATTCGGTGCTGCCGGTGTTCTGGCTTTTGGTCCTTTTCACAGGTGTCCAGGGGTATCTCGTTGTTTTAATAAGTGGCATTTTCCTGATGACATATGATGTGAAGCATCTTTTCGTGTGCTCGTTTGCCATTTGATTTTCTTCTTTGGGGTGAGGTGTCTGTTAAGATCTGTGACCCATTTTTCAATCAGGTTGTTTGTTTTCTCATCGTTGAGTTTTAAGAGTTCTTGTATATTTTTTTAGTTCCCTGTATTTTTCTTTACCAAACCTGGTAACCAGAAACATGGTTACATCTGATGACAACAATGCACATGCTTTTAAGCATTACATCTCGCTGAGATTTTCAGTGTCCAACCTTCAAAGGTCACACCCAGAGTAGGTAGAATTGTGTTTTTGGACTCCTGACATCCCTCCGTTCCCCATGACACAGATGGCCACCATCTTCCTTTGCCCAGACAGGCCCTGCTTGTCACCTGTTGTCCCCTCATAGTTATCTAGTTATCATTACCTTTTCCACTCTCAAAAGTGCCTTATTTCTGCTTAATAGCCACTCACCACGCATGAATCAAATTTATACCATAGCAAAACAACACATTTCTAGGCGTCACTGACATTCGAGGTCACTTACAAGGAGTTAAAACTGTGACTTGTAAGTAGCCCAGAAGCCAAGAGCCTTCTACATCTTTCGATGTACACAATGCATGATCCCCACCTCTGGCTTCCTTTGTTGTCCCCATCTGTTTAAGGGCAGAGCTGAGGTAGGTAACTATATTTTTTAGTTCTGCCGTGAAGCCATGGCGCCTGGCGTCTTGAGTAGGTAGTGGCGCCTCGTCCCATCCCACTCCACCCTCTCCAGGAAGCCCTTCCCAGCCGACTCCATGTACCACATCCCGCTCCCCACGCCCCCTCTGCGGTTATAACCACCCTTTCCACACTGCTTTGAAATCGTCTCTCCTGTAGGTGGTTTAAGTTCCCAGAGAGTGATGGCTCTCGCCTGTTCACTCCGTGGCAGCCAAGCGCCTGGCACGTAGAAGTTATCAACGACGTCTGCTGAGTGAATCAGAGCGTGACTGCACAGATCCACAGAGGAGGCTCTCAAGAAGAGGAAGGATGCCTGGGAAGGTTGATGGGCACTTAGGACCCCTGGTGCCTGCGCGTCTGGTCCTGATGTGGGCATCCGACAGAGCAACTTGGAGAAAGCAGCTCAAAGGCGCCATTCGCTATTCCCCCATTCCTCCCCAGCCCGCGTCTCCTGCTCCACATGGCTCATCTCCCAAGATCCGCATGGGTTCTGTGAACATCTCCCCTCACACTGAGTGAGCAACAGACATGGCCGTAACAATCACAGACGATGCAGCAAACCGCCTGCCCACCGCCAGCCACGTACCACGACTTCTTCAGGGCAGAGCACATCTGTCATTTCTCGTCTCCCAGGCCCATAAACAGAGTGTCAGGTGCAATAATAATGTGAGTTCTCCTGACAGAGGCCAATCTCCCAGGCGGCCATGCCATGCCATGCCATGATTAAGTCCCATGCTCAGCAATCAACGAGCCTAAACGGCCACACCTGTGACTAACATCGTCCAGAAGCCCCTCGTTTTCCTAGGGGCAGCCAATGTCTGCTGAGTGATCTGACACGGCAGGACACTTCTTTTGTTCCCTGAGACAGAGAAGGAGAGAGAAAAAGAGCATAATTTTAATAATTAGAGCTTCCATTCTCATAGCAATCATTTAAAGTAGACATGATTATTATAATCCCCATCTTACAGATGAGAAATCTGAGGCTCAGAGAGGTTCACTAACTTGTTCAAGGTCATCCAGTGACTTAGTGAGGGGCTGAGCAGGGATTTGAGCCTAGCCAGGCTGACAACTGAACCAAGCCCGCCCTGTGCTGCTAGATTCAAGGATTTTGCAAGCGTTGTCTTAATTGTTGTTTTCAATATGTAATACACCCCTATATCCTGGTGAGTTACTTATTATGAGCCCACTTTTTGAGATGAGATTGAGCTTCAGTGAAGTTAAAGAAATGATACAAGGCAATAAAATGAATTAGTGACAGAGTAAGAGTAAGAATTCAAACCTAGAAATGTGTCACAGCAAAACCTGTAATATTTTTGGTTCTCCTCCCTCCTCTCCTCCCTCCCTCTCCTCCTCCTCCCTCTTCCTCCTCCCCACCCCTCCTTCCTCCCCCCCAACCCCAAGCTTTATAAACAAATTAATCAGTTCACTCAGTTCAACAAACTTATGTCTCAGGTCCCTCATCTGCGAACAGTGGTATATCCGTATCCAGTGATATGAATACTTCTTTCAAATCTAATATTCTCTAATTCAATTATGACTTTTATTCATTGAACCTCAGTTTGTGACATCATGAGAAGAGACAAATAGGATGAATAGGGTTTCTGGCCTCCAGAAAAGTAACACATGTAAGCGTGATGTAAATGGTATTGTCATCACATGACTCAAGTCATGCCTAAGAATCCAGGGACAAGGTCAAGGAGGGAAAACCACAGTGGATTCGTCCATTCGGCTGTTTAGGAAATGTCTGTTAGGTTCAAACTCTTTGCTAGGCACCTGGGGTAATATGACAAACAAAATAGATACAAGCCATGCCCTCAAGAAGCTCACCATCTAGTGGGAGGCAGACACGGAAATGGACATTGTTATTTAGAGATATTTATTAGACTTTGCTCTTAAAGCAAAAGAACCCTACTCCAAAGATTGAGGAATGCAAAATCTACGTGCAGTCTTTCTATTATGTCTGCTCAATTAAAACTACTAATAAAGTATAATTTTCTTTTAAAAATACTTGCCTATTATATAAAATTTAAAAAACTGTGTACAGAGTAAATTCTTTTACTTTTTTCTGTTTATTTTATAATCTTTGAACACGATATTTTTATTTGCTGCTTAATATTTTATGATAGTAGCGTAGCATAATTATTTAATTCTCTCTATTATAAATTTTGGTAATTTCCAATCGTGAAAGGTAAGTATAAGTGAGCTTAGTTTCCTGCTTTGAATTAATTGATTGCCTTTTTCTAATATTGTGAAAATCGGATATTTATGTAAGTTGCACATACTATGAGTTCATTCATTGAGTCATATCATTGCAGTATATTGTTATCTAAATTTCCTGAAAAAAACCAAAACAATAAAAAAATTAAAATTATTAATTATTTAATTATTGTTATCTAATAGTTATTAAAATTAATAATTAAAAAATTCCAGAAGCTAGCGTTTGAATCCAGCTATCACTACACCTTGAAATCATTAAAACAAACTCAAATAACAGGAAAACAAAGTGAGAGGAAAAAGAAGAAGCATAAACTAAAAGTCAGAGCAAGTCAGGTGTGACACAGGCTGGTCAGGTACCGTGTGTGTGGATTTCAACACATGGCTTCTCTTCCTGGGTCTTGATTTCCCATCTGGAAACTGGGGATAGCATGCCCTTCCTGGCACGATGCGCAGAGGAGTCAGTTACAGCATGGATGAAAAGAACCTAGCCCAGCAGCTGACGCACTGTACCTTCTTTCTCTTACCCTGTTCATGCAAACTCCAAATGCCCCTTCTCCAGGAATGTACAGATAATTACAGCTCAAACTGATATGTACTAACCTCTGTCTTCTACATAATTATATAAAAACTCCTTTCTAACTTGCATATATGAACACAATGTGAAATAGCTAATTATATATATATTTTTTACTAATTGCATTTTTTGATTCAATACCACACAGTTTCTGGCTGAACCAATGCAACAGAAGTACAATTGCAGAGCAATTATCACCTCCAACATGTCAAGACCCAGGAGACCAAAGAGCCCCAGCCATCCGGGACCACTCACAGTGCCCGCAATGTGCAGGAGGTGGCCTTGTCTCCAGTCCTCCGGGTTCCTGCAGCTCCTCAAGTTCGCCTGGTGACAGTCTCCCCCCCTCTCACAGCTCAGCTTGAACGTCATCACCTCAGTGAAGAGCCTCAGCCCCCTGGCTAGAGACAGTCACGTTTTTCCATTTGCAGGTACGGTTCCCCACACAGTCCCTGTTCCTCACATCAAACTCACTGTCCTGAATTTTTTCATTGCCATCCATAGTCTCCACTCACCTATGTGCTCCTTGTACGCGCAGGCAGGTGGCTCATCCATTGTTTTTCCTCCAGTATCAGGTGCATTGCCCTGGGTGGAATGAATGCGTAGGGATGCTTTCTGCGTGAATGAAACTAATGAATGATCACTTGAAATAGAGCAGTGGCTCCAGAATTTTCCCTATGGATGAACTTGGGGTGGGGATACTCTGGGACTTGTTTTGGAGCCATATTGGGCATTCTTGTCTTGCATATTGGTTTGTAACAGGTCAAAAACATTGCAAAGTCTTCTAAGAGTGCATTTATTTATACTTCCTATAAGATAAGGGGAAATCGCAATGCTCACATTATTGATAGTATCAGCAAGAATGTTTGGAGGCATCTGCTAATGGAGTTTTCAAAGGATCCCCAGCTGCCCACCCATGGCACTGCCACTAGGCATTTTTCAAAACTCAGTATTACCCTAGAATGTCAGAAAGAGCCCTCTTAAAACAAAATCCCAAAGCTAAAATACTATATGCTCCCCCGACCCAAAAGGCTGGAGCTGGTATTGCATTGGAAATTAATTTTTTTTTAAATACAAATGTGTTTTATAAAATTCTCATTAGATTTATCAGGTCTGAATTAATCACCAAGTCCTCCCCCACAATTTCCTAATTAATTCTATATGAGACCCTGCTTTGATCAATTTACAGACTTCATTGTATTTAGTTAATTAAAAAATTGAAGGCATGGATTTTGTCATTACTACAGGCAGCTCCAATTGACCCTGGGTGATGTTTGATGTGTAGCTGTGAAACTAGAAAAATAGGGTCCTGACCACTGGTCCATTAGAAAACGGTAGATGATCTGAGAGATCGAGTCGCATCTGGCTGGAAAAAAACAAGCGTTTGATGTTACTTTTGATATTATTCTGCAAACTGAAAAGTTTTGTTATTATTAAGCAAGAGAAAGGAATCAATGTTGGCTGCGTGTTTCTAACTGTGTGTGGTCTGTAATCCACTGTGATGAAGAGTAGATACTTTGTAATGAAAACAATTTTGTGTTCGAATTCTCATTCTGCCACTACAGGAGATGCGTGACCTCAAACAAGTTATTAAATGTCTCCAGAAGAATTTGGTGATCATCATCACCATCATCATTGGGTGCTTTCTCAATAATTGTTTCTTTAATCCTCAAAACATTCTTAAAAGATAGAGATAAATGTTTTCTGGTGCAGATGAAGAAACTAAGTCTCAAAGCGTAAGGGCACATTCCTGCTATCACATCACATACTAACAAGAAGCGAACACACGTTTTCACCAGGGCCTCCCTGACCAACCTCTGTTCTTTCAATTACCTCGTCTTCCTCAAGGTATGTGGCAAATGAGATCATTTACCCTTCTATGGATGGAAATTGATATCACTCTCTTACACTTGAAATATACAGTGTCCCATTGAGATAAACATATTTATGGAAATACGTAAGTTGACTTGAAGACAGATGTTCATACGCGAGTCATTGTGTAACACGTGTGTATTAGTGATCTATTGCTGTGTAACAAACGATACCACAATTTAGCAGCTTAAAACAGGAAGTCTGTGTTATCTCACAGTTTCTGTGCATCAGGAGTCTGGATGTGGCTTAGCTGGTGACTGTAGCTCAGAGTCTCTCGCTGGACTGGAATCCAGGTGCTTCCTGGGCGGTCCTGCTGCTCTCTCAAGGCTCTGTTGGCACAGGCTCCACTTCCGGTCCCTGTCACAAGGCTGCTTGCAGGCCTCAGGTTTTCACGGTTGGCTGGCTGGAGACCTCAGTGACCCTTGGGGCTCTCCACAGGGCAGCTCACAACATGGGTGCACATTCTCTTCACCGGAAGTTAGTCATCAGAGCCAGCTCACATTCAAGAAGAAGAGGGTCACCAGGAAGCGGGAATCATTAGGGGGCAACATAGAGGCTGCCTACCACATACACGTTTATGAGAAAAGTCGTGAAATGTTCATGCAAATGACTAAAGTTCTGGAAAGCATTGACTAAACATGCCCTCTCCAAAAAGGGACGTCAGCTCGGGAAACGAGCGCGGCCTTGGCCCCTGCCTGCGGTGTCTGGGAACCTTACAGGCTACAGGTT
The DNA here is from genome assembly GCF_902729225.1 of Pteropus medius. Classification (NCBI taxonomy): domain Eukaryota; kingdom Metazoa; phylum Chordata; class Mammalia; order Chiroptera; family Pteropodidae; genus Pteropus; species Pteropus medius. The sequence goes on along the minus strand of NW_024349804.1, from coordinate 10,122,258 downwards.
CTCTAGATTGCATTTCTAGCCACGCCTTCCCATTTCCTCTTCGGCCCTTGGCTTGGCACATTCTAGAACAGGACAAACACTCACACACCCTCCGGCCCAGGAGAACTTCCACGTCCCTCAATAAGCCTCGCATCCTTTTACCTCTGACTCTCTTCGTGCCAGACTCTCCGTTGAGAATGACGTTTCCCCACCCCACCTCCCACCCTATCCACCCTTCCCTGATTGTTAAAACCCTACGTAGCCTCAGATCCTGTCTTCTCCGTGAAGCCATCCCCAGCCAGAAGGGAACTCCATCTCCATGTTCCCAGAACAGCTCGTTTGGCTCTCTACAATACCATATTTAATTTGGCTTTGAAAGTGAGAACACGAGAGAGACAGGAAATGCTCACATTTGCCACACGTGTGGGAAGGACTAAGCGTCATCCGCATGGCGCCATGAGGAAGTGCAGCATATGGGTGTGGCAGCCGGTCTCCAGGATGACCCCTAGTGATGCTTTTCTGCTGATACACGTGCCCCTCGTGTAGGTCCCAACCACCCTGAAGTGACACTGACGTGTGTGACCAATGGGACACAGCAAAGGTCACAGTATGTGACTTCTGGAGCTAGGTCTGGAAAGAGACGACCACTTCCACTTGGGTCTTTTGAACTGCTCATTCTGAGGGGAGCCAGCCACCTTGGCCTGAGGATATATTCAAATGGTCCTATGAAGAGGCCGGTGAGAAAAAACAGAAGCCTCCTTCCAACAGCCAGCACCATCCTGTCAGCCTTGTGACAAGGTCACCGAGGAAGTGAACTCCAGCTCCAGCCAAGCCTTTCTACAGCCCTGGCCAACATCTAACAACTTAGGACGAATCTGAGCCAGAACCACCCAGCCAAGCTTGTCCTGAATTCCTGAACTGCAGATAAGGTGTGAGAAAAAGCCTTGTTATTGCTCTAAGCCATGGTGTTTTGTGGGACAATCTGTTATGCAGTGATAGGCACAGAGTTGAAGAAACTTCCCTGCGTTCACACAGTGAGCCAGGCCAGAGCTACGGTTCGCCCTCCGCTCAGTAAGGGAGAAACAAATCTCCTGCCTCCTCTGCCTTCTCCAGGCACTAGCTAGGCACAGCTAGGTTCAGCCTTGACCGGGGACATCTTTAACCTCTGTCTGAAATTCTACTTTCCCCTTTGAACAGTTTTGGGGGCAAGAAGAGAAAAGGGGACACTGGAAGTTGCCATACGGCACTGAGGCACAAAGTTTCTGCCACTCCACGCGAGCATCACAAGGACTTCAGAATCTCTGAGAGATGCGTGGAGACCTTCCGGTTAAACCTCACTGTGTAGGTGACTCAATGGTCCAGAGGATGCAATGACTTCCCTGAATTCACACAGTTGCTTACTGGGAGAATGCAGTGTACGTATCTAGGCTCCTTCTTCCTGGTACATTTTTTTTTTCTTGGTCAAATACAAATATTTACAGACTTATAACCCACCAAAGACCTCTTCGATTTTCATTTCTCTCTTTCCCTTTCCCCCAGGTTTTGAAATATTTGAGTTAGCTGAAGTTTGTGTGTATTTGGTAACAATAGCCTACCCTGTCGTATCAGAGGTCATTTTAAGGTTTTCACCGGGTGGATGCATATAATGAAAAAAGCTGATGGAGTCCAAACTGCTGTCTTTGGGGACCTCAATGTACTCAGGCCTGAGATGAAGACTATTAACCTTAAACCAGTGATGATGGCATCCTGTTGGATTTTCTGCAGTAGCATTCGATGTTCTGATCCTGTTTTCCTTTCTTGAAATTTTCTTCTTCCTTATTTACCTGGAAGTTCTTGTCCCTACTTCTCCTCCCAACTTTCTGGCTCTCCCTTCTTAGCCCCCTGGCCTGGATTCACTTCCTCTGTCAGCCGCTTAACTTGGTAGCGTAACCTAGGGACCGTCCTCGACCCCGTTCTCTTCCCACTCATGCGTACAAAAGATTTCCTTTCTTATCTTCACCGAGAACACCTTTTGATCAAAACAAAGAATAAGTGTCACTTTCTCTAGAGAGTGTTTTCTGTAACGATGCCCCACCCCCCTAATACACACACCCGGAGTAAATCTTCCCCATCTCTGTGCTAGCTCTTAATCACTTACTTTCTTCTACCCAGGCGTTTCTCGCATTCAAAAATTATGTGCCGACGCATCTGTCTCTCCTACTGAAATTGGAGCTGCTCCAGGTTGAGTCTGGTCATATTTGCTTTGGCGTCAGCCTGGGGCCCGAAGTCGAGCAAGGACTCAATAAGCACCTCAACCAATATTAACATGGAAACGTCATGTAGTCGGCAGGGCTGTGGCCCTGGAAACGCCCCTCCCTTTTGTTTCCCCAGCTCATTCTATTTGCTGAAACAACTTCCCAAGGAGAACGAATGCTCACACCCTAAGTGGAATCTTTTAAAACCACGGCAGACATTTAATTAGGCCCAAAGCCGAATGGAGAAGAAGAAATCCCATCTGAGAGATGGTCACAGGGGAAATCAAGAGTCCCACCTGCTGGGAGGAGGGAAATGAGGAAGCGCGGTGCATAGGCCCTCAAAGACTCCTAAATACAGCCCAGGAAGTGCCGTTATTAAACACTGGTGGAGTATAACATGTGGATGATCGAGTATTTCCACCGAAGGGTGAGATCACCAGTCACGGGAGACCCTAGTGTTCCCCAAGCATATTCTACAGAACCTTAGTGCAAAAGATGTCTCTTGGGGGGGGAGGTGCGGGAGGGGGAAGGAAGGTGTTTCTCTGGACAAATAAGTTTAGGGAATGCAACAAATAATATCCTCTTTTATTATTCCACAGATCATATTTGCATGTTAAAGTCACTGAGGAGTCTTGTAGTAAAGAAACCTGTTTAACTGAGCGATTTTTAAAATGATGAGATTAGAGCATTCTGTTTTTCTCTTATTTACTATTGTTTCCTCGGTAGGCGGGGAGAGGTCTGAAGGACCTCACAGGGAGATCTCTGTGGAATAATTCTATTCGAAGAGGGCCAGTGTCCCGGCGTGGGAGGGTATGTCCCTGGAAAATCTCAGACAAGACGCTGACCTGCCGGTTACTACTGCTTTGACCTTGGACTAGGTAAGGAATCTCCCAGCCTTGGCCAGTCGGTATATAAGACTCGATAAGCCAGCCAGGGCTCCTGCAAGTTTCTCATGAAAATTCAAATAGCATAGGATTCGTGAAAGAGATTTTTATTCTACAAATATCGATAATTTTTATTAAAAAAGAACCTGTCAACGCTCACACGTTCTGTGATAGAATCAGAACACCAAGATGAGAATTTTATTAACAAAACAAGCAAACATCCACATTACATATTACATTAACATCACGGCAAAATGATCAATGCCCAGCCATATGGTGAGGCAATTCTAACGCGGCGTAATTGTAGGGAAATCGCTGCAGAGCCAGCTCTCAGTTGATGAAACGGGTCCAATAACTGCTTTCTCATTTTGTCGGGAGTGCGTCCGCGTTCTCACAGTGACACGCCGTCCCGTCTTCTCTGTTGTACTTGATAAGGGCAAATTGGCACTGTGGGAAGGAACGGGGCTTTGTTCAGTCTCACGGTTCAGCCTCCAATCGACTGGAAGAGTTGTACAAATTGTTTTCCCTTCGTTCGGTGACACTTATCAAGGTCCAACAAGGAAGGTAATTCGGGCCCCTCGCCAGGCAGACCAATCTCTCAAAAGAGGCAGCACCAAGCCCCCTCAGCATAATGAAATTGTGAAACTTTGCAGCCCTGAGAAGAAGGAAAAAAAAAAAATTAAAAAAAGAACTTTCTGAAACAGATTGCTTAATAAGGGGTACCCAACGGAGTAATTTAGTGAAGTATTTCAAAGAGCTATTCAGTTGTGGCATCGTGACCTCCTAGTGCTCATGAGGAGATTTGCTCACTGCAAAATATCTTACCTGATTTGTGGCTGCTTGTCCTCCCTCATGCACTCAGTATCTCTCACGTGACCTTCATCAGAATTAGGACTTTATTAATCGTTTCCAGATCTCCAACCTCAGGATTGGAATTAACCTTAAAAAGAAATAAGTAAAGAAATTCTAAATTCCACCAACAATCGGATAATGAAAAATCCACTGGTAGACAGGTCGTGTTTTATCATTGCACCTATGGGCAACGGAGGCTCTCGCCTCTTGAGAAGCACAGCTCCACTCACGTGACTACACTTTGACGGCTTGACCCTAAGGGTTTTCTTTCCATCTTTGTCCCCCGGACCCTAGGCATTTATGTCCGTGGCGCGCCATGCCCATGCTTTCCAGCAGAGAGAACCAAGGAATAGAGGGCATAAGTGACCTTTACAATCCCATCGCTAAGAAGCAGAAGATGTGGATGATACAAACAGAAGTAACAAACAGTGATGCTGGGTTTTGGTCTATTTTTTTCCTATAATCTATCTGTATCCAATTTTCCATATAAAAGGATATATTAGGAATTATGCTAGAGAATGAGTCAGTAGAACAGGAATAATTTCCATTCTCTTCAAATGACTTGAGATGCAACTTAATCTTTCTGTCTTACTTTCTGCTGTCTCACATTGGGAATGAAGGAATGCACACATATTTATATAAACACCTACTGTGAACCAGGTACAGAAATCTCATTATTAGACCTAAGATGGAAGTATTATTGATTCCATTTTACAAGTGAAATAATTGAAGAACGAGAATTTTGGGAGATTCACTCAAGGCTCTTCAGCCAAAAGTGGGTAGAGCGGGGACAAAAATCCAAGTCCGTCTGCAGCCAGCATCTGCTGAGCCACCACGGAGAAGGCCTGGCCGACATGGAGACTAAGCTTATGTATTTGGGGGCAAGTTTCTAGGTGCTTTGCTTTTATAGGTAGCCAAATAAAATCAAGCAATGGTAACAGACATCCTAAAAGAAGCCTTTGGTAAATAACCTTCAGAGTCAAAATCGGTCTCGAAAGACCGTATCTTCAGCTGTCAGCTTCTGCTCGGATCTCCCCGGAAATGGGTGTCATCACAGACAAAGCTTGGCAGGTGCTGTCACTGCTCCACCCACATTCACTCAGATCCCTTTGCCATTTTCGTGTGTGCCGGGTCAGCAGCAGTTGGAGGGAGGCCCTCAGTCAACCGGAGCCCTCACCGCCTGTAGGCACAGAAGCACAAACAACCAGAGGTATCCGGGGAAGTATGTCATGCCCAGGGCTTAACCAACGATGAATGCACGGGTATAGATACTCCGGCTCCCTTGCCTGGGTTCAGGAGCTCTGGCACGTGACCTTCATGTTTCCAAGGCTCTCCTTTGGCTTTGAACCAAAGCCACCCTCCAAGGTTGATATCCATGCTGGGTATTCTACACTTCGACCTCCTCCTTTCCTTCCTCTTCTTAGTTTTCACTCCTCTGTGCTTTATTTTCACACACTTTATCATATCGGGGCTGCGTCTGGGAAACCGACTTAAGACACAAGAGCAGCCCATCCATTGTTTGACACCCTGATTGTTTTTTCTTACATTTAGTAAATTGTTTTTCTTGCATTTACTAAAACTTGGACTTCCAATAACTCCCATCTAACAAAGCTATTCTGCCCTCCAAAGGGAAGGCACACACCTGATCCCCTCCACTTGACTGGCTTTAAGATGGTCGAAGGGACTACGGAAGGCTTTTAGTCTTCCTTTCTCCAAATTGCAGAAGACTTAAATGAGAATCATCATGTTGACTCAGCACTTGTATCATGAGAGGCTAAAAATAAAGAGTTTCCACTGCTACTTCTTCATCTGTTATCTGGGAAAGAGAAAGAGAAAAAAGAAAAACTTCACGTAAGACTTAGAATCCATGTGTGTCTCCTTCCCATGTAAGAGAAAGAGCATGGCTTATACCTGTACTTAAGTCATTACGTGCTCTTTATAAGCTTTCACTATATTCTGAAGAACGTATGATCACTTTATGCATGTTACCTCGTTGCATCTTCCCAAAACCCTGTTAGGAGTTACTATTGTTATTCCTGGTTTAAAGATGGGGAAAGGGAAGTACAGAGAGGTTGTGATGTATGCCTTATGTTCGATATGAAGTGACAGAGCTGGGATTTGAACTCAGGCAGTTTGACACCAAAGCCCACAGTCTGAACCATCACAAATTACTGTGAATGTTCCGTGATGAGAGGCACTCATAAATACGCAGGTTATGATGCGTGGAATCATCACCAGTGTTTATTAGGGTTTGAGGGAACACGAACCAAATTTCACACAAGATTTTTCTTTTAGATTGCCAAAATGGCCACATTTTCAGCTCTTCCCCTCAAGGGACAAGTACTTTGGCCAATGGGACGCCAGTAAAAAGACCCAGGGAACAGTTCAGAAGTGCTCGCATGTTGGAACCTGTTCTCTCTTGCTGCTCGTTGGAATCCTGAGAGCATCAAGTAAAGAAGCCTTTGCCACCTTCCTGGAAGATGGCTGGTCACACTGAAGGGAATTAAGCCCTCTCAACTGAGGTCCCCTGAGAATGAACAGCCTACAACATCTGAGCGAGGTCATCCTAGGCCATAGTTTCTCAACCTCACCATTGCTAACATTTTGGGCCAGATAATTCTTTTTTTTTTTTTTTTTAATTAATGCCTACAGCACCTGGTCTTCCAAGGTGATCTCTGGTCTTCCTAGGCCTGACCTTGCTTAGCTTCTGAGATTAGACAAGATCCAGTACGTTCAGGGTGGCATGGCTGTAGACCAGATAACTCTTTACTGAAGAGCTTGTTCTATGCATTGTAGGATGTTGAGCAGCATCCCTGGCCTTTACCCAATAAAAGACCCCGGTCATGACAACCAAAAATGTATCAAGACGTTGCCAAATGTCCTGTGGTGGTGGTGGTGGGTGTAAGCCATCCTCAGTTAAGAACCACTGTTCTGGACCATCGGATCCCAGTTGATGTATCCCAGACCCGAGGGATCACTCAGCTGGCTCAAATAACTATAAGACAAAAATCAATAATTGGTTTAAGCCATCAGGTTTTGAGGTTGTTTGTTACTTATCAAAAGCTAACTGAGGCAGTCTTTGTAACAGAGATGATATGCATTCACCAGACCCTTTCCTTTTCCTGGATGACATAGAAAGACTACATTTTCCAGTCCTCTTTGTATTTAGGAGGAGACCATGTAACTACATGTCTGACCGTTGGAATGTGAGCAAAAGTGATGTGTAACTCTGTGTCAAGCAATTAAAAGTGGTATGTTTCTCTACAGTCCTTTTCTCCAATCTGCTTGCCTAGAAGGAAAACAACAAAACAAAACAAAACAAAACTTTACCATTGGCAGAATTGTAAGCTAGCAGCCTGAATACCTGAGTCATCGTTGGAGAAGACCTGCTCAGGAGAGCTGTCCAGTTTGCAGTGGACTGTGACATGAGTGAGGAATCGAGCTCTGCCATCTTAAACCACTGAGATTCAGGGTTTACGTGCTATCACAGCAAAGCATAGCCTGGATTTTCATCCCCGACGTAACTGACATGTTGGAAGCGAGCCTGACTTATTTATCTTTTCCTTCGGGGTGAGGAATAGGAAAGTTTGAATTAGCTCTGTCAGTAACGAGCAGATCCCTTTCAACATCTTTAGTTTAACCTGTCAATCACCGGAGTGCAAATCTCAGCTCTTGGATTCATTCATTCAATACATTTTTATTAAGTGGCTACTAATTGTCAATGACCATACCCAGAACAGACCTGTGGAGATGAATGAGGCCTGGCTTCTGCCTCTGGGGAGATCACAACCCTCTGGGGGTGACGGGTAGCCACATTAAAAGAAAATTCAGAAAATAAGGTAATCGTACCATGATGAGCTTATAAATCATATGCTGGGAGAACTTTGGAATCAGTGAATAAATGCCTGGACAAGTCAGGCAAGGCTTCGTGGGAGAAGTGATATTATATATGGATCTGCAAACATAAAGTAAGAATTTTAATAGGTCAAAAGGAACGAATGCAAGGAAATAATAATAGATGTGCATCTGAGTAGGCGGAAGGACAGCTGAAAAATAAACCGGAACGTGAAAAATCTCATGGCTTGCAAAAGGATCGAGGAAAACAGAGTGACTGATCCAGAAACCTATGTTCGGCTCACTTATGGCTGTGTTACAAACTAGCCCCAAACTTAATGGCTTAAAAAAACAGCCATTTCATTTTATCTCATGATTTTGTGGGTGAGGAATTTGGCCAGGGTTCGATCGGTCCATTGTCCTACTCCATGCGGTGCTGATGGAGGTCATTCAGAGGTACTTGGCTGGCGGATGGGCTAGTGTGTGGGGGGCCTGAGATCACTTTACTCACATATCTGGTTTTCGTCTGGTCTTGGTAGGTATGGCTGGCTTCAGCGAATACTGTTGACTTGAGTGCCAACATCTGGCATCTCTGATCGGCAGATGGTCTCAGAATAGTCAAATTCTTTATATGGCTGATTAGGGCTCCCAGAGAGAGTGTTCCAAGAGGCAGAAAGTAGAAGAGGCCAGTCTTTTGAGGCTGGCACAGACTCACTTTGCCCTATTCTGCAGTCACAGTAATCACAGAGTCTGTCCAGATTCAAGAGAAACTAACTGTCCAAGACTCCGCTTCCCAATGGGAAGAATGTCGAAGAATTTTTGGGCAAGAGCAGGGGTCTCAGTGTCTCTCTCGGTCAAGGTGACAAACATTTCTTTCCAGCTGAGTCTACCAGTGGGAACGTTAATGACCGATACTTCTTGACCCTCCGGGATAAACTCCCACTAAAGACTCTGAGAGATGGTGTCAGAGGTGGCCCTGGAAAATCAGCAAGATTTTAATAAGCCAATTTTGGAGAAGGGGCACCCAAATTGGATAGAAAATTGAATATTTTCTCTATTCAGAAAATAGAGAATATTTAGTGAGACAGGAAGACTGAGATCTACAGGGAAAAGGGGCAGTTTGGGGAGAGTGTTGGAGAGAGAGCATGGTTCAAACAGTAGGTGACAAGAGAGATCAAGCGTGTTTAATTTTAGGCTCAAGACGTTACTGCAGAAGATATGCAAAACAGTTGTAGGGTCACGCTAAGAGTTTTGCTTTAGACCAAATGCTCCTAGAAAACACTCACTCATTTATATATTACCTATGGCTGCCTTTGCACTAGATGACAACTCAGATCCTGTGACCCACAAGATGTAAGATACTCACCCCATGACCTCTTAGAGAGAAAATCTGCCAACTTCTTCCTCAAAGATTAATTCGACAGCAATGGTCTTCAAACCACTGACCTGTCCCAGGAGTGGGAGGGGCCGGAAGGTGAGCGGTGGGGCTCCTGCAGCAACCTAGTTGAGTGACGTCATAAACACGGATCGTGGCAGGAAGCAGATGAGAGATGTCATGGAAATGGCATCGATACAACCCTGTCTCTGCTTTCTTGTTTGTGCGTTTGTGTGTGTGTGTGTGCGCACGCACACACACATGTACATTCTCCTGGGGGAGAGGAGGCTGAGAGGAGGGGAGGACATGGAGAAGGAGCTGCCACACAGACTGAGTTTCACTGCTGGGCAATATGATAATAATGGCAGGGCCGGGGGTGGAACACAGGAGCAGAAGCTGTTTCGGGAGGGAGGGCGGTGAATTTGTTTTTCTTTCCTCTTAATTGACATCATTATTTGGACATTAGCTAAGGCAGGTGCTATATAGTCATGACTTCATTCTGAAACTTTATTCTATCCAAATAGAGTAGTGGGGAAGAGAAGAGAGAGAGAGAGAGAGAGAGAGAGAGACTCAGCCTCACAATTTCCGAATGTTTAATTCATTTCACCAGTCTAACAAACACCTGATCATCAGACGGGTTCTCTGCCGACCTCTCAGGACAGCTGGCAGTTTGTGGCTAGATGAGGCCGGACACTGCCCCAGGGTCTTCGCTCATGTTGCTTCCTTTGCCTATGTATTGCTGGGGAACCTCTCCTAGCTTCCAAGTTTCCTGGCTAATGTCTACCAATCCCTTAGGGTTGGGTTTAAACATCACTTCCTCCAGGAAGTCTTCCTTGAATTCATGGGCTGCATTAGAGACCACTGGACAATGCTCTGGCAACACACCATCTTTCCCTCTGTGATGCCGTTCTGTCTGACTTCTCTGCTATTACTCTATGCTGCTTCCCTGGGCTGCTACTTCTAGATCATGAGCTGTCAACAGGCTGGGACTATGTAAATGTATTTTTGCAGCCTCTACATATAATATAAGGCTTATTAGTTGAAAATTCAATAATACAAGAAATAACAATAATAATAAAAACTTTTATTGAGAATTTACAGCACCAGGCACTGGACCAGGGGTTTACACAAATTAGCTTAATTTTCAATTCAACCCCCTTCAGGAGATATGCCCACTTTAGGGATGAAGGGACCAAGGCTCAGAGAAGTTGAGAATGCTAATCTTATTCCAGATAACACAGCTGTTAAACGTCACTATCACGCTTTAAATTCAAGTCTGTATGACTTCAGACCCCACGTGGCTAACCATTATGGTGGTTCTTCCTCGAATGGGTTCAGGACACATGAAGGAAGGAAGGAAGGAAGGAAGGAAGGAAGGAAGGAAGGAAGGAAGGAAAAGGAAGGAAGGAAGGAAGGAAGAAGGAAGGAAGAAGGAAGGAAGGAAGGAAGAAGGAAAAAAAGAAGGAAGGAAGGAAGGAAGGAAGGAAGGAAGAAGGAAGGAAGGAAGGAAGGAAGGAAGGAAGGAAGGAAGGAAGGAGGAAGGAAGGAAGGAAGGAAGGAAGGAAGGGAACTGTGGGTTTTATAATAGAACAATTGTATAGTGTGTTATCAATAATAGTGTTTCTATCAAAAAGGGGAAACAATCAAACTTGTGACATTACCGGAAATGCTTTACGCGTACCGACTCATCACTCCCTGCAGCGACGTACCCCTCTGAAGTACGTTCAATTGTTATCACAGTGCACCCAGCATGTGACCCCTACACAACTCCTCCCCAGCCATCACCTCACCTTCATCCAAGCCACCATCATGTCTCACTTGATGATGGCTGCACCTCTCCGCTCCGGTCTCCCTGCCCCTCAGCTTCCTACCCTGTAGTTCACCTTCCACCTAAGTGCCAGGGTGATACTTTGAAAATATAAGTCACAACCTGCCAGTCGTCCTTTCAAACCCTTCAGTGGTTCCCCCTCTCTCTCAGTGTGAAAACCAGTTATCCCAGGATGGCCGGGGGCCCTCAGTCATCTCGCTCCTGTCTCTGAATCCATCTTCGCGCACTTGCTTCAGCCGCACAGGCCGGCCCTGCGCTCCTCCACGCTGCCGGGTGTGTGCTGTGCATTTGCTGTTCCCAGAAGTCTCTACGTGACTCACTTCCGTACCCCTCAGGTCTTTGCTCAGATGTCACCTTCTCAGTGACGCCTTCCATGACACTCTGTAAAAGGGCGCCCTGAACTTCTGGTCCTTCTTCCCAGACACCTTTGTGATATGCTATGTTGTTTATTGATGAATTTGTTCACTTTTCCGCATTCCTTTGGATCCCAGAAGGTAGAGTTCAAGAATTATTCCTTCTTTGTGCTCTCCTGTATTTTCAGCATGCAGAATGACGTCGGCATTCACTGAGTTGTCGTAGGAAGCATGCACGAATAAATGCCCATTTCATAGATGAGGACACTGAATAACATACGGCTTGCTCAATGTCACACTGCGAGTGACTAGACGAGCAGATGTTCGAAGGCCGCCAGCCATCTGGCCCCAGCTCTGAGTGCCTAGCCACTCTCCTCACCTGCCTTCCAATGGCTTTGGGGACCATGGGTCTTTAAAATGGACAGGCCTCTGACCAGCACAGCTGTGTGACCTTGGGCATGTTCAGTTTCTCTGTTTATAAAATGGTCATAATGATATCAACTCTACAGACGTTGCATGACATTTAAGAAAACTTATGCACGGCGATTTGCACGGTCTCTGATGCACCGTACTTGTTGGATAGGTAGAGGTTGGAAGCTTGGTGTTATTATCGTGATTATTATTATGACTGTAATGGATGGTGTCAAACCTTCCCCTCCCCGCCCCAGATGGAAACAGCGGGCCCCAGGTGCATCCAGTGTCTGGTCTCCATCGAGCTGCTGCAAAGGCACACTGGATTTCCAGAAGGCTGACCCAGAATGCTAATAATTCTCATTTTCTTCTGTGCATCGGCTTTAGAATGGCAGGCAGGCTGACAGGAACGCTGCCTGGAGGGTGCTGTTGTTTCGACTCTTACTTCAGGGCCTTCGAGAGAGCCGTGTGACTTCCTCAGAATGAATTTCTCATTCTGAGTCATTTTTTTCCAAGGGTGAGTGAGAAGCCACACGACACTTCTTGCCATCTTGCCTTGAAGAGCTGGTCGGATGTGATGACAACAGCTGCTGAGTGTGGAAGGAATGTAAATTTGTTTACCACACAACTAAATTTCTCAAAAAGTAAAATTTGGTGCCAAACCCTCTTACAGTCTCAAGTAATTTACTATGTTCCCTAACGTCTTCTCACTGGGGTCGAGAGGTTAGTAACGAAAATTCCAGGGAAATAAGATTAAAAAAAAAAAGATTAGAAATATCGAAGTAAAATAAACAAAATGAGCACCTTCCTAATTGAATGGGCCTTTCTGGGAAGTCAGTAGCAGGGGAGGTTAATTTGCACACACGCGATGAAGGTGGAGCCAGCGTGCCTTGGACAAAGGGCTCCCCGATAAACAGGTTCGAGCTGGTCCATCGTGCTGTGGAGACTGCTTTGCCTTTATTAAATAATATTCATGGAAACTGAGTGTCCTGGGAGTCTAATGCACAAACAAACGAACAAATAAAGGACTATTAATCTGGCCAAGGACTATTTTCGGTTTTGTAAGGTTTGGATTTGTTTACTCTTTTGTTGGTTGGCTGAGGGCGGGAGCTTGGTAAAGAGACTATTGGCACATCTGCCTTTCTCAGAAGCAGGAAACATGGCAGCCTCCTGCAGGTGTGGCCCACAGTCAGCCGCAGGCGTCCCCCTGCCCACACAGCCAGGCCCCTGACCCACGTGCTGGTTTAAAGAGCTCCTGTCCCACCCTGGTGGGCCCTGGAGAAAACCCAGGGACCCTCCGCCTGTGATGTGGGAGCGACATGGCCCAGGGAGCCCACATGGGCATCACCCCTATACGGCTGTCCTCCCTCATCCATGGGGAATAAGTTCCATGACACCCAGCGGATGCCTGCAACTGAGGACGGCACTGACCCCCTTGCGTGCTGTTTTTCCTACACATACTCACCTTTTTCACTTACAGGACGCACTTTACGACTTCTCTTTGGCATGTCCGAGTTGCCAGCATCATTACGCTTGCACTTTGGGGCCCTTATTAAATGAAAGAAGGGTGACAACCAGGATGGCTACTAAGTGGCTAAGAGGAGGGGAGGTTTCACAGGGCAGAGACACTGGACAAAGGGAGGATTCATGTCCTGGATGGGATGGCGGGGGATGATGTGAGATCCCATCATGCTACCCGGAACAGCATACAATTTAAAACTTATGAATGGTTCACTTCTGGAATTTTCCATTTAATATTTCTTTGGAGCATGTTTGACCACAAGTACCTGAAACCATGGATAAGGGGGACTCTCTATGGCTAGCCCCTGCTTTTCGAAAGTTTAATTCACGCCTCTTTCCTTTTACAAAAGACCTCATTAGCATCTGCTTTCCCTAAACGGAAGCAATCTAAAGAAGATTTTCACTTGGAGGAAAAAAAGGCAAAAAGCGAAGATAATGTTCAGTGTTGGAATTGCAGCAAGTGACGTCCTGAGCAGCGAGCCCACCCTCCTTCCCTGGAAACTACACTCAGCGTCTGAGCTCCGAGTGTCAGACCTTTGAACTGTGTCTGTGACTGTGATAAATCAAGATGTGAGCTTCATCTTGATTTATTTTGAGCATCTTTTAGGCAAGTTGTGCCCTGAGGTAAGTGCTTCTTCACTTTACGCCATTTCGGCATACGAAAGGTTTTATAAGAAAGCTCTGCTTTTGGCTAGCGGGGGACCCTGCATAAACATCCCTGATTACGGCCATTCTACCTTTGCGCGGTTTCTTAGTTTCCTGTCTAACTCTTGTTGCTTTGAGCCAGGTGCCTGCTAAGCACTTTTCTCACGTGATCTCTTTTATTCCTCAATTCGCTCATAGGAGGGAGAGGCTGTTGTCCTCACTTGGCATAGGATGGAACCTGACTCATCACTTTGTAAGTGATAGAGTTAAGATGGGCCCACGAGAACTCGAACGCCCAAGGCACATTAACCGTTAGTCACTCTGTTCTCCTCCCGGGTCTGACACTCAACAGGTAAGCCCTAACTAGGGAACCCGTTCCGATGTTCCTTTGCTCAAGCACTAGACCTTGATCCATGGACTTTTGGCTAAAATGGTGTCGGACTTCTCTGATCTAAAACGTAGGCATGTGTTTGAGCCTGTGTTCGTTGATCAGGGCTGCTGTAACAAAGCGTCACAAACTAGAGGCTTAAACACCGGAAAGTTATTGTCCCGCAGTTTCTAACTAATTATATCTGCAAAGATGTTATGTTCACGTCAGTCTAAATCCTGAGATCCTTGGTAGTCATGAAATTTGAAGGAATATTATTCAATCCACTACAGACCCTTTTATAGGTTAAATTATATCCCCCCAAATTCATATGCTACCACCGATTGTGACGTGTTTTGAAAGTAGGGTCATCGTAGTTGTAATACTGGAGTAGGGGGCCCCCTAATCCATTATGACTGGCGTCCTTATAAAAGCTAGACATTTGGACAAGGACAGGAATGGAGGGAGATGATGTGGACGCACAAGAAGACAAACATCCACAAGCCAAGCAGAGAGGCCTGGCACGGACCCTCCCACCGGAGCCTCAGAAGGAGCCCACCCTGCTGACACCTTGATCTTAGACTTGTCACCTCCAATGAAACAATAAATCTCTTTTTGGTAAGCCACCCACTCTGTGGCACTTCGTTCTGACAGTGCTAGGAAGCTAACACAGAAGGGACGAGCCAAAGAGCCAGAAGCAGGGGACGGGGGATACGGGGTGACTGGGACCTCCCCTAGGAAAGAACAGACCCCACGCTGTCAGCCCCGGAAGAGCAGTGCTGGGTCTGACTACACTTAAGACCACAGCAGTCCAACCCAGTTTGGGCCAGAGTTCCATGGGTTAAAGGCTCGTCCTGGAGAAAACTGATAGGGACCCTATGGACTGCCACACGATCACGCTTTGTCCTGACTCCTCAGGTTCCTGAACTAGCGGCGAGACCTGATGATGACCATGGTGTCCATCCAGTCCCTCCATTTACTCAACACATACTAATGCGGCGCCTCAGTCGAAGCCAAGCACGGTGTGAGCGGCTGGGGGTGCCGCGGTGAACTGAGAAGCCCCTGATTTAGGGGAACTTATTTCCATCAAGTGGGAGAAGCAGATAGGAAAGAGCGAAGGCCAGTGCAGGGCGCAGGGTGACGGCATGATGATGGGGCTCAGCATGGAGCGAAACGAATGGCAAGGAAGCACGTGGCACGTAGGGGTGCACCCGGCCAGGCCGTGGGAGCGCCGCCGGCCGGCCAGATGGCGTAGGGTCAAAGCCAAGGCTCAGAGGACGAGTAGGCATTTTCAGAGGACTCGGGAGGAACAAAGGGACGTCGCATCCTGAGAGAAGGACATGCAAAGAGCACGAGGGGGCGTGGCTGACATGGCAGGAGCCCCATCGTGAAGTCACCTCTGCACAGAGGGAGTCTGGCTTTACCCTGATGGCGAAGAGGAGCCACCAGGAAGGGGAGTGACTGCATCACATCGGAGCTGTAGAAGGACGTCCTGCTGGCTCGAGCCAGGAGTGGGGATGAGAGGAGGCAGGACCGTGGGCGGCAGGGCTTCCCGCGCCCTGCCCCTCTGTCCCCAACTCTTTTCTCCATTGCCTTCGCCTGGCTGGAGCTGGGTGGGACGTGGCCATCGTCAGAACGTGACGGACGCAGGGATGCTCAGCCAGGAGCCAGACTTCCAGGCCAGGCTGCCTTTGGTTCCAGAACTGGGAAGAGCTAATCTCAGCTCATCTCAGCTAATCTCAGAGGTGCCAGGACTTTAATATCTTCAGCCGCCCAGGGCAGAGGCTGATGCATCCGTGCAAATCCACCCCGCAGGTGGAGTATTCTGGGCTAAAATCAAATGGTACTGTCTCAGTCCAGTCACTTCTCTTCTGCTGGCCTTGGTGTAAGAGCTAGCGTAGGGTACCTACCTGTAAGGCTGCTTCTAAGATTTGCAGAGTTTTACACAATGTAAAAATTATCGATGGGATAGCAAATGCTTCTCAATATGCTGTGCCTTTGCTAAATTAATAGAGTAATGATGCTAGGAACAAACTGGAATTTGCATTTTGGGGCACCTACTATGTGCTAAGCATCAAGTTTAATGTCTTACATGTATTCGGGGCATCAGAGAAGTTTTTCCTGAACCCCCGGGTTATAACATTAACCTATAACCTATAACCTATAACCTATTTATCACGTACCGCTGCGGAATCCATGTATGCATCTGTTTAGTTGTATCTCTTCACTAGGATTTTAGATCATTTACTGTCCTATCTTTAGAATAAAGAACAATGCCTGACATGCAATAGGGTCTCAATAAATGCGTGTTGGATGAATGAATTCCTAGCAAGGTACCATCATTGCTGGATATGGAGCAGACTCAGAAAGGCAAAGTTGACCAAGATTATACAGACCTTGAACTTGGAGGAGTAGCTGCGTTCAAACCCAGGTCTGGACTGCAAACCCCTGGAGTGAGCCGTCCACTGCGCCGTCTTTGCTTTTCAGCTCCATTTAGTCTCCTTATTTCCAAATTTAATCTCCTAATTTTCAAGAAACAAAGAAGAAAATTCAGGGTTAGGTTTCTGTGTTTGGTTCAGGAAATATGTACATGACAGTATGAAGATGATAATAAGGCGAGACATTTGTGTGACTCTGAAGCTCATTATCACCTTACTGTGGCGTAAGCACTTGTCAATTCTCACTTAACACTTCTTTCATTTCCTCCTTTGAACTGGGTGCCGGAGAAAGTGTCTATTGTCGTGAGAGGGGACCATTGACTCCATTTCTTTCTCCTTGAGGATGGAATAAAGCACTCGTTTCGAAGAACTCCCCTAAGCGATTAGTGTCATTTCAGGTAGTGCTCAGAGTCCCGGATCGCAAACTTCTGAAAGCTGGAGAGACCCCTTGACCTTTCAATTCTCTATTTCAAAAGAAATGAAAGGCAATTTAATTCTTCACTAATAAAGTACAATTCAGCTCTGGTTTGGAGACTGGAGAGGAAAATACCATTCTCCTCTTTAGAGAACTGCAATTTTCTATATAATTCTTTAACTACGTATCCTGGGCTTCATTTTCCCCTTTTGGGTTTGCATAAGAGAATAAGGCTATGACACAGAATAGTACTCTGGTCCAATGTAATAGCTTGATGGCTAGCCATCCTTTGGGTTTGGCATGCTCTGAGGCCAGGTGGTCAGCCCAGCCTAGAAGCTCTGTAAGAGCAGCCAAACATTCAGACAACCAGCTGTGGACTTCCTACATGGAGACGCCCATCCTTTGTGGTCTTTGCTGAGAGAGAGAATTGCAGTTTTGCTTAACCAGCAGCAGATGTGGTAGATTAGTTGGAGTGAAAATTATAGTTGGACCTATCCACTTGTTAAAGCATTCAGAAGGTACAACGGCAGTAAGCAGCTTCTGAGTTGACTCTCCGTGGTCCCCATTATATGTATAACCCCACCCCCTTGAGTGTGGGCTAGAACTGACACAGCGACCCACTTATAACCAATAGAATATGGCAAGAGTGTCACTTCCTAGATGAGGTTATAAAAATAATGATATCTCTCTCACTCACTCTTAGGAAGCAATCTGCCTATGGAGAGGTCCGAGAGGTCCACTAAGGGTGGACATTACTCTACAACCAGCAGGTAACTGAGGCCTTCAGCTCAACGGCCCAGCTCAAGTAAATCTTGCCAAAGCCAAGTGGGTGAGCTAGGAAGAGGTTCATCCCACTGTCAAGCCCAGCATCTTGATTACAGCCTGTGAAGGATCCTAAACCAGAAAACTCAGCTGTGTGTGATTCTCGACCCACAGAAAATGTAAGATAATAAAATGTTGTCTAAAGCCACTTGGTTTGGGGGTAATTTGCCACGCTGAAAAAGATAACTAATATAGGTAATTTTTACCCAAAGGCATCACTCTAAGAACGGATGGGATTAATATGAGTTTGGTACACTGAATGAGTGGTAGATGTATATATAGCAAAAACTGGATTTAAAAATACTAAATCAGAAAATATCCCATTAATTATAGCCAAAGGAATAAAGTACTTAGAAGTAATTTCAACAAGAAATATGCAGAGCTGTTTGTGCAAAACTACAAAATATTATTGAAAAATATAAAACAATACTTGAGTCATCAGCATAGATCGTATTTCTGGATGAGAAGACTAAAGACTGTAAACTAGTATTTATTTTCAAATAGCTTTAAAGTAGAATGTGATTTCTATCAAAATCATGACAGATTGTCTACTTAACTAGGAAAAATTAATCCAAAATTATCTTCCAAAAAGTAAATATGTAAAAATAGCAGAAAATTGTTTTGAAACAGAAGTCCCTTGTGGGAGAACTAATCTTATCAGATATTAAAATGCTATAAAGCTACAAAAATCAAAAGTACTTGATTCTGACCCAGGCCTACACAAACAGAAGAAAGGAACAAAATACACATATCAGAAATGTAATTCATAAATCTTAACAATTTTGTATGTAGTAGATAAATTTATCAGAAGGTTCAGATTAGAGCACATATAAATTAAAACAAAGTAATAAACAAAGACACCTACAGTACATAAAAAGACAATGTACATTTATTCCTGAGAAATTACAGCAAACATTGAAGAGGGTTGTTATCGATAATCAACAGATAGCTCAAATAAATCAATAACAAAGTACTTGGACATCTATAGAGAAATAAGAAAATAGTCTCTTTCTCATAGTGGAAATGCATTTGTTTAAAAAGCAATAGTGAGTTCAAATTCACCAGTCATAAAAGTCATGCAGAATCGAAATGATCAAATCTCATTGCTTAAATACTGTTAAATTTGCAAGGATTTTTTTTTTTGAAATGTCCATATGGAATGCTTTCAAGTGCACAAAAAATGAAAAGATCTCATGCATTGCTAATTTTTGTGTAAACTGCTGTAACCCCTTGGGTGAGCAACTCAGCAATATGCACCATAAACTTTATAAAGATCCACAATATTTGATGTGATAGTTTTATTTCTGAAGTGTATCCTTAAAAAGAGAGTACATATAAATATATTCATCATACCATTATTTGTAATTGCAAAAATTTTGAAAGACCTTAAATGTCAACAAAGAGGCTTGATTACACATACCCTTTATTTTTAGCTGTAAAAATGATATTTAAATATGAATGCTATATCATGAAAATTTTTATCATAAATGAAAACTTAAATAAGGTAGAATATGCAATTGCTTCTAGATGTTAGACATTGTATATTAAGATACACTATAGAAGTAAAATATGCTGTATTTTCAAGCGTGAATTGTAAAGCTTCTTCTAAAACAACGATAACTAAGAGCTTTACATGTCTCCAGAATGGACTAAGTTTTCACGATTACATTCTGACAACGCAGTTGGACAGGTACCATTACTACCTTGGCCTCGAACTTAAAGAAATCACCAATGAACATTAGAACACACATCCAAGGTCAGACAGCTGCTAGGTATGAGACTTAAATCGGAAACTTGTCTTCATCAAACAGAAGTCCATACTCTTAACCTATGCCTTTGGACCCATGTCTGTAAAAGGAGTAGAAGAAAATATACACCCAAATAATAATAATGACTATCTTTAGGTAATGAGATTAAGGATGAGTTGTTCTTGTTATTATTATTATTATTATTATTATTAATATCATACTCCTCAGTATCTTCCTATATTCTTATATTTTCTCAGTTTATTCAATGAGCATGCATTCACTACTAATTATTTTGCGCTATGAGAAAATAAGCAAAATCAAGGGAAAATATATACATATTTTGGAATGAATCCCTTCACTGGATGTATGAGGAGATGCACTGACGGTATTTCACCTGCTCTTACGACTGATAGGAGAAGCAAGGTTAGCATGGCGACTCTGGGTACAAGGTGACACTATTGTCCTCCTACCCAGACTCGTCTCATACCTCCTTTCTCTTGCCTGCTTCCGCAGATACTAAATGAGGAAGTCGAACTGGATTATTTCTAGGCTACCTCCCAGTTCTGTCATCCCAGGATTCAAAGAACGTCATTTAAATGCTAATATTTATTTTCCCTAGGAGAAATTCATTTTGTGCCCCAATAATCACATATCTATTTCTCTACAATAAAAGTGTGCACTTAGAGAAAATGCATTGGTGTTTCCTACGCGAAGGTGTTTTCCTTTACTCAGTCACAGAAAGGGATGTGCCTCAGAGTGTTAATTCATCTCCCTCTCCACCTCAAGTGCCCATCTAAAAGCTGCCTGCGGGATCGTCCTGTCCCACGTTCGCTGGGATGACTGTGCTGCCCAGAAGGATTATGGAGACTTCTAGGATGCGGCAGCTTCTGATCCGATCAACACACAAGCGCTGAACTCCTACTAAGGACCGCATAGTAGGTACAGGGGCTGAAGAACTCTTTCAAATATAGCTTAGACATTTCTGTGAACTTCCTGCCTCTGCAACCCCCTTCCGCGTTTTGTTGACACATCTCTCTCGATGGGCAGTGCTTCAAATCCCAGTTCTGCCATTTTCTTAGCTGGGTGGTTTACGTCCCTTAGCACCGCTGAGCATCACAGAGCAATCTTCATTTGTGTAAGAATGTTCATGAAAACTTAAAGACAATGTATAAATGGCTGGGCTTCATATCTTCTGTATTTACTTGTACTGTTAGGTAACACCTCAGCTTTGGAGAAACAAATCCACCTTAATGACCCAAAATATACTATCATTTTCGGCATTTGACGAGATCTTTCCCGCTAAATTATTACTGTGAATTCAAGGAATTTTCTTTTATCTTTCTACAATTACTATACATGGGGCTAATGCAGTCAGTTATGCTCTGTTATACCTGTTTTTAGAGAGGCTGTGTATAAAATACCAAGTGGTAGAATAATGAACCAGGAGCAAGTTCAAAACGGAAGGCTTGTCTTCTGTTTGGGTCATGTTTAGTTTGAGATGTTCGTGAGAAAATTCAAATGCAGAGGTTGAGCGGATAGTCTGGAACTCAAGACACAAATCTGGAGTCATAAGCATATAAACGGCTTTTGAAACTGGTGGTGGATAAAATCCCTTACAGGAAAACATACAAAGACAAAAGTACCCAGAAAAGAAATTTTTTTTTGAGAAACTCCAACACTCAACTGTGATATGGAAAAAGAAGATGCATAGAATGCAGGTGTAGAAAGGATAATGAAAGAGTCCAACAATGAATATGTCGCAGACTCTAAAGAAAGAAAGATAGCATTTCAGGCATTTGGTTGATTGTGTCAGCTATTGCAAAATCAAGTAAAATTAAGACTGAAAGCTGATCCTTAGATTTCACCACAAAGATGATCAGAGTCCGTAGTGGAATATTATTGTTCTTTTTCTCACACGGCTCTCTCCTTCCTGGGAACTGTTCTCTTTGTCCCTTCATGAAGAACCTTCTTTCCTCCCTCGTCGATCAGTATGGCTCCCCTAGGAGATGTCCACTGGTCCAACTTCATCCTGTCTCTTGGCCACAGTTGCTCGAGTCAAGGATGAATACCTGGCCCCAAGTCTGCCAATAAGGATACTTAGCTGGCAATTGGGAATTCAATCAATATTGAAGCTAAGCTCGGTTTTTATCTTAAATCGAGAAGAAGTAAACCAAGAAAATGTTGATTAAAGCCATGTTTGCTCCACACAGACTACAGAAAAAAGAAAAACTTTGCAGCAAGAACACATAGTGGTGTTTGAGAGTGTCATGTCCAGCTTTCCCCATGTTCTAGATTCGTTCTGGTCTTACTTTCCTTAAACCCATTTCATTATAAGCAATCCTTTTTTTATTTTTTATTTTTGCCTCAGCTAGTTCAAATTTGATTTTTTTATAAAAAGAAAATCTTGAACAAAATAAGTAATTTTATGCTATGATAGTTAACATGCATTCTTAAAAAGTTACATACTATTTAATCTCCTTGAATCCACATGATAACCCTATTATAAACTCCACATAATAGATGGGGAAACCTAGACTCACAGAGGTCAAGTAACTTGTCTAGAGTTATGCAGGCGGTGGGCAGGAGAGCTAGGACTTAACACATATAACTCCGGATCCACACTTCACGCTCCTAAGTGCTATACCATACATTCACCACAAGTAGTTCTGAGCAGCAAACGCTCAGAACTGGCAGTATCGTAGGTAGTGGGAACAATGCTAAAATATTTATTTTGCTGGGAAGGTTGCTATTCTTGTTGCGTCTTAGTGAACTCGTAGAGTAAACTATTATCTGCTGAGGTTTGGTCTTGGATGTGTACTTCGAGGCTAAAGCTTAGAAGCATTTTATCAGGTGATTATACTGTGCACAGTTACCGATGGCATCCTATAAGGTGCTATAGGAGAAATATTCTCCAATTTAAGCTGTTCTACCTTAAAGGAACAATTTGACTATAAAGACAGAAACACATCTATTAAGGAAAAGGTTTTATGCTCCCGGCGATCTGAGACCACAAATAACTAACTATGTATGATGATAAAAAAAAACATGGATTAGGGACATCTAGAAGGAGTTGGATGACATAAGACAATCTGAACCAGCATGCCATGCCTAAACAGAGGACTTCTGCGATGGCCCTTACCTGTGGGACTAACATGCTGAACTCTTCTTCCTAAGTGATTGAAGACTTTTTTTTCTAAGTGCTAAGAATGTGGCTTAAATCAGGGGCAACATTCTGCAGTGGATAATAAGACTTCCATCCAGCATCGAGTCCTGAAGGCTTACACATACAAGAGAACACTCCAGTGGCAGAATTGGGTGCCACCACATGGCTGACAATGAATCTTTCTCCCTGATCAAAGAGGTAATTCAGAAAATTCATCTTCAAGAGCTCCATTTATCCCTTCTGAGCCTTACTGTGTTTTTCCAACATAATGTGATTTTTGCTCTGGGTCAATGATTAGCATACGCTACATGATCTTTTATCCTCGTTTTTCCTGGTGAAGTTTAATGCCATTATCCTGGTTCTCCTCCACCACTGTATATCACGATGTTTGGAGAATCCATAGAATAGAATGGTTAAAAGTGTGGATTCTCAAGTAAAAACGTAGGGGTTAAAGTTCAAGCTCTCCCATGTATAAGCTGTATAAACTTGAGTGCATTGTCTAACGTTTTGATGTCTCGCTTTGCTCATCTCACGATAAGGATAATGTACTGTGGACGAGAACACAGTGGCTCACAGCATTATCTCTAGATGCCACACGTACGAAATACTCAGTGTTTATTCAGTCATTCACAAACATTTATTGGGTCCCTACCATGGGCCAGACTTTGAGCTAAACAACAAACGGTCCCTGGCTTTCATGCAGATATGAGCTAGTGCTATAGACAAACATTCATCATATAATTGTACAAAAAGAGAATAAAGCTGCATCTCTGAGAGTTTCTGCCAAGACGTGTGGTGGGAAGTTTTGGAATCATATGCATGGAAAGAACGCGTCAGTGGAAACCAACAGGTGAATTGTAGTGGACCCTCGTCGCTTTGTCTGCCTAGTAACGACCACATTTCCGGGATCTTCTCTTTTCCTGAGCTCTGTCCCTTCCTCCCCCAGTTCTCTCGACATGATTACCATGAGAGATTCTGGGTGATTACACAGTGTGACCCCAAATGCTGGCCACAACTGGTCAGGGCACACACTGGTGCCTTACTCTTTTTGGGCCCATTGCAAAAGTCCTCAGGGAAGATGGAATCCAAGAGATGACAGCGAGGCCTGGCTTCTCTCTTGAACTAGGGCGATGCAACCCGGAGGCTATTGTCTACCGCCATTTTTTTTTTTTTTCCTTGTCCAGGCTCAGGAACAGATACAATTGCTTTGTAGCAAGAAACAAAGGAGAAGCGCACATATGGAGAGACCCAAAGGGGAGATACAAAGAGAACAAGATGTGGTTCCAGTGGTGGCTGAGGCGGTGTGGGGTTTCATTCTTAGGTTCTGTGAGATGCTCTCTGTCTTAATTATAACTTTCCTTTTTAGTTTTGAGTTTATTCAATTTGGGTTTCTGTGGCCCGTCACTAAGTCATAGAGTCCAAACAAATACTTCAGTAAGAACAGCTTCCGTGAAGTGGTTGAGGAAGAAACCAGACCGAAGTGAATGAAGACCGAATAGAAAGGAAAGAAGCAGGAAAGTGTGAGTAGGCGACCTTTTCAAGAAACGCGGCTGTGAATTTGAAGCCAGGGCTGAGCTAGTATGCCGGGAGTATGACGGGGACAGCTAGTGACCACCAAACGTGGTAACCCCTCCGATGGCGTAGATTTGTTGTTGCAAAGCCACTGCCTTGCAAGATGGATGGCGGGTTCGTTTACTGGTACTTGCATTACTTCATTGTGTTCATATTGAGAGAGAAGGCACAAGGGCATCCTCGAATGCTGGCGAGAAGTATGTTCTTTTTGCTCTGCTGCCTAACAAGCAAATCTAAAACTTAGTGACATGTATATATTCCTGGCATATATATATATAATATGCCAAGGATGTTGGCTTAGAGATAAAATCACCATATTATATATATATGCCATTTCTGACTCTGCAGATTGGCAATCTGATCTGGGTTCAGCCAGAAGATTCACTAGACTGAGCTAGCCTCGCTTATATCCCAGTGGTCAGCAGCCAGCTGGTGATTTTCTAGGGCTGCATAGTGTAAGATGGCCAAATTTCCCATATGATGTCATCTAGGGTGATAAGGCATATGCTCTCTGTGTCTTTTGTCCTCTAATAGGCTTGCTCAAGTTTGTCATATTCAGGATTCTGCAAGAGAGAAGTAGGTAAGCCCCCACGTCCAAGCACTTTCCATGTCTTGCCTCATGTGTGCTACCATTTTGACCATAGCCAACCACATGGCAAAGCTTGGAGTCAGAGTCGTGGTTTGTAGGATGTGCTTCAGCAAATCAGGGCCATTTATTGGACTCCAGCTACCACCAGAGGCAGAGTGAATGAATATAGCTATAGTCCACTATAGCTTTTGGTTAAGATAGATTTGCTAGGAGTTTAACAAATTTAAAAAGCATCATTTTGGGGGCATTTTAAATCAAATGCTGACGGCCGATGCAGTCCTTCATTGTCTTGGACTCCAATCGTTTATTTCTCAGAGAGGGATTACAAAGCTCCAAAGGAGGCCGTCCCTTTCAGAAATGGGGACAGCCCACTGCCAACCGTGTGCGCCACTCACCTCTCTAATTACTGTCATGCTGACGGAAGTTAAATATTTATGAAAAATGTGCTTTTTATCCCCCGATCCAATTTTTAAACTCAGAGTCTCTAATCTCATTGAGATGTTAATAACCCGTGTGTTTCCCCCTCTACTTTAGGGTTTCTGGCAGGATTTCCAGTCTCATTTATTCTGTAGAAATGGCATATTGGTGGGCATGACTATTGCATAATAGTGTTGCCAAGACAGGAAGTGGAAGAAATTGACAAGGACCTATTTTCAACTCAGGCAAAGAATCGCTGGTTCTCACAGAATAAGCGACACTGGAGAGTGGGTTTGCGCAGTTAAATTACGACGCTAGGTCTGTCTTTCCTCAGTGTTGTGACCTCTGACAAATGAACTCCTCTCATACTTATTTTCTTCATCACTAAAATGAAGATGACTTTTTTAATACCTGGTTCCATGTATTAGCTTCTTATTGCTGCTGTAACAAATTACCATACGCTTAATGGTTTAAAATAACTCAAATTTATTACATCACAGCTCGGAAGATCAGAAGTGTCAAATGGATTGGCAGAGGTGGTTCTTTCCGGAGGCTCTAGGGAAGAATCCATTTCCTAGCCTTTTCCAGCTTCTAGAGGCTGCCCACATCCCTCGGCTCGTGGGCACAGTGCTCCGACCTCTGCTCCCTCCTGCCTCTCTCTTATAAGAACCTTGGTGATTATATCGAGCTCACCTGGATAACCCAGAAAATATCACATCTCAGGATCTTTGGCTTAATCACGTCTCCAAAGTCCCTTTTGCCTAATCCCTAAATTTTAGGGATTAGGACACGGACATCTTTCTGCCGTCGTTCTGCCTACCATGATCCTTGCAAGGCACTTTACACAGTGCTTGGCACGCAAGAAAGTATGAATAAATGCAGCTGTCGCTACCTTTTCTGCCTCGCCCCACTTTTGTTCACTGGATCACCCTGTACCTGGAGGAAATCGTCCCAGTTCCCTAGCATGTCCTGGAAAGCACTCAGAGACTCCTCCTGACATCTGATATCTTGAATTTCATGCTCTTTCCACGCAAATTTGATTATAGCCCATTCTACCCCTTTTCTTATGCATCAGGCCTTCATGCTTTTTTTGTTCAAACTATCTCCTCCCTCCACCCACAGAAACATCTTCCCACCTTTATTAGATAAATTAGATTCATATTAATTCCTGTTAAGTCTATAGAACTCACTTCTTCGGAAAGCCACACCTGAACTCACACCTGAACCAGCCTGACCAGGTACTTCCTCTGAGCTCCACCATCTCTGAGGTCTTCCTGTTCTTCCTCTTTCATGGGACTTACCACACTATCTTGTCATTATCTCATTGGTATCTATTTCCTCAGTGGGCTCTATTTTCTTGAGGGCGGGGCATCTCTGCATCCTACGTGCATCAGTGTTTGGTGCACAATTATGCACCCAACTGAAGTTTGTTACTGTGAACACCCTCAAGGCAGTGGATGAGCTGCTTTGCTATCTAAGCTGCTGCTCTGGACAATCAAATAATAGCAATGTTAGCAATGTTTTTCGTTAATGGCAGAGACGCCTCGGGAATCTATCTTGATTTACTGACCTCTTTACTATTAAGATGAAAAACCTAAATAACTAAAATGGGTGATGTATGACATAGGGACACCAAGGATGTTGGCTTAGAATCACTGGGGCAGCAAGAAGGGCAGACGGTTTCAGACATGGCTCAAACTTATGAGTTGGCCAGATGTGGCTGAGCCTGAGAGTGAAGTCCGGCTTCACAGATGTGCAGTCTTTGCCTTCCAAGGGCTTGTTGCCCCACTGAAGAAAATAAACATTCACACAAATGGCGAGCAAAGGTCCTGTGGCGACTCCAAAACACTTAGACTTTATAACAAGATTTTACATTTCAAAGGATAATTATTCTCTGAGATGCAGGCTGGAGAGGTCAGGACATGGGTTCCTGTGCCTAGGAGACAATCAACTCCAGGAGGACAGGATTGTCTGTGTTCCCCCCGCACCCCATTGCTGAGCACAGGTCTTGGAACCCCAGAAAGAAAAGAAAGTTGCATTCTGAGCGTCTCCTCACTCTATACATGCTGTTTCCCAGACATTGGATGCTAATGTTAGTTAATTCTCAGAAAAACTCAATGTACAGGCGTTTTCATGATGACGATTATAATCATGAAGGTGTTGATGACAATGATTGATGATCATGACAATAGCGGTGGTCTCCATTTTATAGATGAAGAAACAAGTCCAGAGGATCCCGGAGCTCAGAGAGATAAAGTAGCCTCCCCAAGGTCACAGCTTCTCAGAGGCAGAGTCCAGACTGGAGCTCACAAATTTGAATCACAGGCTCTTGGTGAAACCTCATGTTCTTTCAGACAGAAGTCTGTCAAATCAGAGAATGAATGAATCACCTCACTGAGCCGACTCCTGGACGTCTCAAAAAATCCCAACTTTCATTGCTAGGGCCCCAGGTCCCTGTGCAGGGCTTCCTGCCAGCCTGAGAACAGATGAAGGTGCCCAAGAGAAGGAGGGAGAAAGTGTGCAGTGACATTTGTTTCTCTAATAGTCCCATGACACCAAATATTTAATTTGTTCATGGAGGGGATTTCCCATCATGTCAGCAGAGCCAAGGAAATTGCTCATTACGGAGAGGAGAGGTATTTATGTTTTTATTAAGGGAAGAGCGGAATGGTGCTCTCATCGATGCAGTGAGTGGCCTCCGCCAGGAGCGGACGGCACCAATGTTTATGACCCTCTGCTCCGTCCACCCTGCACCCTGCCCTGCCCTGCAGGACGGGCACCATGTGGGCTCGCTGTCCTGCTTTGCACGAGGAGGATAGAGTCCCCTGTCCTCACCCGGGTGTGCTCCCGGGCAAGTTACTTTCCTTCTCTGAGCTCATTTTTCTTGTCTGTAAAATAAGGATCACCATCTTATATAACGTGATGGTTTCGAGGATTGAATATGATGACTAGTAAAATGTCAGGTAGGAAGTTCACTTTATTATGGTAATACTTTATCCATTTGGCAGATTTGGTCGTCTGCATTGGTAATTAGTGACATGGAGGGAAAGGCATGGGCTTGGAGCCAGTTCTACACAAGGGGAAGTTCTAACTCTGTCACTTAGCAGATGCGTGACGTTGTCACGTCTCTGAGACTTCTCATTTGCCCCAAGGGAGTCACAACATGGCTAGTTCTTACCTCTGGAACCCTCTACTTCCCACTGTGAGAAATAGTCTCTCCTCCACCTGCGGGCTCAGCTCCTGGCTGAGTCGGTGCTCAGGGTCAGCGGATCTGGGTCTGCTCTAACCTGCAGGCCATCTGGAGCCAGGGATACTGTATCAGCGCTCGTGACTGAGCCCTGTTGAACACAGCCGTTCCTCCCTCAGAGGCTCCAGTCAGGTCCTGCTCTTACCATCCGACCAGAGTTATTGATTGGTTCATGAGTGTCAGTCACTGGAGGCACAGAGGAGGACAAAATGTGACTCCTGCCCTTAAGAAGATCAGATTATAGGGGAGAAAAATAGAAAGAAAAAAATGGCAACCGTTTACTGAGTGTTTGCTGATGGCCAGAGACACTGCTAGTAACTTACTCCCAGCCAGTTCTGATACGAAGCTTATTTTCGTAACATAAATATTTTTCAACACTGTGGCTATATTAGGTAACGATTTGAGCATAACCCAAATGTTGTGTGCGCTTAGCAAATTTTGTCCGCAAGAAACGCCAGATAAACGAAGGAGACCGCATCCCCCCAAACGAAGCCATGTAGGAACACACAAAACACACAAGTGCGACACCTCACAAGTCTATCGGCTGCCCAGTGGGTCATGGGTGTCATGAGCCATATGCTCCCCCCACACTCCTCGTCACAAAGTCCCATCCAATTTCATACCACTCCTTCCATTGCTTCCCAGTTGCTGAAAAGCTACAAACTTTAGGTCCCTTTCAAGGTCAAGGGCCATATTTATTTTTTATTTTTTTTATTTTATTTTTTATTTTATTTTTTATCCACTTACTCTGTGTAAACCTGTGCTAGCCTTATCATTAAGTCCCTATCATTTTTTTTGTTAAAATGTGTCGGCGATGAAGTTTCTGGGTGCTGTGCCAATAACTCCATTTTCCCTCTGAGCCCTGAGGTTTTTACTGCACCGTCGTGCATAGCATAATGATTTTTAGAAACTCGTATGTCAAATTATGGCAAAATTGGCTGTACATAATCTCATTTAATTTAGCTTAATAGTGGCAAATGTGTGTTATGTCGGTATTTACTATGTGGATGTTCTTTTCAGCAACTTACAGATGTGGGAACTGGGTCTCTACTTGCCCCAGGCCTCCGTCTGTTAAGTGGCAGAGCTGAAACAGAAACCCCAGTCAATCTAATTCCCCAGAGTGGCTCTGACCATGGTGCTTCCGGAGCTGAAGAAATCTACCACCTTCTTACAGAAGATTCTGAGTCGGGACAAGCCTTTTTCAGGGCATGTGAAGGTTTCCAACTCAAAGTTTCAGAGCTTGGAAGCTATCCCGGGGAATCGAAAGCATGATACAGTCCACTGATTCTGCTTAAAAGTTTATCGCATCTCAGAGAGCGAAATCTGGGCCTTTCACCTGGAAGAATCGAGGTATTCTATTCATTAATTCCTTCCCCCAAGAGATTTTATTGTGATCCAGACACTGCCAGGTGCTTGGATGCTGAATGAAACAGACTGCTTTCCTGCCTCACTCAGGGGACAGAGGAGGAGCCAGGCCTCAAGAGAGAAATATCGAAGACGCCAAGAAAAGGAACATACCCAACGGGAGGGTGTGGTGGGCAAGGTCAAAGACTACTGGGACCTCCTGTGGAGTGAATGCCAAAATGCAGAAGAAACAGGGGTGGGCAGTCCAGAAAACCTTTCGGAAAAGTTTTACCAATAAGATGAGAAGTGTAACAGGTGGGGGCAGGAGCTTAGAGGCTCTTTTGATAAAATAAGGGGAAATGAGCCCGTGTTAATGGGTGGAAAGAGGAAGGAAGCTGAAGTCAGTGGTGAGGGGAGGTGATGGCTGACTGAGCTAGATAACACCACACGAAGATGAAGGCAGAGATCGGGGCGATGCTGCATGACCCAGGGAACGCCAGAGTTTGGCAGCAAACCACCAGAAAATAAGAGTGGGCGTGGAAGAGATTCTTTCTCACAATCCCTAGAGAAGGCAACTCTGCTGACACTCTGTCGATCTTGGCAGCTCTGTTGATCTTGGACTTCAGGTCTCAGAACCGTGAGACGAGTGTCTGTTGTTTAAGCCATTCAGTTTGTAGTGCTTTGTTATGGCGGCCCAGGCAAGGGAATCCAACAGGATTCCACCCCAGGTCTGTTTTGTACAGTACTCACTGCCCACCTTTCAGCAGGCTGAGAATCCAGGTCTCACACACACACACACACACACACACACACACACACACACACACAAACACACACACCCTTTAAACTACCAAGAAATTTCGGAAGCTGAAGTTCACATACAACTCTCAAAGGACTACTAGTCAGGCTAGCATGTAGTATGTTATGTTTTATTTTATTCCCATTTCCAACAAGTTTGACAATACATTTTCCAATCAGGGAAGGAATTAAAGGGAAGAGAAATCAGCATGTGTTTGGTACTTATGATTTAAGGTTACGATAGACCATTTCTATTTAACAAAACTCTGATTTCTAATGTATATTTCAACGTTCATGATCTCTGCACTACCATAGGCTGCCTCTAAGAAGGAACTGGAATTCCAAAAGAATAGGAGGCCAGAGCAATCAACAGTAAGGTCTCGTTTACTTAAATATGCTCTTTAGGTCTCACTGCATTTCAGTGCTGTATGACAGTCCCCCAAGAGATCTCGAACATGCAAATAGCTTTCCAAGTGTCTTGTCTTAGAACACAGGAAAATGTGCTCTAATCAGTCGAGAATATTATAATTTTAAACATAAATGAGCCAAGTTTTACCAATTCTAGACTTCGTCACTCCAGAAAATGTGACTTCCTGTGATTCAGGAAGTTAAGCATTGCTTCAACTTACCCTATCCTGTTCTCGCCTCCAGTATTACTTAGGCAAGCCACCCGAATAATAGGGTAAGAAAACATAAGTCATGGTGATTTAAGCTGTGTTCCCAGGAAAGTCTTATGTTCCAAGGTCTCCAAGATACCAGAGAGGGCAACTATGCCCGTCCACCGTGATCTCTGGAAATAAAATATAATCTTGTAATTATCTTTTACAAACATGTCTTACTGATGAGTTATCAGGGACCAACAGTAACTGCAAAATAAAACAGCAAGGGTCTTGTTGATCTCTTTTCCTAGAGCTGTTTCTTGACACTATTCGTAGGGCTCAGAAGGACATTATCTGTGCCCCCGCCAGCACCCATCACTCTGATGGGTGACCCAGGCAGGGCTAGTACATCTCTCCATAATTTTCTCGAAGCTTCCTCGCTCCAATCTATGCTCTTTGCAAGTGAAATCCATTCAGTAAGTTTTCATTAAGAGCTTGCTCCAGGGCAGGCACCGTGCTGGGAATGGGTGACAGCTGGAGGATCAAGACAGCGCACACCGCAAGATCAACCAGGTGTTTTGGGCGTAAAGGAGGGGTCTGGATCAGGGCAGGTACCGGCAGATTGGGACGAGATCCCTGAGCCCTGCTACGTTAGTTTGCTTTTGCCAGGGCCATTGTAACAAGGTACCGGAAAATGAGTAGCTTAAACAACATACTTTTTTGGTCTCACAGTTCTGGAGTCTAGAAATCCAAACTCAAGGTGCTGGCAAGGTTGACCCCTTCTGAAGGCTGTGAGGCAGGATCTGCCCCAGGCTCCTTTCCTGGCTTGTGCATGGCCCCTTCCACCTGCATCTCCTCACATAGTCTTCCCTCCATACCTGCTGACTCTACATTTTCCCTTTTTATCCAGTCGTGCTGGGTTAGGCTCCCCCAGGGACCTCATTTCAACTTGGTTTCCTCTATAAATAAGGTCACATTTTGAGGTGCCAGGTCTTAGGATTTTAACGTACGGACTTTAGGGGACACGATTCAACTTATAACACATACTGAGGGATTCAAAAGTCGAAGTAGACTCAACAGGGACACACTAAGAGTCTCGAGTGCAGGATGACATGTCTGTGGCTCAGGCTGAGGGGTGAGCAGGAGGACATACAGGAAGGGGAAGTGAAGCACCGCTGCATTATCTATAAGAAACGTGGAGAAGATGGAGGAAGGTACTCTGTTTTGAAGCATTTGTGATAACATTTTAATTTTTTTAGCATTTAAAAAGATTGAGTTCCCATTGATTTTGTCTAGATACTTATCACACTAAAGTAATGCATGCTATTTTCTCTCATGTTAATTAGGGAATTTATAAAACACTCAAAACCCAATAGAGTGACGTGAAGAGATACTGGACTTAAGCCGTATGAGATAGGAACAATTTTTTATAGGACCTACACTTGGGTTCAAAAATCGGCAACTTAATATTTCTATAACTCAACTTAAGCTCTATACCCAAAGAATAGAAATTCAATCCAAGCACTTCCGGGTAAACGCTGCTGGATTCGTTTTCTGTGGCTGCTGTAATAAAGCGCCACAAACTCCATGGTTTAAACAACAGAAGTGTGTTTTCTCATATTTCATAGAGGCCAGAATGTCAAGGTCAAGTTGGCAGCAGGCTTAACTCTTGCTGGCTATGAGGGAAGTACCTGCCACAGACCTCTCTCTCTAGCTTGTCTATGACTGTTGTTTTGGGGTTAATCGTGTCCCTGCAAAACTCATATGTTGAAGTCCTAATCCTCACTACCGCAGAATGTGACTGTATTTGGAGACAGGTCTTTAGAAACGTAATTAAGTTAAAATGAGCCAAAGTAGGTGGGCCCGAATCCAATATGACTGAAAGAGGGGATTAGGACAGACACACGTACAGGGAGGACCATGGGAAGACACGGGAAGAACACGGCCATGTGTGAGTCAAGGAGAGAGGCGTCAGAAATCATCCACCCTCTGACGTTTTGGCCCCAGACTTCTAGCTTCCCGACCTGTGAGAAGATAAGTTTCTTTTGTCAAAACCACCAGTTTATGGTGCGTTATTCAACCCTAGCAAGCTAATTCGGCATCTTCTCTCTGTCTCTTCACATCATCTTCCCTCAATATGAGTCTGCCCCTAGTGTCAAAAATTTCCCTTCTTCTGCGGACGCCAGTCACCTTGTATCTAAGGACCTCACTTTAACCTGGTCACTTCTGCAAAGACTCTATCTCCAAATTAAGTCGCATTCTGAGGTATTGAATGTTAGGACTTTAACTCATGGATTTTGGGGTCACACTTCAACCAATAACGGTTGTTATTTCAGCTTTGAGGACTATCAAAGTATTGTGTGTGTTTTTTTCCCCAAGCTACTCAAATTGGCCAATAAAAATCATAAGAGGAAGAATCTCATTTTCCTCATCTATGAGAAAATGAGAGGAGTAAACATGTGGTATAAACCAAGCTCTGAATTTCCGTGACCCACAGTCACCTACTTTCCTTAAAGCCACGCATTTTTTTTTCTCCTCACAAAAGTGAGCCCGATCGTTTGTAGGTGCTGTTCAGGGGGACAGCCTCTGCGTCCCCTTGACTTTAACTCGGAGAGATGTCACCTGAGACAGCCGCGTTCACGTCAGCACTTTTGACGGCTACTCATCGTCAGCAAAGTGAGACCAGTCGCGCAGTCAGCTCGTCAGAATGGCACCACGGGCCATGGGTGTGGGTGGCAGGTGTTTGAACGGAGGCAAACGCCTGCAGGAACTATTTGTTTTTAGGATTTGGCTAACGTCCATCAGTCACGCCCGTTCCTAGTGTGAAAATGTCACAGCGTAGCAGCCCGGGCTGCAGGATCGGACGGCCTTGGTCAAGCCCCTGATCCGAGAGGGACTTGTGACCTACCACCCTCTTTGAGCCAATTAAAACGAGTTAATGATTCCTATCCCCACTAGGATTCCTATGAAAATTAAATGAGATATGCTTGCTGACATTTAGTAAATGTTAAAAAGTTAACAAAACCCAGCAAAACAAAAAATGCGTGTCTTTTCTCTGTCGTACAATTTACATAAGAGTCTTCACTGAAGACTCCATCTATCATGAAGGCAGTAAAAAAGGAAAGAAAAGAAACACTAATGATTACCTTCCACATTCAATGTTCCTATATTAATAGTCTTTAATGAGGAACGACCAGTATAATAAGCCGTTTCCGTTATGAATTTATTTTTAAAGTAGGGAAAGCTAATTAATTTGGTAATGGATGCGTGTACTCACTGGTTAATAAATTTTATAACCTGCTTAAATTTTGTACCTGTTCAGTGAGGTTTTATTTTGTGCGCATCCACTTAGCACAGATATTCATTTAGCAAATTGTGTTTTATGATTATTTATTTAGCAGAGTCTGGCTTTTCCACATTTCAAGGTATTTAGTGCCTCTGTGTGAATTCTGACGTCCTACAAAAGCCATTCAGAACAGAGGTGGTGATGCCTGCTTTCTCCAGCCTCCAAAGAGAAGTGCAGGCTTAGCTTCCCAGAACAATGGCTTGGAAAAAACAAACTCAAAGATAAAACACAGAGCTGGTGAATGCGTTAGTAAGTTGACCGTCACAGGGATAAAACAATAAAAACATCGGAGGTGGGCACAGCTGGGAGTGTTAAAACGCAGACCCAAGATATCGTCGTTTACAAACTTTTCTCTATCTTATTTAGTTTGCACATATTTTGATAAAAATTATCACGTATCGATACTGCCCGTGGATTTTATTAAGCCCTTACCATGAATTAGCTCATGTCATCTTTCCACCACTAACGATGATATGACACCCCTTTAATAAAAGAGAAGCATAAGTTGCAGATGAAGTAAATTTCCAAGTTCACTAAGAAGTGGGGAGCCTCAGCCTGGCCTGCGAAGTCTGGCCCAGCATGCTGGTCATCATGTGTCATACAAGAGTAGGGACAGCTTGGAGCAGAGCCGGTGGGTTTTGACTCAGTAACATGGGCCACCTGGAAAGAGAGAAGAAAAATAATAACGATGATAGTTTACATTTCTCAAGAGCTTACTATGTGTCAGGCGCTGTACATGTAATACCCAGGCTGGTCCTCAAAAGAGGCCACTGAAACAGGTATTGTCATTCTATCGAGGAGGCACAGAGAAATTTAGTAACTTGCTTAAGTTCCAAGAGCTAACAAGCGACGGAGCTGAGATTCACTACCTCACAGCTTGACTCCTACTGGGTTAGGGGCTGGGGTCTGACACACTCCTGCCCTGAGCAGCAGTAGCTGGGACACAGGGACAAGTCTTGCACTCGAAGCATGTCCCCGGGGCCATTCAGGAGCTGGAATGTCAGAGAGGCAGGTGGGGGCTGATGCCTGTGAGTTCTTCTCAGGAGCTTGAAACGAATATCTTACTTACCTTTTAGTTTGTTTTTTGGAGGAAGACACACGTGGAAAGAAAGTCTAAAACGTCATACGACAATATGTAGAAAAGTCATTAGCACAAATATACAGTTCATGAAAGCCTCCAATTATCAGAACCACACAGCCATGGGCTACTCCACCGCAGCCATGAGGCCATCTCAGTGTGACGCAGCCACCTGCTCAGGGGCCAACCCTCACCCCTCGCCCAAGTGCTTCACATGCATATGCACAGGCTTGATGACATCAGAGCTTGTCATTCCAGGGAACACATCAAGAAGCGAGCCAGAGAACAAAGGTTTTTAGAAATGACGACATAGTCAACAAAATCACTATTAAGAAGATAATTCAACAAAGTGCACTGTTCTTCAGAACACCGTACAATCCTTCCAGAACTCTGAGTAACAGGAAACAGTACCGTGTATGTCTTTCACAGTGCAGGTCACAACCGAGAGACAATCCAGTGAGCCTTTCCAGGTGTTCTAGCATATTCCAGCAGAGCCTTTTAAAGAGCAGGCAAGCAAGAGAAGAAACACAGTCAAAGGAGTATACATGTGACCTAAAATTTGATTTTGCAACAAAATGGAGAGAATAATTCTTTTTTTTTTTTTTACTTAAAACTAAAACAAACATCAGGAGAGGAATTTTTAAGTTCTAACAGGCCATCTTAGACTTCCCTGGAAATGAAACAATGGACCTTCTCTACTAGGTGTTCTCGGAAACCCTGAACTTCCTGAACCCTTACTAATCTGGAAAGAGAGGAGACGGTGTGGGTCACGAATGAATGGAACTCGTCAGGCTCACACCTGCACCAGGCCCATGACCATTTGTTTAGGGGCTTCTGCGTGTCAGCAAAGGGACACTCTACATCATCATTTCATTTAATCCTCACAAACGGGAAATCTCAAGGAAGGGAACATCGTTCTCATTCCCCGATTGCAGAAAACGGGCACAGAAGGCAACTGTCTGAGGGGACACAGCTCGCTAGTGGCAGAAACTGTCACTCACGTTGCCGTGGAGGTCATTCTAGTCCCTGTGTAGCTCTCAGTTCTCATTTTCAATTAAAAAAATGGCTTACATTTTTTTTTTAACTTGTCAAGATGGATTCAAATAAAGAATTATTAGAAATAGTTGGAAGCGTTAGTTAAAGATCGGGTTGTAATGAGAGAGAAAGACCTTGACACGTTTCTTTTTCTTGGCAAAAACAGCTTATGACACGGGCTGTGACAGTAACTCAGGTTCTAGTCAGAACTTGACTATCGAGTTCATGGGGAGTTCTGGGGGTGAGATAAGCAAGCTGAGAAATCACAACATTTTCTCTCGTTTATGGGAATATATGGGGAATGTCAAATCTAGGCATGGTTCCTGAACGAACCATGTCCCGATGCCATCCATCACAAATCTCATGACAGGGAGGGATGAAAAAAGCCATCATCACAAACGAGAATATTTTATGCACTTTTGGGCAAACAGACTCATAATCAACCTCTTCACATAAACGAAAAGATGGATCCAAATGGGGTCGGAAATATCATTTATGAAAGGCTTTATGTATCAGCTGATGTCCTCGGCCCTTAAATATTAGCTCCCTTACTCCTCCAAGTGACCCATGAGTTAGGAACGGATGTTCTCATCTTTTGTGTGTAATTAAACAAAGCCTCAGGGCACTCAGTGTGTCTGAAGTTTCACAGCTGGGAAACGCCGAGACCCGTTTACACTCACATCTGTCTAATGTGTCTCAGCAGAGTGAGAGTGAAGAGGCATCTGAGCACTGGGCCCTCGCGAGGAACGAACCTACCGGATACAGCAGATGTGTGACATCACGTCAGGCAAGGTAGCCAGAGGCAGAAACGCTGTGCTTAAGGGAGGAGGCTCGGCAGTCCAAAGCAGTGGTCCAGGACAGGTTAGGCTGGTTGGTAATGCCAGAGACTGTGGGCTTAGTGAGGGGGCAGGTGGACCTTTGAGTCCCGCTGCCCGGGTTCGAAACTCACCTTTGCCACATCACAGGTCTGTGAGCTTAGGCAAACTCCTGAGGGTGCATGTGTTAGTTTGGGTCCACTGAGAACCGGATGCCGAGATGGGATTAACATTTATTGGGGGAGGGGATTCGTATCAGCTTGAGAAGCCACGACAAAAAATACCACAGATTGGGTGCCTTAAAGAACCAAAACTCATTTTCTCAATGTTCTAGAGACTGGGCTCTTCTATGCTCTCAGATGGCTGCATTCTCCCTGTGTGCTCACATGGGAGAGAGAGAGAGAGAGAGAGAGAGAGAAAGAGAGGAGAGAATCTTCACCTTTTTATAAGGCCAGTTTAAAAAGATTAAGGCTCCATACTTGTGACCTCATTTAAGTTTAATTACCTCCTAAAGACTCTATTTCCAGACACAGTCACATGGGGGTTAGAGCTTCAATATGCGAATTTGGGGGCTGCAGGACACAACTCGGTCCATGGCAAGGGGGGAGCAGGAGCAGGTCGGGAAAGGCTTTGGAGCTCTATTGCATCTGGCATCTGTGCATGAAGACAAAGGAGGAAGAGGTTTGAGTAGGAAGGACCTTGGACTGCGGCTCACTTTCCGGAAAGGCGTGGCTGGGCGAGTAGATTCTCATCAGAGGTGTCCTGCATCTCACTGGAATGAGAGTGGCGCGTCCGGCGGCACTTGGCCATGGGTCTGGGAGTAGTCAGATGGAAGTGTGGTTTTAGCACAGCTGGCAATGGGTACAAAGGGGCAGCAGCTGGGCCCCTCAGACAAGTGTGCTTCCTCCGGTAAGAGGTCTGCATACTCTTCGCTGGCTGCTTTTGTGTGTAGATAGAAGGTGTCGGCAATCGCGTGCAGTTCAAGAGATGCTTGGCGGAGTCTAATGAGCTAATAGAAGGTGCACGGCTCAGTCGCTGGCACAGTGAACAAATCCACATCAGCTCTTAATACACATCAGCTCTTATTAAAATGGTCTCCTCTTACACCCTGGTCTTGGGGTGACAAAGGTAAAGAAGTCTAATTACCTGTTCGTGCCAGGT
Source organism: Pteropus medius (assembly GCF_902729225.1). Taxonomy (NCBI): domain Eukaryota; kingdom Metazoa; phylum Chordata; class Mammalia; order Chiroptera; family Pteropodidae; genus Pteropus; species Pteropus medius. The sequence continues at coordinate 10,083,388 of NW_024349804.1, read as the reverse complement.
TGTGTTTGTTGATCGTCAACACCCATACTTCAATTAAATATCCCATTGGTTTTATTGCTTTGTAAAAATGTTCCAAAGATAATTAGTGTGGATGCTGGAAAAGGCTGTCGCTCTATAAAAGGGACAAAGTGCTCCTTTGTCCTGGTTCCAGGCTGATGACCATCATGTGCAAATGCCGTCGTGTGGGCTATTTGCATGTTTCTAGTTCAGTTGAGGTACCTTAGAATCACAGAGTCTCAGATTTAAACAGAAAATTTGAAGCCATCTGGTCCAAACGCCATGCTGTACTTGGATTTCTCCCCAAAATAATCCGTCAGCCTCTCTATCAACAGCCATGATGAATTACACTGTTTTAGGCGGTCAGTATGGCTCCTCCAGACAATGTCCAGGTTATCTTCTGTCTGACGCTAGGTCCATGCTCCATTCCTCTACACCCTTTACTTTTCTCCCCGAGGCTCATCTCTATGGACTGTATTCTTGCTTCTGGTTGGACTTAGCCGATAGCTTGAGCCAACGTCCAGTAGGATATAGGTGGGTGAGAGGGGAGGAGTCAGGTTATTTATCTCCTTGGGTCCTGCCCTAAGGGTTGAGTAGGACAGGTGGGTCCCTGATTGAAGTCACTGTTTCTCTCAAGCCAATGGGTGCTGTTGACTGTCTCGTCTTGTTATTTTTTTATCAGCCCAGGTCATTGCATTATTCTTATGGTGCCACTATTGGCCACCTACACTTTTATAGTCGGTTCCATTGATAAACCCATCTCAAGTTTTCCCAATTTCGGTTTGCTATCTGTTTCTTATTGGTACCCTGACTGCCACAGACTAATCGAATGATCTTCCTTATCAAGGCGATGAGACCCCTTGTTCCATCCCGTGGAGTCAGATAGAAAGGGTCTCCATAGCTCCCCAAATAGTAGCCCTTCAAATCCACAAGGTAGATCCTGACAGAACTCTAAACATCCGGACCCCTCCACTTCTCAAAGATGTTGAGAAGCATTTTGTGAATAACCGAATTCAAGAGCTAAATGTTGTTTTCCCCTAAACATTCTACCGAGCTCAACGATCCTTTGTAACCTTTCATTCAAAAAATTCTCCAAGCCCTTGAATAATCCACTTATATTTTTGGTCCTCGCCACTCTTTAGGGGAACACACGGCCACACGCATCCCGTTCCCCTGCTGGATGCTCTTCCTGCGTGTGCCGAATGAACTGTAACAGCCTTGACTTTGTCCTCAACTGCCTGTGCTTGAGCTTCCCCTGAAGACAAGCTCTACATGTCTAATGCATTATGTTTTTATTTCAAATGACCAGCAAAAGAGCTAGGGAGCAGGAGGAGGAGGAAGGGAGAAAACAGGGGGAAAAGGAAACACGGATCTGCAGCCTCACCACACAAAGCACCCAGTTTAATGGTTTTCTGAATACTTTACAGTCTTCTTAGTGTGCAGAAGCGCGTTTTTTAACATATTGCGTTATATACTCTATTTTATCCTGCACATTCCAAGGAACATTATAACCATTTTCCCATATTTTCATGTAGCTTTCTGAGAAGTCTCATATGAAGACCCCATCATACACCTTATACTCCATGGCGTGTCTATACCATAGGTTACTTAACCATATCCTGTCACGTGACATGTACGTTGTTCCTTTTTGATTTGTTTATAATCTTTAACTATTACAAATAATATTAGAATGAATATCCTTGAAAGTACGACTTCCCCTTATTGGCTTTTGGTTTTATTTTCCTCCCTGAGGTTTCATTCTCAGAATTAACCCTATGTGCCAAATCGTTTAAATGAGCACCCATTTCCGGCACCCTGAAATGTGCAGAGATTTCTGTACAGTCGCGTCTTGCCCAGCAAGATGTCATCAGTGCAAACTCTGCTAATGTTTCAATTCCAACTTTTCTGGCGTTGTTCGCGGTCTTGGCGAATGCTGAATCAGTAGGACAAATGATTACTAACCCAGAGACTTGGATATTAATGGTTAGAGGGGGTTTTCCCCAGCCCAGGATTTGTTCCAGGCCTTATGCCAGATGGGATGATGCATGTCAAATATTCAAGAACTATCTCTCCTCCTATGCATTTTAATAAATATTTTTATTGTTTATATATATATATATCTATCTTAATAATTGTTTAGTTGCCTTCAATATCACTTTAATGCAATCTCTGTTCATAAGTCTTGTCTTCAGGTGTTGTTATTTCCTTGGAAGAGATTTATTGTAGCAGAATTAGCCAGCAAAAGACTACTCATTGTTAAGGAACTTGACACGCATTTTTCAATTGCTTCCTGGAATGTTTTTACCATTTGAACTTGAGACTGTATGATCATGTCCTATAGATCCTTATCTGTGTTAAACACTTCATACATACGGATTATATACAAATATATATATATATATATATATATATATATATATATATATATATATATATATATATATATATACCGAAATATTTAATAAGTCGATAAGTGAAGCAGTCACTCATTTTTATTACCGTTAAAATATTCCTAAAATGTCTGAGCAATTATCTTTATTGTTGCTCAGTAATTATTTCACTTTTTGGGAGTATACATTTTTCCCTTCGGCTCCTAAAATTATGGGTCTGGATGAAAAGTCTCTTTGCTCATATATTTCTTAAGTTGGAACACAACGCCTCTCCGTTTCCCACTTTTCAAAATGGAGGCAACGAACAGGATGGGAGCCGCAGAGGGACAGCGGCCAGCTTGCAGCTGCTCCGTGCTTATCAAGCACTTCAGCTAATGTTCCAATTCCTCCCTCTCTGGCATTGTTTGTAGTCTTGGCTCATGCTGAACCAGTCCCGCACATGGTTACTGACCCAGAGGTTCAAGTTCTGACGTGCATCCTGGGCCAGATATCAAGCAGATGGGTCCGATACTTGCAAAACATTCAAGCGAAATCTAACGTGTATCGATAGGAGTCCCCAAAAGTGCCTACGAAAAGTGGGGCTGCATATTTTGAAAAGCATGTGCCTCTAGAGACAATGGGAGACGCCAAAAAGAGAAAGCTATTTTCCTCTTAAAAATGTCTATTAAAACACACTTAATTACACTTTCTCACTTTATTTTCTTTTCTCCAACACATAGGGCTGTTGAGAAAAGACAGTGACTTTCACACCGGTCAGCACTGGCTGGATGCTTAGGGAAGGGTGACACGTAGATTAGCTTGAGCATCGTCACTGTGTGACTGCAAGTAGGTAACTCGAGCTCGCTGAGCTTTAACCGCTTTGTGTACTGTGTTAAGATGCCTGATGAGATGATGGTGGAGAGCTCTGTGACTGAACGGAGTCAAAATGCGCAACCCGCGACTCCAGGAATGCGGTCTAGACTAGAGGGGAAAGAAGCCATTTGTTCATCTGGACCACATGATGAAGAGCAAGATATGATGCTTGCAAGAGAGCGAAGATGCTGAACCCTTCGCCTGGGTTCATGTCCCCAGCTCTGCCACCCACCAGAACCAGCCACAGAGGAACCAGCCACCGAGACAAAGCACATTCTCTTTCTTTGCCAGGCTGCTCTCTGTGCCCAGATTAAAAAAGAAAAAAAAAAAATCGGGAGTGTGTGCAGAGCACAGCTGAGCCAGAGAGATAGGCCCGAGTACAGGGTTGACAAGACAGAGAAAAATAGCAGCCGTGGTCCTCGCTGGGGACTTCGCACGCGCTGTCCTGTCACATCTCTTTTCCTCCTCGGGGCTTTGCACTGGCTCGCTTTCTCCAGGAAGAGCCATCTTCCCCGCTCTTCACGTCTCTGGCCCTTTCTCGTCACTCAGACCGCGGCTCAGAATTTTCTCCATCGCTGTCGCCGATACCCTGAAGCCAACGGCAACTCTCGTCCTGCACGATCACTTCATCCTGGGACGCTGTCCTCAGAACAGCTGTCACTCCTCCAATCATTGCGTAGGTGCATGCTCCTTTATTTCCTGTCCCCCCAACCAGAATCCAAGCCCCAAGAAACCAGAAACTCCTTTCTTGTTCACCATTGTGTGTTGACACTTTCCATGCAGCGGGTTTGTATAAACATTTGTCAGATGAATCAGCGAATGAACCCTAGGAGAGCGTCCTACCGAAACGAGGCAAAGGGGAAAGCACTCTGCATAGGGGGTAAAGTCACGAGGGATCCAGACGGTGGCCCAGAGAGCGGGGGAGGGGATGAGTGGTCTGTGGGGAAGAGGGTTTGATGACCGAGCTGGATCAGCAGTACCCGTGCATGGCAGTCCAAAAGGCAGACCAGTTTTTTAATTGCCTTTATTACTGTGTTTAAACTCGGTACAGACAATGTGTCCCCAGGGTCAGTGTCCTCTGCCCTGTCTTTGTTGTGCCACTGGATTCAGAAGCAAGTCCTCATTTTGATGTGGAGAGAGAAAATGTGAAATGAAGGTAGAAGAACACCAATATGCATCAACTATTAGCTATTCAAATGTTCTTCCAACCGACATCTCATTGGGCAGCTGCTGTGAGGCCGGTGCTGTGTGAGGGGCCGGCTTTGTATCTGGTCGGCGTGACCACGACGCTGGACGGTGAGTCCTGCCCCACGGATGGCATTTTTATAAAGTGCTTCGGGGCTGTCATTGAGGTGCTCAGTTCTATGAGGGCCAGGGGAGCTAAACCCAAAAGCGTTATGGGCTGGTCTCTGAAAGTCACGTAGGCCACCGCTGGTAGACACAGGAGGAAGATGTTTTAAACAAGTCGTAGAGGCAAGGGAAAATTATGGCCTGTCTGAGAATCCAGGCCAGTGTGTCTGGCACTGTTGTGGCTTGAAATGTGGCCAAGATCACAAAGGAGAGTAGAGAAAGAGGACAGGCAAGAAAAGTTGCGAAAACCAGAAACCAAAAAGCAAACTTGCCCTCCATCCGTGGGCGGCCGTCAAGGCAGGAGTGCCCTGTGACGATCTCAGCCGACGCAGAGAGCCGGGCTCCGGGGGAATGCCAGCCAGCTAGAAGACGGGGCCGGTGGCATGTCAGCCCCCTGCTGTCTGCGTTCTGCTCCCATCGCCGTCACCGTCACTTACCAAACCCGTTCCTGTTTATTAATGACAGTCTATGGCAGATCGCAAGTGTGACATATAAAAACCTGAGGTCATTTGAATTACGAGATTGCCCAAGAAACAAAAAAATTCCCGGACGTCTGAAACTCTTTTGCTTCTATCAGCTCCCACGGCTTCCGCACAAGAACTCAGGGGTTTTCAAACTCCAAGCGTTTTTTGTTTTTTTTGTTTTTTTTTGATAGGAAGAAGAGGCAAGCATGACGTATTTCAAGTATCAGCTGTTGTTGTTTTGGACACTATGAATGTGTCCAGTCTTCAGCAGAGAAGTTCCTTCGTCTCTAGCGCAGTGATGGTGAGGTGCAGAGCATGACGTGATTACGCATGTCACGTGTTACAATGGTGCACGTGCAGGCTCGGGGACGAGAGCACAGTGACGCGGGAGACGGAGTCAGTGCCGTGTGATGGGAAATAGCGGCTGTACCGTGCGACGCCCTGGGCTCAAACCCCAGCCTGAGTTTCCTCTCTTCTAAGGAATCATTGTCAAGGCTCAAGGAGACAGAAGACACCGAAGACATTAACATCCAAGCAAGGTCACGGTTACAGATGATCCGAAACGACGATGCCACCGAGCCCTCTTAGCTCGATTGCAGGGCCTCGGTTTCTCTCATCTTCTCGGTTCTTTCTTCTCCAGTTCTTTCTTCTGTCCCCCAAAGTCATTGTATCTGGTCGGTGTGACCACGATGCTGGGCGGTGAGTCCTGCCTCACAGATGGCATTTTTATAAAGTGCTTCGGGGCCGTCATTGAGGCTTACAATTATCAGCTCGTTGTCACTGCCTGTGGGTTATTCGTCTGGTTTATTTTGGGTCATGTCATGCATCCTTAGGTTTCTACCATAGCAATACCCCGTCAAAGGCTTTGTACCCAAAATTTGTTTCTAGCTCACACAAAATCCACCGGGAGTCAAGGGGACTTCAGCATAGTTGTCCCTCATGCCACCTGCTCTCACTGTCTGTGTGGCTGGGAAGGAAAGGGGTTGGGATGCGGACACTGGCCGTCCCCCCTTTCGGAGTGACTTTTTCACTGGATCCCATAGAAACCCTGCTTCGCCCAGAATTCCACAAAATCTCTCGCGAGAAATCAGCTCCCTCAGCGACCCTCTTCCCTGTCTTAGGAAACAAACGCAAACACCGTCTCCAGTTCTACCGTGGTAGAACATTCTAGACCAATTACGTCTCAGCAATCCCTTGCTAGGCCCCAACTCTAGATCAAGACGACACGGATGTAGCCACGCCCACCACGCAAACGACTGACTGGTGTAACGTCCCTGCTGAACTCTACGCCAGCCATCGGGATGGAGGGATGACGTCTCAAGAAATGACATTTGTACGTCGATGGCTTTCTTGGCAGAGGAAAGATGGCTGCCAAGGCATCCTCAGGTTCTCTCCTCTGAGAACATAATGAAATGGTTACCGTTTCTAAGAGATTATTTTTCTGGCTTCTCCCCACAACGATTTCAAATATTTAAGGTATTAATTTTAGCTAGGACAGCCTGTTACTTCAAATCTTGGCACATTAAAAAGAGGAAGAAAAAAGGAGGAAGGAAGGGAAGGGAAGAAGGAGGAAGGAGGAGAGAAAGAGAGGGAACAGAAAAAGAAAATGAAGGGAGGGAAGGACGGAGAGAGAGGAGGAATGATGGGAGGGAGAAAAATCACAACTCCTCTCTTTTTCTTACTTAGGAGAAATGACAACGTTTTAGAACTTGCCAGGAGCTTAGAGATCATCTAGTCCTATGACCTTCTCCAGAGAAAGACATCTGAGGCTCAGAGAGGTGAAGATATTTGTCTGAAATCACAGAGCCAGCAAATGGAGAAATTGCAACTTCGAACAGCGTCTTCACCATACCGTGTAAAATAGCGTAAAGGAAATAGCTGTTTATCTACATAAACAGCTGCCGAGATGAGAGGAAGCTCTTGCTGGGCAATTATCTCACCCGATGTTGAACCAGAGGATCTGGCTGCCCTTTCATATAAAGTTACTTCATTTCTGTGACGAGAGGACAGTGCTTGTCTGAGCTGCTGGCCACCTTCCAGAGCAGCGGGACCCTGGAAAGGGTTAAGGGTGACTGCAGTGAGGGGGAGGGAAGCTCGCAGCTGGGAGGGAGGGATCTTGGTTCTCCACGGGGCGGGGATTCCTACGAACCCTTCTCAAGAAACGACTGTGAAATCCTTCTAGTACAAGTGCCAATTGCTGTCCAAGGATAAAATATCGACATGAGCAAAAACGCAGTTCAATGCTCTACTCCGTTACTCTGCCCTTCTTCCAACCCCTTCCTCTCCTTCTTTCATCAACCCTAAGGTGGTTTATTTTTTCAGATGTCTAAATCCTGGGTGTTTAGAAATCCCAGCCTCTATTTTACATGAAATGTGTGGTGCCCACAGAGTAGAGACACTTCGTATGTAAATGAGGTCTTTGCCAATCCGTCCCTGTTTCTTCTGGTCGCTGATCAGAATGTCTCGGCTGTCCTGAACAGAAGCAGCAGGTGGAGCATGGAACTGGTGGGCAAAGGGACCTGGAGTAGGATTTGGACTCTGGCCCCCTCTGGCCATGTGTCCTGGAGGGAGTTACTTGCATCCCACTTTCTACCGCTGACCATGGGGACAAAGCACAGACTGCAGTGGATCCTGAGGCTGAAATATGAGACGCATTCCCTCACGCAGTTCTCTGTCAGTCAGAGACCGTCGACGTTTGCCCTGCTGACCTTCCTGGTCGATTTCTATGTGCCAGATAGAAAGAGGATCTGTTCATTCATTCACTGAGTATGGACAGTCCGGGACAGACACTGTTAAAGGCTTGAGAATTCCGGAATGAGCTGATGACTCAGTCTCACTACCCTCATAGAGATGGGATTCTAGTGGAGAAGATTGTAAGTCAACATCAGAAGGAAAGCTTCGCGATGGGAGGAACTTTGTCTTCTTATTTATTGTTCCATTCCCAGTCTCAGTCCCGTGAACAGTGGTGGGCACATAGTAGGTATTCAGTTACTATTCATAGAGTGATTGAACCAATTGCATTTGACACAAGGAAATTGGAGTAAGGGAGAATTAAAAAAATGTATATATTTAATCTACAAATCTATCTATCTATTTATCTATCTATCTATCCATCCATCCATCCATCCATCCATCCATCCATCCATCCATCCATCTATCATCTCTCATCAGTAAGGATCAGTTCTATGAAGAAAAATAGTGTAAAGGAAATAGAAAGGTATCTGAGTTACCGGGCAGGAGAAGTCTTTGCCAGGGAGGTAATATTTGAGTAGAGCTGTAAGTTAAAGTGAGTTGGCAATCTTGGTGAGCCTTTAAGAACCGTGTAATAAGGCCAGCACAGTTCTTAGAGTTTTCCACATGTTAAGTTATTCAGCTCTTATGTAGCCCAGTGAGGAGGTGGCATTTATAAGGTGCCTCCTTATAGGAGTTAAGTAACTTGTCCGTGGTCACAGATGGAAAGAAGAGAGGTCGAAATTGGAATCTCTGGTGTGTGTATCCATCCGTGATGGGGTATTATCTTGATTCCATCAAGTGGGGATACATTCTCAAGCCTTGGACCCCTCAAATCCAAATTACAGAACAGAGGTTCAGTTGTTCTGTGTGTTCCAGAATAACTCGTGGCACTTAAAAAAAATTCAAATTCCCGAGACTAGGCTTCTCTCCTATGAATCAGACTCAACTTGAGGGGCATGCCCTAGATTAAGAAAAATTAAGAAAGATACAACCAGATGTCATAGGGGGACCTTGTTTGAGTCCAGAATCAACTGGAAATGGAATCTGGTGATGCTTCTTAGACAGCTACTCCGCTGATGACTTGTATGTATAGCCATCATCGAGGACACTGACGGGGGCAAGGGGGTGGCATGAAATCCTTATGTATTCCAGAACCTGCAGAAAAATGGGGACTGTGGCCAGTAATGCGACGGAGGCAAACTCAGGGCTGTCCTTCAAGTCTCAGGTCGAATGTCCCCTGTACTGTGATGCCTTCCCCAACCCAGGACCGCCGAGCTGCCGTTGTCCCTCCTCGCTCTGTTAGCCACTCTCTCAGGGCTTCCAGATGGAACTGTGGTCTCTGGTGACACCTCGGTCTCCTCCATGGGGCCGTGAATCCTCCAGAACCGGGGCCGTGTCTGAGCCACTTGCCTCCATTTTGCATGCCTCAGAGGCCTCGTGCGAGGTACTGAAAGAATGTCCAGAAGTATGGACATTAGGATTGTGGGGTGTAGATCGAAAGACACGAACCATGCACATGGAGACAGGATAGAATGGTCTGATGTGGGGGAGGAAGAGCGAGTGCAGACCAGCCTGGACCATACTGGCCCGTGTCTCAAACTGGCCCGAGGCTGAGAGCCAGACGGAGGCCCCGTGCCGCAAGAACTGAGTCCTAAAACCCGAGTGCTGTCCCCACCATCTCCATGTGCAGCACAGTGCGTAACCTTCCAGAGGTCCCTGGGGGTGACCGCAGGGCTTCGTCGAAGGGAGCTCACAAATCCTCCTTTTATCGAGTTTGCTTTACCTCGGGCTCTTCAAAGACCAGGACTCCGTGTCTGGGGGCACAGCAGAGCTCTCCCTAGAGCCCTGGGGAAAGCCAAATCATGGCCCCAGTGACACTGATGTGACGCCCACGCCCCCACCTCCTGGAACCCACAGGCGTGCTACCTTGTGTGGTAAAGAGGCTTTGCTGACTTGATTAAGGTAAGGGTTTTGAGATGGGGAGATTGGGCCGGGTCATCTGGCCGGGCCCGATGTTGTCACAAAGGCCCTCAGATACAAAGGGAAGAAAAAGAGGATGCGGTGATGCAGGACCACCCGCTCAGGAACGAGAACCGCCTCCAGAAGCCGGCAAAGCCAGCTCAGAGGACTTCCCTGGAACCTCCAGAAGGAACAGGTCCTTGCCAACATTTATTTTTTGCTCACTGAGGCTGATTTTGGACTTCTGAGTTCCCGAACCATAACATAATAAATTTGCCTTGTCCTAAGCCTTAATTTTTTGGTAACTTGTTACAGTGGTATTAGGAGACAAATACAAGTGACTTAATAAATCTTCTGGACTGACAGAAGCCCACCTGTAGGTGAAAAATCCACTTTATGTACAAGGCAGACACTCCGGGTCCTTATTGTTATAAAAACGAGCCAAACTTGGACTGTGTATTGGCACCACTGTTGTTCACTTCTTTCCAGAAGGCTGAGACTCCTTAGCTCAATAGCCCGCCGACTCCAAACTCAGATTTCACACATCTGGTTATTTTAAATGTAACCAGAACAAGCAGATTTTCAGCCATGTGGAGGCTGCTTGCGTTGTGTACCCCAGTAAGCCTCATCTCCAATAGTTAGCCATTGATGAGAGAGGGCCTTGTACTTACAAGTCCCCGAGCAGCTGGTGCCCTTTATCCCCTGACCCAGAGACTCCTGGCCATGGGACTGAGAGACATCCCCTTCGCAGTAAGCCCCTTGTGGGTTCCCCTCTCCCCCAGGAGTTCCCTTGCCCTCCTCCCCTCCTGGATGGTGGTCCCGTCACTCTAAGCCTCTGGAAGATCTCGTGTTATGCAGGCTCCATCTGTCATGTTACTTAGCCCGAGTTCTGCCCAATAAAGCTTATCGTTGGTTTTTGCCTCTCATGGGCTTATCTTTTTCCTTGATCAGCCTTGTTAAAAAATAAAATTCAACCAAGTAAATTTGGATAGCTAATTGGCTTTATTAAGCGATCCATGAAAGGGGAACATCCCACCTAGCAAGTAGAAGGATGCTCAAAGGGGGTGTACAAAATGGAAGGTTTTTAGAGGGAGAAGGATGTGGCAGGGGAGTTATTAGCAAAAGAAAAGAAAGGATTATTTTTAGACCAGGCCATCTTTTCAGTGGCAAGGGAATGGCGAGGGTTTTATTTTGCACATTGCCTCTTCTGCCTTTGGAGGATGGAGAGGCCCCAGGTGGCAGATTATATTAGTGGTACTTGACCAGAGCATTCCAGACTGGTTGATAAAGATTATATTTCTGGGAAAGGTTGAAACTGCAATTAAATCTGGTATTAAATCTAGATTTGGTATAATGAGCTCTAGTCCACATGATGCCATTTGGGGGCCTCTGGTTTTCTCTTTAACAGTTTCGAATTTCTCAAACTCCCTATATTTAAAAGCTTATCTCAGGAGAAATTCCTTCTTGCTCAGGACTGCTTTTGGACCACTAAACTATTGTGGGAATAAAACTAGCCTTTAAGGTGTCAAATTCTCTCAATATAAAAATATACATGTTTGTACCATTAACTCAATGCACGAAGTTAAATATAGCCTTATTTGCAGTTATATAACACTTTCCCCAATTGATTTTGAGCGGGAAGTTGGTATATGAGACATAAGGCTACCTACTCGATCAGCGAGCCTATATGCCTGATGGATATAAACAAAACAAAACATGAGATTTTAAGACGCCCCTTCCTTAGTTTATTCTTTGGGTGGCTTTTAGTAAAGACTAAGTATTTCATCTGCTTTTGCTTAAGAAGGAGCTTGTCCTTTTAGCATTTATTTCAAAGAGTTTGGCCAGCTGATGGGGAATTTTCATCACACAGAACTGACAGGGCCATGGGTTAATTTTCACCAGAAAGAACTGACTGATGATGCCTTTTCTCTGAGGTGATGTCGAACATGTCACAGGTTGACTGGGAACAGCATGATTTAGAGAGGCAATAAGGTGTCTCTCAGGATGGGAGAAATTGGAAACTGTATAATAGCGTAAATTATAACTGTAAATGATTTGTTCGGCTTGAAGCTAAGTCGCAAGTTAGGCACGTGAAAAGTGGGTGTAATTAGATCTGCCGCACACTCAGTATGTTTATTTTCCATCCATAAACTGATAAATAATGCGGCAATCGGATACTGGCATTGTCATGCGATGAGGACACAGAGTCAGCAACTTTACAGAAGTCCTTCTGCATGTACTACAAACGTATCAGGGGCATGGTTGACCTGCTTGCAAGTAATATAGAGCCTAAGAATAAATTTTTGTCATATATATATATATATATATATGCATAAATATGTATAATGTATATAATGTATTTTTATTGTGGTAAAAATATGAAATTTCACATTTTAAACATTTTTAAGTGTGCAGTTTAGGAGCATTCATTACATTCAGAATGTCGTGCATTTGTCACCGCTGTCCTTGCCCGAGCAGAAACTTTGTGCCCATTAAACAATAACTCTGCTTCGTCCTCTCCCCATCCAGCTCTTGATCATCTCTAATTCACCTTTTGCCTCTATGATGTGCCCATTCTAGACATTCCATATAATCGGAATCATACATTTGTCCTTCTGTGGCTGGTTTATTTCAGTCAGCATACTGTTTTCAAGACTCATCCCTGTTGTAGCATGCGTCAGAAAGTCAGCCCTTTTCCTAGATGAATAATACTTCATTGTGGGGCCATATCACTTTGTTTTTACCGTCATCTGTTGATGGACACTTGAGTTGCTTCTACCTGTTGGTGATAGTGAATAAGAATAAGATTGGATTTTAATAAATGGATGGGCATGGCTAAAGTGTCTCTTGAAGTCTAAAACTTTTTAAACTTTCTTTTTCAAAGTTGGCATACTCCCCGGGGGGAAAAATTAAGTAGAACATTGAACACGGGGAGAGGGGAGATGCCGAATTTTAAAGGAACAATTTTGGTAAAAATGAGAGGAATGACAGCTAATTGGAAAAGTCATTTTATGTCCTTGGAAAAAATTTAGGAGCCTTCTTTACCCAAACAGGTATACTTCCAAATGACTTAGCAGAAAAAAAATTTTTAATTTGCCTTTAATCTGCATCTGTCATGTATAGAGAAGAAAGAAACAAGCAGACCACCCAACCTTTTCTTCTTCATTATTCAAATATTTCAGGAAAACATAAAGACCTGTATTAGCCAGATAATAGTCTCAAAAATTGTGTCTGTCTGTCAATGGCTTGGATTTATATGAATGTTTATGTTTAGAGGCAGAAAATTATCTCATTGGCTTTGAAAGTGTGGCCTTGGCCTTCGCAATGGGCAATGAGAGCTGAAGAGCTATTCTACAACCAATGGCGAGTTCTCTTATACACAGACCCTTTGGATGTATCCACAGAGCATGTGTCAGAACAGGGACTGTGTGTGGATCGCATGCCTGTGTGCTCACGGACTTCAAGACGTACAAGAATTCCTTAAATAAAGTCTTAGCCCCCTTTCCCAGAGGTTAATCAAATGCATCCAGCGTTATCCACATTTGAAGCGACAATGTCAAGATTTAAAACCCAGTTTTCTTACTGGGAAGCAGATAAACACATACACAGAGGGAAAAAAAATGTAAATCACAGCTGAATTGGACACTTGAAGTGCAAATTAGAACTAGGTACGGTCTTTAATTGTGTGGAAAATGTAAATTGCTACTAAAGATAGACCTTCCAAATTACAGGAAGAGGGACTGGAATCTGCCACACAGTCTTTTTCGAATACCGTACACGGCTTTTAATATGCAGTGTTCGATGTCTCAGCAACATTCCTTCAGGTCTGACAAATTATCTAAAAGGTCTTGCAGTTCTGGCAGAGTGAGTGCCCGCAGAACACAAAAGGTTTCCGAACTGACCCCAGCCTGCTGTTTTTTCGAAGTATATCTTTTTCCGATACGGTTCGGTTGGGCTATAACACAATACAATGAAAATGACGCAGTGTACATGCCTGCACTCTATGCACAGGGTAACAGATTTATGCAAAGTCAATCGCCATCACATATGATTAAATGATTGGATTGAAAAGAGTCAAATGCTTTAGGCCAAAGTAGTTGAAATTATATAGCAGGCCCAAGAGCTTATAGTATTGATAGCTTACATTAGACCAATGATTCATGGAAACTTACGCCTATATTACTTTCTCTTTTAAGTGTGACCAAAGATCCATTAGGTAGGTATTCTGTCCATTTTGTTGTCAAGGGACACCCGAGTATGGTAGCTAGTCCCCAGGGAGGGCCTCCCCTCCCTGGTGAACCACACCTCCTATTATTCGGCTCCTTGTGTGGTCCCTTTTCTGCACCGAATCTGGGCTGGTCATTTTGAAACAACAAAATGTGGCTGTAGTTTCTCTATGTGACACTTGCAGCTTCCACTTTAGTCTTCCGGAGCACTCACCCTGAGGAAAGCCAGCTACCAGGGTCGGACTCCAAGTGTGCCTTGCTATGAGGAAGTCCAAGTTGGCCACCAGGACAGAAGAGGATAATGGTGCCTCGGTAGCACCGAAGTATTTCTGTCATTCTAACTGAGGCATCGAAGATGTAATTAAAGAAGCCATCTTGGACACCCAACCCAGTCCTGCCTTCGGACCACTGAGCTTCCAGCTACGACCAGCTGGACACCCCAGCGAGGCCTGCCCAGCGGTTCTCACGGAGCTACAAGAGAGAACAGATCGTTGCCTTATGCCACTGCATTTTGGGGGTAGTCTGTTACACAGCCATCAGTAACTGGAACACCAGGTCTACCTAGCTATCATTGCTTAAACACTAGTAAATGAAGACTATCACTTTAATCGGTTCTTCTGCTACACGCGAAGAACAATGTGAGCCACTGGTTTCTATCTGGGAGCACACCGTCTGGTAGAGAGCGAAGCACGTGATCAGGCAATACATTTACAGCGCGGAAGGCCTTCAGAAGTGAGGTGTGAGTTCTCGTCTTGAGTCTGCTATTAACTACGTGAGCATGAGCAGTGACTTCTGCCTCCAGCCCTCACTTCCTCTTCCGTGAAATGAGAAGATTGGCTGAAATAACTTCTAAAAGCCCTTCTAACTCTGTCAACTCATAGATATCAACCGATTTTTGTTCCTTGGATTGTTGGATGAGTTATCAAAAAAAAAGTTGTAATTTATTTTTAATACACACACCACACACACACACACGCATTCACGTGGTAGAAAAAAAATCTTGAACTATGCAAACCAAAATGTTGACAGTGATTATCTCTGAATAATCTTACTTGTAGGGTCTGGTTGTCATGTGATGAATATATATTCTTTGGGTAGCAAAAGGCCATGCATTTTGTTTGTTCGTTTTCAAGAGAGAGAACAAAAAGTGAGCATAAGCTGAGATGAATGGTTGGAAAGCAGGCTTGTCTTTGTATTCGTTATCTATATGCAATAAATTAGTACAAACTTAGCAGCTTAAAGCAACATCTGTCATCTCAGTTTCCACGGGACGGGGGTCCAGGTGGGCCCTAGCTTTGCTACAGTCTCGCTGGGCAGCGATCGAGGTTTCAGTGGGACTGCTTTCTTACCCGGAGCTTCGAGGCCTCTTCCAAGCTCTCAGATTGTTGGTAAAATTGAGTTCTTTGCAACCGTAAGGCAGCTTTGAAGAAGGGGCTTTGTTTCCTTGGCAGATGTTGGCCGGGTGGGCACTCTCGGTACCACTGGCCACTGCAGTCCCCTGCTACGTAATCCCCTCTTAGGCCTCTCACAACCCGGTGAGTGACGTCGATGTCAGTGGGGAAGTCTCTCTCCAGGCTGCCAAGTTAGACTCTTATCCATATTATACAGTTGACCCTTGAATGACATGGGTTTGAACTGCTTGGTCCACTTATCTGGGGATTTTTTTTTAAAATATGCTATAAGTGTGTTTCCTCTTCCTTATGATTTTCTCAATAACATTTTCTTTCCTCTAGTTTACTGTACTATATATAAGAATACAATATATCATACACATAACATATGGAACGCGTGTTAATCGACTGTTGATGCTGTTGTGAAGGTTTTGGGTCAATAGCAGGCTGTTAGGAGTTTTGGGGGATAAGCTCCATCTTAAGGAAAAGCAGATGAAACACCTAAGTCTTTACTAAGTTTCTGCCTCTATAAAATTAGTACTGTGCCATTTCCTATTTAGAATTGTCATGCGGATTAGAAGCAACATATTTAAAATACCAAACACATATCTGGCATGCAATAAATGATAGCGATTTTTATGTGACAGACACACCTGCACGGGAGACAGAGACACGCGGGTGCCTGCTAAGTAAGTTTCCACAGCTTGGAAAACAGATGTCAAGGTCACGAGGGCCTGACGCAGAGTGAGTTCTCAGTGTGTACAATGCATTTGCATGTCCAGTGGACAAGTCCCTTGCCTTCACGTTCCTTACCTCTTTTCTCCGCCCCATCATCACTGTCTGACCCCTTGAGCTGTCCTTGTCCAGAAGGCCCTGCTTTGGTCACATCCATTGCCCTCCATGCCCTGGCTCCAGAGCGCGTCCCCCAGGAAGACTTAAGAGTCCTTGTGGCCCATAAGTTAAGTGACCTGGGTCATAGCTCTGCTGTGAGACCTTTGGGAAGAATCTTTACCTCCTACTACTCCCGACTCATGGTGTTAGGAATGGCCTGTCATCTCTCGTCTTCAGTTCAGAGTCCTCAATGCCAGCGTGCCTCATCTCCAGGACAACTACCTCTCCAGTGTGAGTAGTCGTCCCCTCTTTCTTCGAAAGCAACGAGGGCAGGCCCATTTCTTATACCTCAGTTTCTCCGTCTCTGTAATGGGGCTAGTTGGTTCCTCCCAGGGATGTTTCTGAATTAAATGAGAACACACGACACTGGCCAGTTCACACACAGTTAAATGTCATTTTCCCTGCCTTCCTGGCCTGTGTTTCTAATTTAAACCCAAAATAGTTAATAACTCTTAGTTTCTGTTGCATTTTCTTTTATATCGAGGGCTTAATAAGATGCTAAGCACAGCACAGGGGCTGAAAAGAAAAATAAAATTTTAATACTATCGAACACTTGGCCGCGACCTCTGGTTCCACCGTGGGCACTGGTCTCCTCTGCCTTGCTTCTTTCTCCCTTAAGTCTCCCAGGAGAGGAAGAGAAGTCACCCTGTGCTCAGAGGCGCATCGTCATTTTCACCGAACTAGCAAATTTTCAGGCTGTGAGCTTGATACCCAGCGTTAGCAGGGTTTCGGCATTCTCTGATTCCTGAAGGGAGGTGGGGGGCACGATCTGTCCTGACTCAGAAGCATCAAGTGCAATGACTACTCCAAATACGATAGCTGAGGCTGTGCTCAGCTGTTCTCAGCCGCCTCTCTGAAGGCCCCCACCTAGAGGCCCTGCTTGCCCTGGGCCTGGGCGAGTTTGGGCAGGAACCTCCCTCCCTCCAGCTGGCATCTCTATTTGTTCATAGAATTGGTATTGGGTGTGTTTGGGGAGGGCCCAGGTGCCCATCTGGCTCTTGAGTCATGGCATTTGGGTCCCTAGGAAGGTGGCACAGGTCAACTATGGGACATCCTCTGAACGTGACAATGATCAGATGAGATGTAAGGGCCTGGGCTAGGCCTAGAGCGATGGCTTCTTACTCTTCGTACCCTCTGAATGGCTGGCTAGTGTAGAACCATAAATTAGTAAGTGGACTTAGCCACTCGGACCCCAATTGTGGTCCACGGTAGACCTCCATGAACTCATTCTTAGCCAAGACGCTGTATCCTAAAACCAGCAGCTGTTACACGTGCACTCAATGATGCTACCCCCGCCTACTATCAGCTGTGCCAGCCCCAGCAGCCACGTCACGTCCCTAGTGTCTGGTCCTACCCCTTCCTTCCTTCGTTCCCACCCACCACCTCTTGCCCCTACGGTCCACGCCCCAAGCAAACCATCCCCATGAGGGCACAGGCAAAGGCCGTCTTCTTGGGAGTCAGAAAACTCACACTGGCCTCTCTACTCAGTCATCAGCTATCAGGCAGCCTCGGAAATCCAATTTAACCTCTCTTGGCCTCTCGTTCTTTCCTCAGCTCTTAAATGGGGCTGAGAAAAAGCAAGACCCAGCGCTGTGCTGCAGACGGGGGCAGACGGAGGTGCTCTGTAGACTGCAACGCATCACGTCCGGGGGAAGCCTGATGCGAGGGCTTCTGCCATGCCCTCCGAGGAGCTGGTCGTTAGTGACAACCTTAACGAGCTCTGTGGAGGGAGGCATCTCCTGGCGGTCCACCAAGGGCCTGGGGTGGGTCTGGGGCCGCGCTAGGGGCAGGCTGTGCTGCAGCTGCTGGAACAGAATCCAGATGACTCACTTCCCTGATAGCGCTGCTGAGGAGAATGCAGGCTCGTTCCTGCTCCTTTCCTCCAGCTCAGGCACACCCCCTGGGCTGAAAGGCTTTGGGCACCAGGTCAGGAATCTGGCAGGTTAAGTAGAGGAGAGCTGTCTCTGAGTCTGGGCCTTTTCTTTGAATTCAGAAGGAGGTGGGTGGAAACTAAACCAAGCCAAACCAAACCAAACCAAACCAAATCGAAAACCGTGCTTTTGCTCTACATGGACTCCAAGCCCTGGCTTATAGTCAACGTGAACTTGACCGAGTTCCTTATCTTCCTCGTGCCTATTTCCTCCTCTTCGAATCTGCCATAATTCCTACGTCCTCAGGTTGCTTGGGGGAAAACGTCAATGAGTTCTTGTATGCACAAGATGATCAATAATGTCCATTCCACAATTCTGCCTTAAGTAGAAACTGTGTGAGGAAATGGCTTTATTTTGCTTGCTCGTATTTTTCATTTTACTGTAATGAATGTTTTGATTTCACAAGGAAAAAAATCCAATTTATTTAATCCTTGAAAGGCTGAAGGGAGGAAGACCGTGCAGGATAACTGAGGCTCCTCAGCCACGCAGCTGCTCACAGGCCCAAGGGGAACCAAAATTGCCTCTGGCATCTTGGTGCAGGTGTGAAAGGGTCCTCAGTCCTTAGCTCTGTGATTTGTGCTTTTCTCTTTCTGACTTTAACCCTTGGGAGTTTAAATTTGCATCCTCCGTCAGGACTCCAAATTCAGAGCTGATTTTTTTTTTTTTTTTTTTTTTTTTAGGTGAGGCAACCCTTGGTTGACCTCACAGATTGCCAGGACCTTGTCAGCTTACAAGCCCTTATTTTGTATGCCTACAGCACCTGGTCTTCCGAGGTGGTCTCCCATCCAAGTACTAACCAGGCCCGACGCTGCTTAGCTTCCGAGATCAGACGGAATCGGCCTTATTCAGGGTGCCATAGCCGTAGACCAGAGTTGATTTTTAAACGGATACATATCTATGTCTCGAAGCAGATGGAATATATGTCTATAAATGCAGAGTGAGCGCTTTCAGAAAATAGACCCTAACCTAAGTAAAGGCTACCCCGTTAGTCAGCTTTTCACAGACTCTACGAGACAGAGACTCACATAGATTTTGCAATTTCTCTGTTCTATTCCAAGTGGCTTTGCAGAGACCCATGGCCATCTGGGGTAAAGTACACAGTCCCAAGGTCATTGTGAAGGCCAATGCTTTAATCCCCTTTATTGTAGGCTTTTCCACCTTTATTGTAGGTTTTGCCTATTGCTGAGATCAGAAATATATGCAAGCACTGTCTGAGGCAAAGATGCATCACAGGCAGCCTCTTGCTGGTTATTAACTACTTCCTCGGTCTTGATATTGCTTTGTCCGCTTTGAGTTTACACGGGGTTAAAATCCACACCCAGGCAGCGGTTGAAGGCAGGAGTGGGTGAAACTGCCTCTTCCAAGAATAATAGGGGATCTCAGTGAAGATAAACCTTACCACGCAAGTAAAAAAATCTGGTGACTACAGCAAGACATTAAAAATTAAAAAGAGCAACGAAGAAAGGAGTGGGGAGAGATGAAAATGAGATGAAAATAATAGCCATGGAAAACTTTTTTTTTTTTTCTTTTTAAGCAACAGGAATATGATTCTCTGATGAGTGCAACACAGACACTATTCTGAGTCAGGGCAAGTTAATTATATTCAAAAAGAGTAGCCCCAGAATTTTTTTTTTTTTTTTTTTGAGTGAAATCTTTTAGTGCCTTCATAGAGAGACATATTACACAATGTTAACAACCATGAAAAACAATACAAAATGCCCTCAATTTAACAAGTAGAAAAATATAACTAGTATATATGGCAATTGTGAATCTAATACTGTACAGAAGTAATTTATGGAGTTTACAAATAAATTATAGCTTAAATGCCCTTTTAAAATTCTTTCCCCTCCCCCAGACGTACAGCAGAACTTACAGTAGGAAAGGTTCCGAGCCTAGCTTATTGCAAATCAGTGCCAGTCAAATGTTCTGCCGACGAGCTCGAAGAATTTCTTATTGGGCTCGTGAAAATATTCGTGCAGTTTATTGAGCAGTTTGGGGTCGACCTGGGGGTGCGCCCGGCCTTTGGACTCGTGTAAGCAGCGGTCCCTGCCGCCGTCCCGCAGGCAGTAAAAGCCCTTGGTTTTGTTAAAGTAGAAGTTCGAGGCGTTGATCTGCGGCGACAGCTTCAGGAACCTCTCGACCTTCTGGATCTCGGGGAAGGGGTCCCTGATGAGGCGGTCGCCGTCGACGACGTGGATGCGGCGCAGCGGGAAGAAGCGCAGCCAGTGGCGCAGGTGCACGTGGTAGAGGCTGCGGTTGAGCGCCTTGTAGTCCGCGTCCAGGCGGCCGTCCGACCGCAGCAGCAGCTGCTCGATGGGCGGGTAGGGCTTGCGCTTCTGCCGGTGGTTGTACAGCACCTGCGTGTAGTCGGACAGCACGCGCTCCGACGGGTCCCGCAGGATGAGCAGCAGCCGGATGCCCGGGTCCATGCTGTGGACCCGCTCAGGCACTTTGGGCGACGTGAAGTACGCGGGGGTCTTCTCCACCGTGAGCTGGTGCGGGGCGGACACGGGCATCTGGCGGAGGTACCAGCCCAGGCCCTGGCTGTAGTGCTCCTCCCAGTCGAAGAAGTGCACCTCGTTCTCGGCGGCCGCCACGTCGGGGTGCAGGCTGAGCATCTCCAGCAGCGCGCGCGTGCCGCCCTTGCGCACGCCGATGATGATGGTCTGAGGCAGCTGCTGCGCGGAGCCGTTGGCCGCCGCGCCACTGGGGCCCTCGTCTCGGAGGGGGGCCGCCTTCCGCCCCAGCTCCTGCTGGTCCTGCTCGGCCCTCGGCGGGGAGGGGCGCGAAGGCACGAGCTGGAGCTGGGCCACCAGCAGCACCGCGCCCAGGAGCAGCGCGGCCATGCCGGACACCTGCACACCACGGTGGCTTCACTGGGCCGGACGTCGCTGGGTCATGAAGCGCTGCGGCCGGAAATGCCTCCTGATCAGTGACACATGGGTGTCGCGGGCCACCAATTACTAGGAAACGAAGAGAGGAGAGCATTAACCCCAAATGCGTACAGGCTGGATGGAGCCGACAGCTCCGCAGTCTTGGGCAAGGCTACACCTTCCTGGGGCTCCCGCAGTTTCTCGATCCTATAAAAGTTTCTGTGCAGGGCCAGATAGCGATGTTTTAGGCTTTGCTGGACATACAGTCTCTATGGCAACTCCAACTATGCTGTTTTGCTAGAAAGGAAAGCAGCCATAGACACTACATAAAGGAATGGGTGTGGTCGTGTCTCAATAAGACTTTATTTGTGGGCGCAGTAATCTGACTTTTGTATAATGTTCGTGCATCATTAAATATTACTCTCTTCTCTTCTCAACAATGTATACGGTTAGGTCTCTGCACAAAAACAGAGCGATTTGGCCCTGCAGCCAGTTTACCAAACTGCTAGACTGGAAAGGCTTGCGAAGGTCTTTGGGACCTCAGCGAAGATCCGGAAATACCTACCGCTGCCAGCCCCTGGCAGAGGGGCCGGCGAACCTCTATGGCAGGCTGCCTGTTTAGTCCCAGTTCTTCACCCCTCTCGCACCCCCGCATCCCCGAGCCTCCCCCCTATCCGTTCTTGCTATGGTTGCATTGTGGGGGAGCGTGCTTACCAACAATTGGAGTTGGGTTTAGACAATGATGTGTGGGCAGAAATGACCACGCACCGGTCCCCAGCCTAGGCATTAAGAGGCCCCATGTGTTTCTACCTGCCCTCCTGCACTTTTGCCATCACCAGGAAAAGAATGTGCCCTGGCCGGCCTCTGGTCCCGGAAGGAAGATGTGACAGGTTGTGGCAGAGACACCCCGCAGCTCCATCGAGTGCGCCCGGCCATCCCGGCTCAGGAGTGAGAATGCACCCGCGTGGTTTGCAGCCCTCGAGGTTTGGGGTGTTTTGTATTGCAGCATGAATTTGGGAAAGGTTAACGGATGCAACCTGACTACAGCCATCGGCACGATATATGTTCTGATTATCGTTTAGGAGGGGCACGGAGAGGCGATATGTTCATTTGTTGTGCCTGAAACAATTGGGAT
Organism: Pteropus medius; assembly: GCF_902729225.1. Lineage (NCBI taxonomy): Eukaryota > Metazoa > Chordata > Mammalia > Chiroptera > Pteropodidae > Pteropus > Pteropus medius. The sequence goes on along the minus strand of NW_024349804.1, from coordinate 10,061,196 downwards.
GGCTTCACGGAAGAGGGTGTGTTTGAAGCATGGCTAGAGGGATAAACAGCTGAGGTTACTAGAAAGAACGAGGCTTCATGCGCGCAGAGCCTACTATTTGTAAAGTGGTCTTGCAGTCTGCTCAGCTGACTGCCACGGCAGCCCCACAGTGTAAGGCAGGAAGGCAGGACAGTCACAGATGAAAGTCTTACCCAAGGACACGAAAAAAATCAGTCCATTGCAAAAGTTGGAGCCTAAATTCAAAACTCTAAACTTGGGGCTCTCTTTACAAAAGCTGCCTCCTTTTGGCTTTCTCTCCTCTTTACCCATCTGAGATTTATCATATTTAGGCATTAAAGTCCCTTAAGGGCACAGGCCATGCTGGCCAAGGTGGCATGGGGTTCTCAGAGACAGATGGGTCACGGTCCACATTTTCAGGGAGCTGACAGACAACAATCTGTGTTTGATCCTCTCCCAGAGGAGGAGATTGGAATCTATCTTTTAAAGGAATCCGTATCTAAACACAGTTAGTGATGGGTTAGACACAGGCTTGGGGATTGTGGGATTTACAGAGCCAATAAAAATGTTCTCTATCGAGAAGGCCCACCATCTTTTTTATGCCAGGTTTAAAATTCATTTGTCCAGGATGTATAAAAAGAGAACCACAATTGGGCTTCTATTTATATGATCAAACCAATAGATGCACCTCCCTCGGGTATCAATGATATGAGTCGTTTGGAAAAATGTATATTAAAAAACAAGCAATTAAATAGCTAGAAATCTTTAGAGAATTGCAGAATGCTGGAGAAAGGACTTGTAAGATCAGCTGACACCGTTGTTTAGGGAAAAAAATAAAGAAGAAATGTTTAAGGAGCACTGGCCAAACAAGATGTGGTTCAAGGTCAGTTCTCCTGATTGGATGAGCTCGATTTAATGGGCCATTTGCTTCAGTCAATTGAACATTTCAGTACGTTTCAGGCAAATTTCCCAATTGCCCATGTGAGTGGACCAAATGGACCAACTCTGCTTGCCTTTCACACGTGTGTGTCTGTGCACATATACATGTACGCTTGTAGGGTTTGTACATATGTGTGTGTGTGCGCGTGTGCAGGTGAGTGAACTGAGGGAGAGACCAGCTACTCCACACTATATCCTACTTCCTTTGCGGACTGTCCCCACCTTATAGCTCTGTATTCAGACTCAAGAAAACAACTATAGGTTCCAATCGCTCCACAGCCAAGTGACAGTCAGAAGCCAGATCCAGAGGCCACGTATTCTTCCCACTCTATTCTGAGGCCTCCTGCTGAGCACAGTGCTCATCTGAGATCTTTTTCCTAAAGGGGAATTACCAGCAGTCAGCAGAGAAAAGAAACTAAATATAATTTGTCCTTTCCAAAAAATTTAAAAAATAAACTGGGCAGTTAGCAGTTTAAAAGCTCCTCACTTCTACTTTAAAACTTTCTAAAAATGTATTTACTTACTCTAAGTCTGCTACATTCCAAAAATGTTTGAGATATATGGGAAAAAAAAAAGCTTAGCTAAAGTCTCATACACATACATGCTATATATACATATATTTAAAGAGACAGAGAGAGAGACAGAGAGAGAGGCAAGTATATGTATGAGCTACATATATAAAGACAGCGCTACATGTATAGTGCGTGCATGTATGAAACTTATTATTACCATTTACCGATGAGGAAACTTTAGCTAAGTCCTATACGTATACACATGCACATATACATATATTTAGGTATACATATGTCACACACACACAGTGGCCTTTGAGAACCAGCTTCTTCCTGTGGTGTTTGATAATTTGAATTTCCCAAGGGCGCAGCCAGCATTTCTGGGCTTCTCAATAACACTCTCAGAAAAGAAAAGCTCGGGTGAATCTGTAAGTCAGCACATCTGGGTCACGTTGATTTGACGATGGGATTAGAACATCCGAGCGAAAGAGAGCCATCGAGTAAGGAGGCCTCGAGATGCCCAAGGTCACACAGAGAACCCAGGCGAAGACCTGGGCTCCTGAGTTCCACTCCGTGTTCTGTCTGCTGGTGCTGCTGTCTCCTTGCCATGTGGTCTTAACATAAACTAATGGCAATGTTTTGGGGCTCCTGAAGAAGAAAGGCCCATGGACGTGGTTCCATAGTGTAGCGGTTAGCGCATCTGCTTTACACGCAGAAGGTCCTGGGTTCACGCCCCAGTGGAGTCACGGTCCATGGTCTATGGCCATGCCACCCTGAACAGGCGTGATGTCTGATCGTGGAAGCTCAGCAGGGTTGGACCTGGTTAGTACTTAGATGGGAGACCACCTAGGAAGACCAGGTGCTGTAGGCATAAATAATAATAATAATAATAAATTTTAAAAGAAGAGGAAGAAAGACCCCCCCCACACACAAATCTAGTGACAGTGACAACCTCCCGGCCACCAACTCCAGAATCAGCTGACATACAGCATACCTACAACAAAGGGTCGGCCTCAGTCATCTGTTCCATTTGGCGGAAGAGTCAAGGGGAATGACGCGGGATGCGGCATCGAGAGCCCCGTCCCTAGTTTTAACTTCAGTCAAAGTGACATTATCTCTCCCAGCCTCAGTTCCGTCGTCTGAAAAACGGTAATAATCCCACCCACCTCAAATGGATGCTTTGAGACCGAAATGACGGAATGTGTATCGATAAGCACGAGACAATGGAAATACAACGGAAGCCAACATTGCAAGCCACGTACGCCCTTTTTTTACTAATCGAACGAATATTTACTGAATTTATGCTACAGAGCTAACATTTCAGCTAAATCGCGAGACGAATCCCGCTTTTAGCAACGCTTACTCCGCTCCACAGCGCCACAGTGCCTTCCACGTAGTACCCGGGCAGCTGATGAGTCGTATAAACACGTGGAACACGCAGTTTTACTACGTTCTCAGAAAAACTCACATCTTCACAGGCAATCGAAAGATGCTCGCCAAGTTAAGTACCAGTACCTTCTCTCAAAGGTGGTAGTAACCGTTTTTTCTTTATATGTCTCTGGCACTTAGTCAAATCCTGCCCTATGACAAATCATGTATTGTTATTATTATACTTTCTTATAAATGTTAAAATGACACACGTATGCACTTTGAAATTTTCCAGGAGCCACACTAAAAAAAAAAATTACATAACTCAATATATCCAAAATGTTATCACTCCAACAGGCAAACCACCGTATACGATTAAAGAGATGTTTTGCATTTTTTGGTAAAGTCTTCAAACTCCAGTATGTACCCTTACAGTGCATCTCAAGGCCACATGTGGCGGTGACAACCGAGGACAGCACAGAAATACAGAGCACTGAGCAAGGTTCAGTCCTTAACCTGGCGCCCTTGGAGTATGGAAACTGCGCCCTTACAAGCAAGACCCCCCCACCCCTCCTCACAGATCAGGAGCTTTCTGAATAGGAAAAGGGCCCGGCGGGCAAGTCTGAACTTGGAGGCAAGTCTGAACTTGGAGGCAGCACAAAGACAAATCCACGATTCTCTCCCCCAGGGGTGAAGCAGGTAACACTGAACGCACGGAACCTTCTGGCTGTCTGGAGCCCTGAGCTGGCAAGGGCACGGACACCGAGCTCGACAGCTCTGGGAGCCCAGGCCACGTTCTCGCCAAAAGCATTGCCGGCAGCCGCCATCTGTGGCATGTGCTTGCTACGGAGCAGAGACCAGGCCGGTGACTTTGCACGTGGGGCCCTAGGGATGCTCCCTGCAAGTCCTCGCGGGAACGGATATCATTACAAGAAAGTGAGGCTTAAGACAAACCAAGTTGTTTGTCCCAGAAAGTTCCAGGCAGAACTAGGATTCAAGTGCAGTTTGGGTGGGCAAAGCCTGCTGCCCCCTTCCCGTCTCGACCATGCCGGTTAGGGTGCCACTAACTAGTGGACTCCTCGCTGTGAGCCTCTGTCCCCCTGAACCTTCATGCCTGGCGCTGATTCTCCACTGAGGAGCAGGATGTCCTGGAAGGCCCTCGACTGGCTCAGATGAGCCAAGGTTCAGAGGCCCCGAAGGCAGAGCCAGCCCCTCTCCGTTTCCTCGCTTTCCCGGGGAAGGCTGATTTCTTCGTTCCGCAGTGAGGGATAAACAAGCCCTGAGTTCTGAGAACTCAAAAGACCAGCGTCTTCCCCTTCAGCCACGTGAGGCTCCCTCGGGCCCCACCGTGAAGATGGTGACTATGAGCCAGGCCTGGGGAACACAAGGGACGGGCCATGGAGTTTTCCAGGCGGAGGCTCCTTTGCACTGGAAATTAAATCCAAACTCCTTTCCTAGAATGGGGCCTGCCCAGCCCCAGTGGGCTCCTTGGAACCACCGCCCAGCCTCACTGATCTTTCTGTTCCTTTGGACACACCAGGCTCCGCCCACTCTGGGCAGTCCCTCCTCCCTCCCTCTTTCCTGGGCCCCGGCTTTGTAGGCTCTTTCATGTCATTCAGATTTTCTTTCATCTGCACCAGGAGCCCACCCTCTCTTTTAATCACTGTCTGTCACCTTCTTCATATACTATTCGAAATTATATTTGCTTGTTTACCATCTGCCTCTTCACCTGACAATGTCATTTCAGAGTCTCTTCGTCAGTGTCCTGTCTCCCTTTGCTGCACCCCGCAGGGCCTGGCATGATTTATGGCACAAAGTAGGCTCTAGAGATCCCGCTGGCTGAACGGATGTGTCCACTGTAGTTGCGAATTAGGCAAATGGCTGAACGAACTAAGAAAGACTCTTAATTCAAAAGGAAGAGAAACTCAACAGTTGGCTTATCTGTGAAAGAGACTGTCACAAAAGGTAGTAAGTTTTTCATCCCTGGAGAGGTGAGCAGAAACCAGATGTTGAAAGGGGGCTCAAAATTCCTTGCGGTCATAGGGCAAGGTCACCCGAGAGTCTAGAAAATATTTTAATTAAAAAAGGAGGGGAAGCAGTGAAATAACTCTTCGAAAATATTTTAATTTTCTCCGTAAGTCTTCTCATTACACGATTCACATCGTGACCTAGATTTCAAATGTAATTAATGACAGTCGATTCTCCAATCCCACCACTGGAACAGACTCACGGATAAAATAACTACAGTATTTCACAAGAGAGAAATTGAGTGCGTCCGGCACCGTGGTTCCTGTGATCCGTCTGCCGAATACCTTCCCGGCCCTTCGACGCAAGACAGCGGCACCGCTGGCTGAGCAGAACACCGGGCCACGGGGCCTCGATGGGACGCAAATAAAAGGGTGGAAAGGAAGAGGCTAACAGAATGAGTGTGCTGTGCCGGGCAGTGAGCGCTCGTGTATAAATTATCCCCTCTGATACTTGTACAATACGAAGAGGGGTATATACGAAGAGAGAGAGAG
>NW_024349804.1:9884359-10055638 GCF_902729225.1 Pteropus medius | reverse complement strand
AAGAAATTAAAAGGTAATATGCAGTAGTGGAAACGCAAAGAAGCTTTTGCAATTTCACGGGGCCAGGACAGAACTCGTAGCTAGCTGACCTCAGACGAGCTTCTTACCTGTCTGGGACTTCATGTGTCTTTCTGAAAAATGGGCTGAAACCTACTTCCTGTGGATGCCTTCACAGTGAAATAAGACGATCCATGCCAGATATACCGTGCAATGCCTGGCACACAGTAGCCATTCGACAAATGATGATGGCCTGCCTTTCTCCCCATGACAAATATGGAAAGATGCTATTTGAGTTGGATGCCCTTCTCAAGGTCATAGATCCAGGAAGTGTGAAGATCAAAACTCTGCAGGCAATCTCTAAAGCGTGCTGTGCTTCCCCTTTGATGGGTGGCGTGTCCCCGTGGGGCAGGGGGTGCTCTCTGGGCAGAGGGCGGGCTCAAGCGAGAGCAGTGAGCTGGCGGGAAGCGTGAGGGACAAGACCTGCTTCTCTCCCACTTGCCCAGGAGAGTGAGCGATTTTATTTTCTAGAATGTCCTGAAATCTGTAAAGGTGTAAAGACTGTTTGAACAGCACAACTGTCACTTCTGTATCCAACCGAACTTCTGAGAGATCAACAGTAGGAGATCATCTGTCCATCTTTAGGACTCAAAGACGTCTTCACTTCCATCTTCGCGTGACTACACAAGACCGCTTCGCAGTGGTGTCACATTTCTCCCCTGGCAGGTCATCTTGGAGACCAAGGAAGAGGAAACAGGTTCAGCTTGAGCCTGTGGGTCTACGAGAAGAGAGCGCTATCTCCAGACTCGCATAAATATTTATTTTCTTGAAATTGCCTACACATGATACCCTTCGACAAATATTGACATTCGCTTTTGTTTGGATTTCCTTATGGTAATCGCTGTGGGTTAGAAGGGGGTGGGAAAGAGTTCAGAGTAGGAAGGAATCAAGGTCAGTCCACAAAATATTAGTTTCCCCGGACAAGGAGATGTAATTGGCCCCCCGTATTCCCCTTGGAAAAATAAGGACTCTTCGAATGCTTCTTCCTCCAACCTTGTTATGCTCCCTTGAATCCACTGCAAGGTGGGGGAGGTTCCATATTTACAAGACGTTAACCGGTTCATGAACTTAACGCCCCAGGCTTGAAGGAAGGTGGTACCTGGGCAAGCCAGGGAGGGCAGCATGGTGTGGTGACAGGAGCAGAGATTGGGGACCAGAAGAAATAAATCACAGTGTCGTTTCTGAGCCTCTGAGCACTCCAAGACACGATGAGGATGGAAAACGCAGTCTGTCCCGTAAGTAGTGTGACATGAACCCACATTCCTCTCCAGATTAGGAGAGGGATGACACAGAAGGGTCTAGATAAGGAGCTGCAGGTGGGAGGTGACAAATCTTCTCTCCAGGAACTCTGGCTGCCCTGTTACAATGGCCCAGCCCATTGCTTTCTAAACTCAGGCCACACACCCAGTCCCCTGGGGACTGCCATTGAAATGCAGATTCTGATCCAAGAGGCCTGGGCAGAGGCCTGCGTGTCTGCGATTCTAACAAGCTCTCAGGGAAAGGGCTGGCCACCCTCAGCCCTTGACCTTGAGAGCCTGGAATGTCTGTGCCCCTTGGGATCTGGATTGTGATGGCCTTGGCCTTGAGCCTGTTCTTTTGATTTTTGTTTCTTACTATTTCGGGGCAGTTCGTTTTTAATTCCAGGATCCAAACAACTGTCGTAGACAAAATAGAGAGGGATCGGTTTGGCCACAGAGGTGGCATCATCTGCAGAAGGGAATGGAAGGGACATGCTAAAAGGCAAAAAGGCGTCAGAGGCCAAACACCTGGGCTGAAATCAGCTCTGTACCTTACAATCCTCCAGACAGCACTGAAACTGGGGCCTTAGATGGAATGCACGGGCCCCACAGACCGATCGCGAGGCTCAAACACAACAGACCACAGGGATGCTGAGGCAATCACCATGCCTGGCCCATGGCAAGCCCTCAAATCAGGGAGCTATTTAAGTCCTAAAAAAAAAAAAAAAAAAAAAAAAAGGCTGTGTGGGAGAAATGGGATCCGGGAATGCTCATTAGTCAAACGCATTTGTTCACGATCCAAAGTACTGCAGTAGCTCAACCGGGAAGAAAGGGCTGCGGCCCGGGAAAAGGAGCCAGGCTCTCCGACTGCGGGTCCTTCCCGCGTGGCCCTGCGTGAATGACCGCAGCCAGGTGTGCGCGGTCCCGGGAGGGAAGAGGTGGGGGGCCGCGTGTCCTCGACACGTTTAGTCAGTGCTGCTGTGCACAGGAGGCGGAGGCGACCGAAATAAATCCTTCAGCAGCAGCAGAGCCACCCCAGCACAGGCACGCACCGCTGAGCTCCGTGACGGGAGGGCGGACGGGTCTCTCTCATTACTTGGTGCCGCCGAGTGGAAAAGGGGGCCGTGTGGGGAGACAGGAGGCGGGAGCCGTTGCCTCGGGGCACCCCAGTGTGTGCAGCTTCTGTCCCCGCTCCCAGTGTGACCTGACCCCCGCCCTTCTGCCCCCACGGGCGCCGTAGGACTCTGGACCCTCCTGGCTGGGGTGGACAGTGGACATCACCTCATGGGTGGTGAGCGCTCATGAAGCCTTTGCCTCCCCCAGGCAAGGCCAGGAAACACACATGGGGCGTCAGAGGCCAAAGGGCCATGCACCATCGTCTTGCCTTGTCCTGACCCCTGCAAAAGGGGAAACTGAGGAAGACGGAGAATGGGAACCCCAAGGTCAAGCATGCAGGGGCTGCTGAGCTGAATGGGAAAGCAAGGTCTCCTGATGCCCGTCCCACTGGGCATCACGACCACACGAAACTCTGTGCTGCTTCTGTGTTGGGGCAGAAAACTTTAGAGAGTTTGCAGCTCAAAATAAATATAGATGAAATAAAATAAATTCTTCCCCTGGATGAGCAAAGGGGGGGGACATGTCTCATTGCTCGAGCCAGTCGGCATGGACCGAGTGTTTGTGATCCCCTAAGTCCACGTGTTGAAGCCCTAAAGGCCAGGATGACTGGCTTTTGGAGGTGGGGCCTTTGGGAAGGAAGCAGGGTTAGATGAGGTCATGGAGGTGGGGCCCCCACCCTGGGATTAGTGTCCTCATAAGACAAAGAAGAGAGACAAATCTCACCATGTCACCGGACACGCAAGAAGATGATAACCATCTGTAAGCCAGCAGAGAGCTCCCGGCAGGAACTGAATCTGTTGGCATTTTGATCTTGAACTTCTCAGACTCCAGCGTTCTGAGGAGTAAATGTTTGTTGTCGTTTCAGCCACCCAGTCGATGGCATTTTGTTACAGCTGCCTGAGCGGACTAATTCACAGCCCTCAGAAGCGTTAGCAAAAAAAAGGCTTGCCTGGGACTACTTCTGTTGTGTAAATCTTTCCACAGGGAGCACACCCCTGTCTCCTGGATTCAGGCCGGTGACATCAACCCATGAAGTTGGTTTGCCGGTGGGGCCCGCAGCCCGCGGCCATGTATGGAGTCTGTCTAAAGAGCCGGCTGCTGCCAACTCCACAGATGTCGCTGGAGATGAGGGACTGGTGTGCTCTTTTTGGCTTTTTTTCTTTGGCTTTTTCAGATGCAACCAGGAACATTTAAGTGAAAACTCCTGGTTTTTATGAATATGATAAATAGATATCAGCTGCCACGTAAGGTGAACTGGAGTAAAAATCAATAAATAAGTAAATACGGAGGGCAAGTCTACAAAGACTAACGACTAAGGTCTCTGCTTTGCCCACAGGGGATCGCTCAGACTTTCCCAAGGCACCTGCGATGCTTCTCAGACTGTCCCGAGTTCCTGGGGATGGCAAAGTGACTCAGTTGCCGTCCTCGGGACACACTGTGAAGCAGAAGACACAGGTGGAAGGGCCCCCACCACCAGACTTGCTGTGCGCACAGATGCAGCTGCATGGGGGCCCGGAGGACAGAGGCTGAGCTTGCGGAGGGGCAGAGCGGGTGTGAGTCTCCGGAAAAGGACATTGATCGGCAGGCACATCTGGAAGGAGACTTGGGGTCTTCTTGGCAGGAAGCCCCACAGCGGCACGCGTGCCGGTAGGGCATAGGGACTCAGCCTGTGCTGGGATTGGTAATGCAGGTCCAGTCGATGGGAGGCAGTGGCAGATATGAGGCTGCACGAGCCAGCAGGGCTATGACGTGAGATTTAGACACACAGCGGACTGTCGGAATGGCTATCGTCAAAAAATCAGCAAATGACAAGTGTCGCTGAGGATGTGCCCAGGAGGGAACTCTCACACTCTCTTAGGGGGATTGCAAATTGGTGCAGCCCCTATGGGGAACAGTATAGAGGTTCCTCAAACATTTTAAAATGGAGCTGCCACACAACACAGAATTATCACTTTCGAGTATTTATCTGAAGACGACAAAAACAGTACTTTGAAAAGGCATATGCACCCCTATGTTCACTGCAGCATTATTTACAATAGCCAAGATATGTAAACAACCTAAGTGTCCATCAATAGATGAATGGGTAAACATGTGGTACATATATACAATGGAATATTACTCAGCCATATAAAAGAACAAAATATTGCCATTTGCAACAGCATGGATGAAACTAGAGGGTGTTGTGGTAAATGAAATAAGTCAGATAGAGAAAGACAAATACCATCTGCGTTTACTCATAAATGGAATCTAAAAAAAAAACAAAAACAAAAACAAAACAAACGAATAAACTAAACCAAATAGAAACAGACCCCTATGGATATAGAGAAAAAGCTGACGATTGCCAAAGGGGAGGAGCAAGAGGAGCTGGGTGAAGAGAAAAAAATAAAAAGGAAAGAAACACAGAGTGGAGAAAGTGCCAGAAGCACGGGATGCACATGAAGTCCTGAGCCGGACCTAGCAATGCCGCTTACAGGCTCCAAGTTGGGGCAAGTTCATGGAAAACCATAGAAACCACTGCTCTGGTGTGGCCCAAGAACTTGTTTTTGTCACTCCTTTTGGATATGCCTGTCCCTGGTTTAACCTGATCATTTAATAACAGATATTTAAGTGAGCACTTAGTATTGTCATGTCGCATGAAACACACCCGGGCTGGAGCGATGACTAACAGGTTCCTGCCTGCAAGGAGCTGACGGGAAACAGGCATGGAAACAATCAAAGCTCAGTGCCATAGCTGGTTCTGATTTTATATTGCCCACATTTTTTCCTTTTCTGAATTAAACTGTTGCTGTTCACGTAATAAAGCCACAAAGCAAAGCTTGTCTCTCTGGATAAAGCCACAAAGCAAAGCTTGTCCCTCTACCCCACACACATACACACGTGACTGATTTCATTGGTCCCTTACTTGAACAATTTTAAAAACACTAAGTTGAAATTTCCTTATTTCTTTAGCTCTAGGTTCTACAAAATGAATTCGTATTCCCTTGCCCTCTGCTTCGAGCTCGAACTTATCTATAAAGAATGTACTGTAAGCAGGGAATGCCTGCCTTGTCATCTGGCCATCTTGAAACCTTTAAATATCACTTAATCTGTCCGGAATAACACCTAGATCCTTCCCTTGACACAAACTTCTCTGTGATCTCTTGTTAACTCTTGTTATACTTTCAGCGTCTTCAGATTAAACATACTGCTATATGTTAAATCATCGACAGCCCGGTCATTTGTTCTTTCAGAATGTTCATGCCAAATGATTTATATTTTATACTTTTAGAATATCATTTATTTATTATTACTTAACGTATCTGAAACAAGCAGGCATCAGGGGGACGCACTCAGGAATCATCGAGATAAACTCTAAGAACTTGGAGGGGGAGGCTGGTGCTGGAGAGCATAGATTTGCATCCTGGCTCCATCCCTTACTTCCTCTGGATGGACAAAAGCAAGTCGTGTGACCTCTGTGTGCCTCATTTTTTTTGCCTGAAATGTAGGGATGGTGACAGCCCAAAGTTCGGAGGATTGTATGAGAATTAAAGGAGATATTACTACGTAAAGTGCTAAGAAGAGGGCCTGGCATATAAAAATCTGCCACCAAATGTCATCATTGTCACGGTCGGATCTTCATCGTCCATTGCTGTAGCTGATACAGGTCATATTCGGGTAACCAGTATCGCTAACACGCATCATTTCAGGCACGCAAAAATGCATTTCCACAAAGTCTTCTTTGCTGGGAGGTGCAAACACACGAGCCTGAGCAGGCGGCTGCGCTGGGAGTGAGGAGCTGGGGTCTAGTCCTGAGTCCTGCCCTGACTTCTGGGTGACCTTGGCCAAGAAGCAGAAATGCTCTAAGCCTCCTTTACGAAGGAGAATGACTGTGCCGTACATTCTACATCACCTGCCCTCTTATTTCTAAAATGTGAAGGGCTCAGAGGATTAAGCCACATACTGATCTGCCACGGCAATATACTATTATCCAAAATCCCAAACCAAACCGTTACTGTTAAAACTAAACCATAAAGTTTTCTCACCTGTGCTGACATCAGCCTAACATTTCATGGGTTAAAGGTAGCGACATATATTGCATTTCTACACTGCTGGTGTCTTTTCGATGAGAGGAAGTAATACAGCTTCTATTAGGAAAGGCAGTTCCCTTGAGTCGGGCCCCCTTCCAGCCCCCCGGGAACCCACGGCAGAAGGGGAAGATCAGCTGGAAACAAGTACTTCCGGCCCAATGAAAGGAAGGAGGCTATAAAATACACACTATTGTAGCAACTTAAAGGAGGCCACGAAGAGGAAGTTAGGGACATACTTCGTGGAGAAGACGCTTGAGAAACATTCAGAGGTCTGGTGATGACAAAAGCCAAATTCCATGTTTTTAACTGAAGTCCGGCCTATAGTATATAAACAGAAAAATAGAGAACTCTGTGGAATGGTGTGGGGAGATCAAATCAAAGTGAGTTTAGGTCTCCCGGGGTTTAAATCTTGGCTTAGTTACTCTCGCATGGAACAGCTACTTTCCTTTCTGAGCCTCAGTTTCCCCATCTGGAGAAAGGAAATGATCCCTACCATGCTATAAGAATTAATGAAATATCACAGAAGCGAGAAGACAAAACAACCCTCGCCCAGCTGACCTGGGGTAGACCATCGATACGTAGGAGATCAGGAGTTAGTTCAACATTATAGTATCTTGAAGAGAAAAATAGGACAGTAACAGCAATAATTTAGAGTTTATAACTGGTCTGCTTAAATAATCGCCACGAGAACGGCAGCATTCTCAAAGTTGACAAATAAGAAAAAAGCATTCTCCATGGGAAGCAGAACGTTTTTGAGTACTGAGAATCATGCAGAGAGCTAGATGACAAATAAAACCAGAACGCGCAGCACACAGTGGCTCGGAGTCTAATGTTTTTAAGGACAACTATCACGAGATGATTAGCCTTTGTCCCGTCCTTAGCAGAGGACCATAAAGAATTATTCAAGTAAAATAAAAGGCAGCAGGTGAATGCAGTTCTGAACACAGGGGACTGTTTAACTCAGCAGGACCCGGTGGCCTGCGGAACCAGAATCGCCACGAATGGCTGGATGCCAACCAGAGCCCTTCTGCTGCTTTGGCTCGAATTTGTGTGAGGAAGGGGCAGGGGCTGGGAACCAGAAGCAGGCAACACAGGCTCTGCCTTCGAGGCTGCGGGGTGCAGAGGCTCCCTTGGAGTCCGCCAGCAAGTCTGGGGCACACAGGGCTGCCTTGAGTCTGGGAAGCACAGAGTGCCAGGTGGCACCGACTTAACCCAGAGGACATTGTCTCAGGTCACTTTCATTTCTTTGCGATAAAAGACGGCTGCCCACCTAAGCTCAAGAAACCTGAACCAAATCATCCTCCTTTCCTGGAACACTGATATTTCTATTTATAACGATGGTACTTTCGCCTCCAGACTCCCAGCCTGAGACCCTCCGCCCCTCCCACCATGTGATCGCACGGTTGATTGGGCACTAGCACCTACCAGGGTGGGCGGGAGGGGGCTAGGCTCCAGCAGCGGTTTGTCCCCTTGTCCCTGAGGAAGTCGTTTCATGAGAGACACAGCCACGCCAGCAAGCAATCCTGACAACGCCTGTCACCTGGACAACTAGAAGCAGCAAAGTGTCCCTCCGGCCACACTGGCCAAGCTGAGATAAACACGTGCATCTCAGGGCCTCCTCCCGCCGGCTGCCTGTCCCACACAGCCTGCTGGCAGGACCCTGCTCACTCTGGTGCCTCAGACACCCAGAGCGACAGGACACCTGCTGTCCTGAGTACCGCGGGTCGCCAGGCCGGAGGCGGAGAGAGATCGCACGAGGGGGGCGCGGCTCTTGAAGATGCAGGGACAGACTTCCACTTTCCCAGCGAGTCACAGGGCCGCGCTGACCCCCGCTTGGGAAGGATCCTGGGACCCGGTCTGTGCGCGGGAGAGGGAGCCGCGGGGCGGCCGTGCGCGCACACACTCATTTATCGTGGGATGCGCGGGAGGTGACTGGAAGAGCACCCAGGTCAGCACGGGACGGGCGACAGACAGTCTGTGCCTGATGAGAAAGGCGACGGGGCAGGGGGTCCAGGCGGAGGCCGGAAACGCCCACGTTCCTGATTTGTCTGGGGGACCATGGGCGGCGGTCTGAGGCCAGAGGATGAGGCGTGTGCCCAGAACAGGAGATGGAGCCGGGGCGGTGCTGACCGGTGAGAACGTGGCTGCGGGCTGCAGGCCTTGAATTTCATCTCCATGTCCACCATGAAACCCGAAACAGCCAAAGGAGAGCCAGCTTGAGCATCCCCACGGGCATCAAACGCTCTGTGCGCATCACCACATTTAACCCTGAAGGCTCTAGGAAAAAGGAGACACTGGGGTCCTTAGTTTTTTCAACCAATAATTATTTCTAGGGTGCCGACCGCTCGCCAGGCGTGGGTTCAGGTTTGATAAGGGTTTGGGCGCTCGAGACTACGTTTCCAGCCTCCTGTAATTTAGTCGACTGAAATAGATGAAACATTCAATGAACACGTGAATGACATATACAATTAAAAATCGTAAAGAATACATGAGGTTTTGAGGGATTATTACCTATCCCAAAGATATGTGGCGATGAAGTGACAAGTCTGGGATCAGGAATAAAAGGGACCTTATGAAGCTGGGCCAATCTATCGATCATCAGTTGTGATGTATGACCATGAGGATAAATAGCTGCTCGAAGGCAAGGGCGATCAATTCGGGGTGACCGTATTTGATCGACCATCCTCTTCCACTGTTTCATGTGCTCACGTGCCTCAGTTTCCTCTTCCGTAATTTTGTCCTGTGGGCCTGTGACCAGGTGTTTGGCTAACGGGGCCTACGCGGGAAGCTGCCACAGGCTTTTGAGAAAGATCTTCCTGGATTAAAAAAAAAAAAGAGCCCCCCAACCTTGCTCTCTTCCTAAGGTAGAGCAGAGTGACAAGGGAGGGTCACCATGACCCTCCCATCACCTGGGTGGGGATTGGCTGGATGGGCAGGGGGATTGGAAGGTGACACACGGCTGGAGCCTTAATGATATTCTTAATCTGCTTTTCAAACGAAATCAGGTTTATCAGAGAGAAAAGCTAGTGATGACTGCTAAGTGTCGCATTAGAGACACTTGCTGGGGACCAGGCTCTCGAATGGGTGTTTGACGTCCATCATAAAATGTGATTCTCGCCGCATAAGCCCATGAGGAGGTACTCTTCCACTGAACAGGTAAGGCAACCAAGGTTTGGAAAAATGAAATCACCTCCCCAGTGTCAAGCACCTTAAATAATATAGTCCCTTATGGAGCAGGGGCACTTTCTTGCTTTGAGGCACCAGGAGCTCCAAACTGCCCTGCCCCCAAGGATGCTCCAGCCTCGGTGGACCCCTTGCCCCGGAAGTGGTCAGTTCCTGTGGGGTGTGTGAAGATGGGGCTTAGACGTCAGCATTTCACAGGGAGGAGTTGGTGGCACCCTGAAACACTTTGTAGCAAAACCTGATGATTAATAAGTGGAAATCTGAACCAAACGAAACAAACCCCTCCCCCAGAAGCACGGGCCGGGGGGAGGGGGCACCGGGGCCGATCCCCCCACAAGACAGTACTCCGTTCCCTTGTCTTCAGCTCTATCTGTGGTTTTGTGCCATCCAAGAACGCTTTCCATCACGTCTGTACTCTTTCCAGATTTTCACCATTACAGTCTTTGCGTCCTTCCTTCAAGGTCACGGGCTAAGTCGGGGTCCTTGGCACAGGCAGAGCAGTGGCATTTACAGAAATGACTGCCTTGGGGGGTTCCATCAGGACTCCGGGAGATGCCCCGCTAGGAAACATCGCTGGACATCCATGTTCTTCGAATCCTCGCGTCCGCTCTCAAGTTTCCCTGCCCTGGCTTCTTTCCTCTCTCCTTCTCCCCGCCGCCTCCTCTCTCTGTTCTCTGCTCCTTCCGTACCTTTTCGACATCGCTGCTTCTAATCTGTTGGCCCAGAAAACGAAATCGTACAGTGTGCTTCAGTCATCTAAAATAAGACTGAAGAAACACAGGGCAAAGGACTCAGATGCTTTCTCATGAATACGGTGCACGAGGTTCAGCCCTTGGTCTCTGACACGACTTTGAGTTTGTCATCTTTTGTCGTATTAGTAACAGCATCTTTTTTAATTTTCATTTTGGCCGGATGGGCAGGGGGATTGGAAGGTGACACAGGGCTGGATCCCCCACGCCTGGCGAGCGGTCGGCACCCTAGAAATAATTATTGGTTGAAAAAACTAAGGACCCCAGTGTCTCCTTTTTCCTAGAGCCTTCAGGGTTAAATGTGGTGATGCGCACAGAGCGTTTGACGCCCGTGGGGATGCTCAAGCTGGCTCTCCTTTGGCTGTTTCGTTTTTCATGGTGATGACTGCTAAGTGTCGCATTAGAGACACTTGCTGGGTACCAGGCTGGGTACTCTTCACAGTACCAGTGCTGACTCTGAGCCAGGGACTGTATAAATGCTTGACATAACTTCTTTGGTTTAATGGGCACTAAGCGATCCTCTGCTATCATTTTAGTCACGCCCATTTCGCAGATGTGGGAACTGAGGCTCAGAAGTAAGAAAGCAACCCAGTTTCTGCCGCACAGCTGAGAATTAGCAAAGTGGACTGTAACCAGATCTCGGCCTGGTTAAGCCTGTGTGCTAACCATTAGGTAGTTCTGCCTTCTTTCTGGTCCATTTTCCACATACACCCACTGCTGGGAAGCAGCTCGGGCTAAGTGAGAAGGTAGGAATAGTACATGCAACAAACCGATGATTTCGGCATGAGCCATACCTCACAACTGAAGCAAGCATAGAACTCTGTTTTGGTAAGTCCGCACACAACCAAAGTCTTGTTAATTTAGTTCCTTGCCAGGTTATTACCCGTAATGGAAACACGACATTTTCACAGCCATCCTCCAAAGAGCATACTCCAGCAGTCTTGGGGGAGGTCTCGGACTCCGTTTGTAATCTGAGGTCATCTCCTTGGGAGGGAGGACTCTGAGAGACTCTCTGTTTGATTAGCTTGGGAGTAAGGACGAGTTCTCACAGCACAAGGTACCCCTTCAGAGTACTCAGTGGGGCCTTGTGTGAGCCTCGTCTTTCCCAGTCTAGCCGAGCTAGGGCAATGTTTGTGTTGAATACCATGCTGCGTTAGTGGGCTGACCCCCGCCCTGGTGGCCTCACGGGTTGGAAATACCTTCTTCCCCAAGGCTGTTGGGAGTGATCTGTGTACGCCTTCACGATGCAGGCGAGAAACTGGCCCGTAGGAATCACGCTCAGCGATGCGGTTTGGTCCACAGTTCTTTGGCTTCTGTTAGCCAACAGATTAGCTTGTCTTGGTTCGATGTGTTACTTAGCGACACTTCCGTTCCTCCTTCGACCATACCCTGGCCGAGTCATTTCGCCTCCACGATTACTGGACTCTCTCCTCTCCAGCTTCCTAGGGTTCTAGAACTTTCACCAAAGCAATGGCTCAGCACTGTCACCACAATAAAAAGGATGTCTAATAAAAATACAGGACTTCTGGTTCAATTTGAATTTCAGAAAAACAAACAACTGCTTAATATGTAGAATCTAGGATATATCTATATTAAAATATTCTCTGTTGTTTATCTGAAATTCAGATGTAACTGGCTGTCCTGCATTTTTATTTGGTAAATCTGGCAATTCCACACAAGAAGAAGAAGTTTTTTTGAGCATTATCCTGGGCATTTTATAATGGCAATTTCCTTTAATCCTCATTAGAATTTGGAAAAAAAATGGAGGCCCAGAAAAACTGTCTATTCCTCAGGATGATACCAGCAGTGAGCAGGAGATCAGAAACTCAAACAGATGTGACTTCAAAAGCCACACTCTTTCCCCCACAGGAATAACCCGAAAATCTAATTGACACCTTCTCCCTCCTTCCTGCCCAGGACGCTGCGGGGAAATCTGGTTTAAGATATAATTTTAGTAACGTGCAAGCTTGCCTCTTCATGTCGGCTGCATCTGCAGGCACCTTCCTCCGGCCGCATTCTAGCTGCTGAGAGAGGACCCCGACTGACTCTCTGAAGCTGGAGACCGCGTTTACACAAAACCACCTCCTGCGCAGTGTAGGAATTCGCGGGGACACTCAACGAGACGCAAAACGCATCCGGGAAAGTGCTGAAATGGAAGTCCTTGACGAATAAAAGAGACGGATGTAAATGGTTTCCATCTAAGGACATGTCTTTGCTTGAAGAACATAAGGGCCACTCTGTCCTCCGGGGGTCCAGCAAGTCTGCATCTTGAGGCCCCTGCTCCCTGCGGATGGGGGAATCGGGGCCCTCCTGGATCGGGGCTCCGCACTCTCATTCCCAGGGTCTCGGAAAGTCGCTTCGCTTCCAGACCCCAGTTTCCTTGAACATAAAACGCAGATGCTAAGAGCTCCCATCACCCTTGAGGGACTAGGCGCAGCAGTTAATAGGACAGAGCGCGTGTTATTGTACTACATTAAAGGAAGAGGCTGTCATTTTCACGCTTTAAAAAAATTTTTTTCCCATTCTTCTTTAATTGGTTTAATTCTTTTCTGAGCAGTGTCTCGGCAGGGCCAGGATCTACGTAGCAGGTGGTTTCCGTTTATGTGCCTGGGTCGACCACCCTGGGAATCTCTGAAATGGACAAGCGAGTTCCTAGTGAGGGCTGGGGGGGCTCCCCAACTTCCGACTGTGTTTGATCATCCTCCTTGGGCTTTTCTCTCTGTGCCTCTCCCTTTCCTTAAATATTTCTCCCCCCATGAAATCTTCTCTAATTCCCCCAGGCAGAAACACAGCCTCTTGTTTATTTTCTGAGCAATTCCTTGGAACCAGACACGGCGTTCCAGAAACCGAAGGGAGACAAACATCCACCACCAGATGCCTGCTTTCACAGGGCACATATTCTGATGGGGGAGTGAGAGGGAGCGAGTAAGGGAGCCAGTGAAGAAATGAGATGACTCCAGGTAAACATTACTGCTACAAAACCATGCGATGGAAGAAATAAGTGGGTGATTGGAAGGGATGTGTTTTCGAGGAAAGGCCCGCCTCATGAATGACACAGGGCAGAGGCCCCAACACTATGCCTTTGCCCCTTGTATGGAAAAGCTTACGAATTCATCTGACTGCCATGCTAAACTGTAAGTTCGTCGAGAACGGGGACTATTTTCTATCTCCTGCACGACCACCCTGGCAACGAGACTCAATAACAAAGCCCGGGCAGATGTGAGACAGGGCGCATCAGACTCGCAAGGCACGAGAACATTTCACGCGTAGAATACGTTTTTAAAATACTTCGTTTTTGTGATGCAATGTGAAATTTTGTAATGATACAAGATGTCTTTTCCAGGTAGAGAAATTAAAGCGTCCAAAAATCTTCACTGATGATGAGTTAAACAGCACAGACTTAAACTGTCGCTGCACATATCAGACACTCAATGAAAAAGACTCTGAGCATCAGAGCTCTGAGCATCAAATCTCAATAAATCGGACATCCCCCTGTACTCCTCACTCACAGCCATCTACTCTTCCGTAACCACATATTCGGGTCTTCTGTGCTGGTCTGTCATTTCCTCGAGGACTGGCCCTTGACTGGTTTTGTGCATTAAATGCATTCTAGCACGAATTTGGTGCCTGGCACATGGTAGACACTCAATAAATGTGCTCAATCGTCGATGTCATTAAAATTAAGACTATAGTCTGTTATCAGGGGTTTACTCACAAGAGCCACTGCCAGAATCTAATCATGGGTCCAAACTCCCGCACCCAATCTTTTATGTCAGACAATGAAACGCGGTTTTGGTGACACTGAGTCAGAGACCAAACATCGAGATCTCTGGCTACCTGAGTAATATTTTATCCCAATGCCCTGACGTTACCCATGACCTTCCTCTGATTTATCGTTATCCTTGACATGTCACTATCTAACTTTGGAGAGATTTTACTTATCTGTCTCACTTTTATCTGCCTCCTCTACTAAGAAATAAGCACAAGGGCAAGATTTCCAGCTGTTAGGTTCTGTACGGTGTCACCAGTGAGCAGAACATCTCTCGGGACACGTTTGGAACTCACAGACATGTGTTAAAAGAATAAATCTGATCACCATTAACTGTTTACTAGGACCAGGAAAAGGAACACCACAAACAATCCACCCATGTGAGGGTTAACTCACTGGAACACCGTCTACACTCCGTTTTAGATATCCCCTTGCCTTGATACTCTGCGTAACTGATTTTACTGAGTGTCACGTTGCAACCAAGTTATTTTCTATCCCAGAAACCAGAGATCATAAATTGGAGGCCTGCGGGGCAGAGACGAGGCCTACCTCCAGAAGTGTTTTGTTTGGCCCACATGACATTATTTAACAATAGCCAATTATCTGCTGGCACTCAGAAGTCAATAGATTCTATATAAAATGGTGAACTTACAGCATATCTTGAAAAAGAAAGAAAGAAAAGGCAGATCTGGCAGGGCTGGGCCCGAGGTCCCATGTCTCCTGTGCTGGATCTGAGGTGCAGCAGGCCCCTAACCCGGGCCCAGGCCCAAGGCCTGTTTCCCAGCTGTACCTCGCCTGGCTGCTGAACGCATTCACATTTGCGACCCCTGCTGGAAAGCAACCAAAAAAGCATGCAACCTGGAGGGGAAAAAAATAAAAATAAAGATGCCCGCTAGGGTCTACTTCCGTTATGTTCAGGCTGTTCCTTGGAAGAATAATGGATTCTTTTTTTCTTTTTTTTCTAGAACTCTCATGATTCCACGTAACTATTGACATACGATGGCCCAGTTAGTATTATTCTAACGGCCTGAAAAAGCCATGAGCTTTAATTCCCTGCGGATAGAGGAAGCTGAGACTGCTCCGTGCAGGAAGCAGGGCTACAGATGAATCGTGAGGGGCTGTGCATCGGCTGGTTCCAGCTCAGGCTAACTCAGGAGAAAGGAGATTTACTTGGAGACGATGGGTTAGCTCTAGGAGTTGGTGAGAAGCTGAAAGACCAGGCTTGGGAGATGGGAAGGACAGCAGAGAACCCATGCACCAGAGGACCCGTCAGCATCATGGCACAGGAACGGCACCCTTGGGATGTGCTGGGACATCCATGCTGCTGCACATGCCACTCGATTCATGGCCCACCGCGGTAAACAAACACTCGACTGATCCTGTGTCCTTTAGCTAGTCCTTCAAGATTCCAGGTCTCGGGTAGGATCATCAACTGAGCCCTCGTTCAGGGCCTGGAGAGGCGGACAAGGAGAAAGAGCTCTCCCCACCCCCAACCTAAAAGTCCCTCCAGGAGAGGAGGATTGTCCCCCACGCATAAGGAGGCTGTTTGGTTGCTGGGCACCTTCCAAAATGCAAAACTCACCCACTTGGATTAGGAGCGTGGTGCGGGGAGGGGAGGGGAAGCCAGCACTGCGCACTGGAATGAGGACAGACAGACCTGAACTCCCATTAGTAATCCTTTGTACCTTCAGAAAATTAATTGACTTTCCCGATCTGCAGATTCCAAATCTTTAAAATAGAAAGGATGCCATCTGCCTGTGCGCGGTTGCTGTGAGGATTCAGTTCAATCATTCATTCACTATTTCAAGAATACTCATTAAACATCTATTCAGTGCCAGGCACTTTAGTATCTTCTGAGGACAAATTCTGAACAACAACGAAAATGCAAGAGAGAGCCAGTGCTTTCTGCTAATGACAAATTTAGACAAGGGAGACCCGGGTCATCTCCTGAAACTAATTGTGTATCACTTTTCCCCAAGTGACACTCATCTGCAACTTTCTTTCTTTTTTGATTGATCGATAGCAGGATGCTTCCTCCCAAAATAGATTGCCTTAAGATATAGGAAATGCATTAAACTAAAAACAATGACAATGACAACAACAACAACAACAACAGCCTTTAGAAAAGTAATGCTAATCCCCCAAACAAGAAGCGAGTGGTTCTGAGAGGCAGCGGGTCTGGTGCTGGTGGATTTCAGGTCGAATGATCACAGGAAGATACTGACCCGTTATATAAAACCCTCTCCCTCATTTATTGCTCAGTCTACGTAATTCACAGACACGCACAAACCGCAATCACAATAAACAAGAAAACAAACAAAATAAAGTTTGCAGAAAACAAGGCAAATTAAGTAACCCTGGACATTTTCATCAGCGTTTTAGAATTGCCAAAATTCACACACACTTTCTCACACTATTTCTTTCAATCTCTATTTTGCAGAGGATGAATACGCGGCTCAGAGGGGGGAAAATCATTTGCCGAGGGTGCTGGGGAAGAAGCTGCCTCCAAACCCAGCTAGCTCCCTCGCCATCCCCCCCTCCACCTCCCTGAAAAGGACAGCCAAACTGGAAAGCACTGAGTCATTACTGCTGATTGAAAAAAGATACTTACACCAAAGTGATGGGGGACAACCCAGATCTTTTCCAATATCAGCTGGAAAATTATAGCTTTCCACAGTAGCTGAAAGTTACTGCATTTCCCACACAGCTAGAAAGTCGTAACTCTCTGTAACTCTTGACTCCTCCATGACTGTATCTCACGCAGGGACTATGGCTTAGAAGCACGCCTGGGAACCTGGCATCTAGGCCCTGAGCTCAGTTCCGTCAAGACACCAATACATTTTGCTGTCTCTCCCTCTGAACTCTAGCCTCCATGGACAGAACATGACTTAGTACTTAGTGGCAATTAGTGACTGGTAAGTGCCACTATGGGTAGATGCCATGGACCGGGAAAGGCAGTGGGCACCGATGAAGCAATTTGACACCGGCCAGTCCATCTTCCTAGCCCATTTCAGGTCACCATCAAATTTTAATTCGGAAGAAGCTTCCACATTGTTTTTCCTTTCAGAGAGCTCTGGGGACTTTTCCAGTAAGAGAATTTCTTCTTTCGACAACAAAAGCACAAGCCCCAGCTGTATGTGGAGTCCAAGTTCAAGCCTTCTGGACGTCTACGCTGTTCTGTGCAAAGCACTGGTTTAGACCTGTTCTGTGCAAAGCACTGGTTTAGAACGTAGCACTTGAGGCTTCAAACTAGGCACACCAACAACAGCGCCGAGAGGCCTGAGTTTTCCCTGCTCTTGTTTGTGGCTTTGAGGTACCAGTTTCTTACCTGTTTCCCAAGTGAAAAAAGAAAGGAAAAAACAAACAAACAAACAAACAAAAACAAAACAAAAAAACAAACAAACTAAAAAACTCTCATCTTAAAGCTACAATGCATTGCATACCAGGCACCTTGGGCCCGGATCCACAGCCCAGAGAAAACCGCTCAAGAAGCCTCACTAAGGTACCCTCCACCGATGCTGCTGTCGTAATTAGCTGCTTAGACCTAAGAGTGCTTAGTCACGAAGTTGTCATCCTGGTCAAACTTGGCGGAAAGAGTTCGAGGGACCCACTGCCTGGGCTCAGAAAGGCTCCTTTTGAAGCGAAGCTTTCTCTGCCTAGCGCTGGAGAAAACCTTATGTAACACCGTGGTCCATTTCAATACGTTATTTCTGCGATCCTATGAGAGGAAACATCTAAGCACTGGAAATACAAAGAGTAACACGGGGATTTGCAGCTGAAGCGTTCAGTCTCCCGGAATTCCACTAGCTCAGGCTTATTGTAATTGCTTCCAATTGTTGCAGAGAAAGCAGAAAGCAAAAGCAAAATTCCCCACGCCAAAGTACGGGCTTTAGAAATGCGGGGAGGCAGAAGTTGGGTTATCTCCCTCTCCTTTTTTTAAAAGATGGAATTCCTGAAATTAACCCTCGTGTGGAAGTTGGTAACTGCGTTTCAACAAACTAAGGTGAGATTGGGCCGCAAAGCGAGAACGCACGAGTGGGACCCAACGGATCCTGCGTGCGAACGGGCTGCAGCCGGCCGCGCACCAGCGCCCTGGCGCTGGGGACTCGTCCCTGGACCCGCTCCCTGGGCGAGCGGCGGGTGGCGCAGCCGAGCCGGCAATCCTGGGGTTTCGAGAGCTCTGGCTGCGTGAAGAGGTGCGGGCACACCGGATTCCTGCTGCATCCCTTGGCTGCTCCTAGCGGCTGCTCCCTGCCAGCAGGGGACCGCTTGTAGGAGCGAGCGGAGCGCAGAGATTGTGGATTTGGACTCGGTTCCCCAGAATCCCCCCAAAAGCCTCCTTTTACAAGTAGTGGATAAAAATAGCCGGCAGATAGCGCTGGGGGAGGAGCAAGACTCACGCAAGGCTAGGCGAAGATACGACTGGTCCTGCAAAGTGGGGTGCGGAGGAGGAAGGATGTAACCCCGCTCCCGAGAGAGGGGCCTGGGTGTGCGAGGAAGAGCGGACGCTCGCCCAGAGGAGTCCGTGAGGTGGAAGACGCACAGAGCCCGCAACAACCGCGGGGCCGAGCACACCCCACCCCGCGCCCTGCACCCCGGCTGCAGATCGCGCCGCTTCTCCACCCCATCCAGGGCTCTCGAAGCCGGAGCAGGTGGGGCCGGAAGGGGGAGCAGCAGCAGCGCGCGGTCTGCCGCCGGCCCCGAACAGTGCACCTGGAGACCTCAGGCTTCGTGAGGGCACCCCTCGTTCGGAGCTGGGGGCTACGGGCTCCCACAGAGGGTTGGCGCCCCGCCTCCCCTCACCCTCACCTCCAGCCGCCACCCATGGTGCTCGAAATAGACATAGAGGTGGGGGGGGTGGGAAAGAAGGAAAAAAGTAACAGTTAAAATCAGGACCGTGTGTAACTGGCATTAGGAGAAAGAGGCCACTTACTGCCTGGCCTGTCGCCTCGATCTCTCTCCTCCGGAGCATCTCCGCCCCTCGGGAGATGCCCCGTCTCTTTGCTGCAACCGAACGCAGAGGCGAACCAGCCCCAGGTTCCCCCACCCTGGACGCTCCCTCGACCCACCGACTTTTTGCTGACTGTATCCCCGCCCCAGTCCCCAGCCCAGGTGGTACCCGGGCTCCGCTGAGCGCTGCGCTCCCGCTGCCCCGCACGGTCCTCGGGAGAAGCGGCGGCCGGGAGTGAACCTCGGACTCTGCTAAGGGGGAAAAAAACCCCAATCCACTAAGAGTCAGAAACCCGCTTAGCCGCCGGCAAAAAGAAAAAAAGGAAAAAAAGCGCCCAACAGCCCCCGACGCCCCCCAAAAGCAGTCTCTCGGGACTTGGGGAGCTGAGGGGCCGAGGCAGGAGGTGGGGATGGGGAAACCTCCGGTCCCTCGGTGCTCGTTCCCCTGCATCCATGCAGTTGCTCCAGCCCCGGCTCACCTGGCGCTCTGCGCTCGCCCGGAGTCCGGGACGCCAGGCCGGGGCGCCCGGATCGCCCCGATCGCCCCACGTCCTGCCACTGCCCAGGCTGGCGGCCCCCGCTCCGCACGCTCCGCACTCACCTGAGCTCCGCCGCGGTCCAGCCGGTCCGGCGCCCGAAGTCGGCTCTCGGGCTGGGCCATGGGCAGCGCCGCCGAGCACCGCCGGCCGGTGGACCGAGCTCCGGGACGTCCGAGGGCAGGAGGGAGCGACGCGGCGCGGGCGCCCGGGGACGCAGCAGCGGCGGCGGTTCGCGGCTGCCTGCGCGCCAGGGACTTTGCGGGCGGGAGGCTCGGCGACGAGTCCCGCGGAGGGGAGGATCAGGAGGAGGAGCAGAAGCAGGAGGAGGGGACGCGGGAGGCCGGGCCCTGAGGGAGAGCGTGCTGGGCAGACGAGGACCGCGAGCGCCCACTGCTGCCCGGCCGGCTGCGGTGCCGCCGGGAGTCCGGCCGCCAGGTGCCCGCTGCGCGCTGCGCGGTTGCGCGCTCGGTGCCGCGGCCCGCGGACTCCGCTCCCGCCCGCAGCGGCAGGACGAGCGGGGCCCGCCCACCCGGCGCCCCGAGTTTCAGTGCCAGCGGGAGGGTGGGGCTGCTTGTGGGTTGGGTGACTGTGCCTTCGCTGCAAACCTGGAGGTCCGCTCCCTCACCCCTGCTAGGAAGGGGCAGGTCCGAACCCCGAGCAAGTCCACCTCGTCCTCCACTCTTCAGTCCCGCAAGGTCGCCAGGCCCCGCGCTCCATCCCCCGCGGGGCCGCGCCCGGTGTGTTCCCTTCCCGGCAGGTGACTCACCTGAGGCTCCGAGTCTCGCTGCGCCGCCCGGGAAGCAGGGGGAGCCATTCTCCCGAGCTCGCTGCGCGGCCGGCCAGGCAGCCGGAGGCGGGAAACGCGCGCGGAGCCGGTTCCCGAGCGCTCGCGGTCGCCATTGAACACGCCCTGTCCCTTCGGTTTCGCCACCGGGAGTGGATGGCGACGCGCGAGCGGAGCGCGGAGAGTCCAGCTGGGCTTTTGCTAGTGCGCGGGCATTGCGAACGTCAGCTCGGAAATTAAGCTGGGTCCCCCTGCCCCTCCCTCCAGGTCCGGTAGGTGAGAGGTTTGGGGTGAGAACTCGACCAGCTTTCAGTAGTTCAAGTTCAGAATTCAGATTTGGAGGGGCGTAGGGTTGTAATCTCCTTGGAGATGCTGGGCTTCCGGAGCC
Organism: Pteropus medius; assembly: GCF_902729225.1. Lineage (NCBI taxonomy): Eukaryota > Metazoa > Chordata > Mammalia > Chiroptera > Pteropodidae > Pteropus > Pteropus medius. The sequence goes on along the minus strand of NW_024349804.1, from coordinate 10,034,798 downwards.
AAATGAAGTCACCATAAGGATCGGTCAGCGAATGTGCTAAAAAAAAAAAAAAAAAAAAAAAGGCCAACAAACATCAAAGGACAATAATGTTTTTAGATGAGATATTGGAAGATAGACATTTAGAATAATTCGAATTGGTCTTTTAAGTTTTAAAAACCTCGCATTAACTTTGCTTAGTTTAAAAGCACTCATCTAAGGAATGACCCCTATAGGAAATTAACTTATTTATCCTGTAATGTTCCAGGCCGCCGTTTTAGAAAGCAAAGCCCATGAGCAGCTATCTGATCAAGCCAAAGCCAGTAGCATCTGGGAGGCCAAAGACTAAGCCTTATTTTGGAAAGTAAAATTTTAGGGGTTTTAAGGACCCTGGCTACTTCTTTGAGCCAGACTAAAAATATGTATACATTTTTTGAAAAGCCTTAGCATTTAAATTTACATTAGCTTTAAGAGGAGTGCTTTTATCCCCATTCTATGAAGCCGTGTAAAATCAAGTGTGAGGTCCTGTGGGTCAAATGGTAGTCTAAAATACCCTTGTCAATTGCTGGTGTCCCTCAGCGCCTCCCAGCAGCTAAGCCCAATGCAGATCAAGAGTTCTTAAAAATAGGGAGCAGCTTTGATGTTCTAAGTTAGTGTGACTACTTTTCCTTAAGAGTTCAAAGTGCTTTTGTGCCCATAGTCTGAATCTCATGACTTATGCGAGATGCCAAGGGCATCTGGTAGTGTGCTTCCATTCGCACGTGGCAGCCAAAGGCAGGTTAGCTGATGCTTCATTCCCCACAATGAGTCCTCGGAAGGAACTCGAACCCAAGCCCCAGTGCTGAGTCTCTGTTAGAAGCTTCACTTGTGGGGAGTGACTCCAGGCCGATCTGGCAAGTGACAAGAATTTGAGGACTTGGAACTTTAGCTTCTCTGTTTTTTTTTTTTTTTAATATCGGTCAATGTTGTCCATAGACCAATGATCAATGTTCTGATGTTTAGATAAATAAGAAAGTGTTAACTGGCTCTTTGTTCTTATCGAGCTTTGTCTCTGCCAAGACGTTTGTCATTTCTCCCAAACCCTCCCTCGTTGACCTCTTCCGGGCCCGAGTTAGGTGTCCTTACAAGTATTTACATATCACCTGAACTCTGCTGTTAGGATGGGACATTGTGTTGAATATATCGGCTTTGAGATACGTCTCCCCCACTACATTAGTAGAGGTTGGAAAATGGAGACTGTAATTTAGTCATCTCTCCCAGAACCTCGCATGGTATCTGAAACTCAGTTTATTCTCAAAAAAAAAAAAAAAAAAAAAAAAAAAAGCCTTGTAAACGGAACTCCTTTCAAAAAGTCATAGCTTAGGTCAGATATGTTTTCATTTCAAAGCTGTCAGTGTCAGAATGGAGACACATGGGAAACAGTGGAAAAGTGACTGTCACACTTTGACGTGTGGCCTGAGACCCTCTTCTTACTCAGTGTTATCAACTAGCAAACGAGAGCGTTTTAGTAGATAATTTCTAAGATGCTTATATTCTAAGACACCGAAGTCTTTATTGAGCACCCAGTGTGTGTTCAACACAGCCAGGGACTATGGAAAGTTGAGACATCACCACTGCCCTCAGGAAGCAGAAAATCTTATCTCAAGAACAAGACTGACACGGAGAGCCTGTCTTTATCTAATCTCACTGATATCAGTTAAGTCGCAAAGTGCGTCCTGCAGCAGATAAAGGCAGAGAGAGTGCAGTGGAAACAGAAGCCACTGACCTATGAATTTGGTCAACAATCAGTAAGAACATCAGCTGTGGCAGATACTTGAATTACATGAGTTGTATATTTTGTTCTTGCACCAACCTTCTTAGAAACTCTGATTTCCTCATTTAAAAAACAAACAAACAAAAAAAACAAGGGCAAAGAAGCTGTAATTCATGACATGACATGAGCGAGACCACTTAGGGCACCAGAAAAGGAGGAGATTTATCCAAGGTAGCTACCCTTCCTGTAAAAACTAGACCCTCGTCCAGTGCTCTCTGTGCTTGAATGCTTTGCTTACGTTTGCTTTTGTTACTTTTGCTTGTTTTCCCAAAATATACGATGGAAAGGGAGGCCAGGAGAAGGGGAGATGGGAAAGAGAGAACAAGAGAGCTTGCTCTCTATGAAGGTGTCACCGTACCTGCCTGGGATCAGTGTGTTTTTATCTGTAACTCCTGTCTGTGGGGCTGCTCTGCAAAGCCTTGCCTCCCGTAATGGCCGTTTGAATCTTTTGGGCTAATAGAATGAATATCAAGCGGTCCAGTGGGATTCTTTATAAGCGGAGGAAATTGGGATCGGGTTAAAAATCCAATTTTAATAAACTTTCCAAGTCCTGACTTAGATGGTGCGTTAATGGCTCTTACTGCTGAATCACCCGAAAAGTCAAATGCATTTTTAAAAGGTTCTTGTTGTATGGGAAGCTTGATGGATATTGTTTAATTGTACCTCGTGCATCCTTCTCTTCGTAGAAGAGATGGTGTGTAAAACCAACGAGAGAAGATATGAAATGTCACTGTCCTTAGGGCTGATTGGGTAGAGGGGAGGGCTTCGGGTTTAAAAGATAATTTCCACTCTTTTGACCAAAACAAAGAGAGTACATTTACAGTGTGTGAAAACCGTATCCTCAAATAACTCCGCTAATTTGATTGTGCTGAGGTCTAGAATCATTTCTATTTCTTTTGATTGGCTAATTAGCTAGAGCGGCGGGCTTGTGAGAGAGAAAATGAGGGTCATATCCCCAAAACATGTGGTTTGTGAAGGATCGTGGTTCCTCGCAAGTCAGCTCACACATCACACCTGTGCCCGTCAGTCCCAACTCCCCTGTCCTCACCTGTCTGTCCTGGAAAACAATCTAGCCATCTATAATTAATAGGGTGTCTGATGTTTTTCTCTGAAAACAGGAGTTTTATCCCCTTCGCAACAGCAAATCTACTCTGGACACATATGGTTACAGGGTGTAGCTCTGAGTTTTGCCTTTGCGGTACCTACCCTTCTCCAAAATAAATAAATTAATTTATTTAACATTACATACATATCATGACTGCATTGGTGTAAAGAGGAGCCTACTATTTTTTATTTATTTAAGTATTTTCTAAGACCTGGAATCTCATTTTGTCTTTGGATTTCGAAAGAAACTGAGGCATTTTTGAGAAGCCCTGAAAATACCTCGGGCTCCTATGACATCTGATGGAGAAAGTGGCCCTGTGTAGGCGATGTCATTCCAGAGGGTGAATGCGTCATTGATTCGGGTAAAGAATGTATGATAAATACACGTTTCTACACGTTTCTACCAGTCCCCTTGTTGTGTTGAATAAACAATGCTAGACAACATATTGCTTTTATTTCTGAGCCTATGTCCAACTTTGTCCCAAATTACACACACCAGTGCTGCAAGAATTGCAGTATTGCAGGTCTGATGCGGTCTCCTCGTTCAAATTATTAGCCCCTGCTGAGTGCTGGAATGCCTTCGGGGCAGTGGGAAATTGTAGCACTCTCTTTGATTTTAGGTTTGCTGGGACCAAAGCTGACTGATGCTTTGATGAGCAGGTCTCACTGATTTTCTCTTTCAGGCCTTATTCAAGGATCCTGGGAGGTTCAAACTCTTTGGAGGAAAAAAAAAAAAAACATCTTTTTCTCTCTCCCGATCACTTTAGCCGAAACATTTACTGCGTGTCTCATATCACAGCCCCGTGGTGGGTATTTCAGGGGAGATTTTTAAAAATAAATTGAATAAACAAAATCATTTTTTAATGAATTTAAAATTGGAATCCCTCACCTGAAGGAGCTCACGGACGTGCACGAGCAGAAGAATCTCAAGTCAATTTGGCAATTGTCATGAGCTCCTCGCCCTCTGCATTCTAGCGTATTCTAGGGCCATCGAAGGGGCATCGCCGGGGTTCTCATGCCCTCACCCTCTAGCCTGACTCTCAGCTTCAGGACGCACGTGGTTTCCCCAGCAGCTCTTGCCTTTTGGAGTCCCCACTGAAGACCTCCAGAGCGCGACCCTATTGTCCTTGACAGTCCTGCCTTCTCCTTGCTAGGCCTAGCGTGGATTCCAGATTTAAAATAGAGCCAAAGCTCCGAGAAGTCTCTTGAAAGATAGTACAGCCCCCTTTCCCCATTTTCGATACAGTTTTCTTATGAAAACGTTTACAAGATACTCAGAAGAACTAGCTCTATAAATCTTCTTTCCTCCATTAGGACAGTAATATGTATTTCACAGAATGCTTTGAAACTCAAACGACTTAGCTCTTAAATGAAAAAAAAAGCGTTTTTTATTTAAAATGACCGACTTAACATATCTCAATATATTTGTATCAATATTTATTGTAAACTAGTGTAAATATGCTTAACTTGTACAAAGGTAGGAAAATCCATTGGATATGATAGGAAATGAGGAAGAGGGATGTGGAGGTAAATAAAAATCATGGCATTGATTGATTGGCTTTATGCTAAGAGATTTGAATACATTCTCCTTTTATCTCCATTTTACGTATAAATATATAGAGAACTTAAGTAACTTCCTGAGGATCATATAACTAGCAATGCTGGATATAGAACCTGGTCAAAATCGAGTCTTTCTACGCTTTCTTCCCGTATCATGATGTAATTCTCTCCTTCCTCTCTTAATAACATATGTTCCCTTTATAAAATTATAAAGAAGATTTTAGTGCATTTTATATCTCCAAACGGAGGAGAAGAGATCTGGGTTCCTCTTCATGCCTTGAAAATGTATTTAAGTTCTAGGAATCTGACTCTCCATTAGGTATTTAAAGCCAATATTCATGATATTGCTATAATTGCATTTAGAAAAATAATCGACAGAATAAAATGCTAGGCTTAAAAGCTCAATTCTTGGTATAATTGTTTTTCTCTTCCCATTTACCATCAGCCCTTAAAGATAAAGGCCGTTATGGAGACACAGTTCCTGGCAAGGAAAACTTTATCTCACTTTGGGGCCTTCGATTTAGAGTAGCGTTTCAGGTCTCAGCTCCGGTGCCCACGGTCCTTCATCCATTCCAGCATCGCCTAGTTCTTCAGCCCCTGCTCTCGGCGGGACACTGGGGTGGGCCCTGGAGGTGAAGGAGTGAGCTGGAGACAGCAGCGCCCCCTGTCTTCAGGGAGCTGAAAATCAGAAAGGTGTTGGTGAACCCATTGGTGGGTATAATGCCCTCCCCAGCACCTTACCTGAGAGAGCACTCCTGCCTTTACGTAGTCACCTCTTTGTGGAAGCTGTCCCGGGTAAGGGGGACACACTACCTGCCAGCCTAGGGAGAAGGAACTTTCTAAGTTTCCCAGTAAAGTTTACAGTCCGGTAAACACTTGGCTGTTGCTTTGCAAAAGAACACAGAATTCGCGGGCATTCCTACGCAGACGCACGTTGGCTTCGTGAGGTCTTGCTTACGCCCCCACGCTCTGTGTCTTTTCCTTTGGCATGCATGCTACCTTTCCACTCCAATGCCAATTCTTAGTCTATTTTTTAAAGACATTTGAAAACAATTTTACTGACCACATGGGCTTCAAATAATGTTGAATATCTGACTCGAAACGACGGCAGTGTGTGTATTCGTTATAGATTGCTCCTAGAGTTCATACCTGAACCCAACACGCATGAATTATCTCTCGGTTTCTGTGGACTGGGATGCAGGCACAGCTGAGCTGGGCCCACTGGCTCGGACTAGCCCATGTTCTAATCGAGGTTCGTCCTGCGCCACAGTCACACCAAGGCTCATTGGAAGAGGGTCGGCTTCCGAGCTCGCTACAGTTGGCAGGATTTAGTTCTCATGGGCTGTCGGACTGAAGTCCCAGTCTCTGGGTGGCTTTTCCGGAGGCCTCCCCCATTTCCCTGCTGTGTGGCCTCTCCACAGGGCAGTCAGTCTATCACACAGCGGTTGGCTTCTTCGGTGTGAAGGACCGAGACAGCAAGAGAAGGCAGCCGGATAGAAGGTATAGTCATTGTATAACCTGATCTCAGAAGTGACATCCTGCTGCCTTTGTCACATTCTGTTAGAAGTAAGTCACTAGGCCTGGCCACGTGCAGGAAGACGACGTTCCTCAAAAGCCTGAGTCCCAGATGGTGAGGCTCATGGAGGCCAGTTTAGAAGCTACCTACCTGAACCAGTAAGCCCATCGACGAGCAGGCGATGACGCTGGTGTCACGATGACTGCTTGGCCAACCATGGTGGCAAAACGCCATCCATCATGAGATAATTACAATTTCACAAATATAGGATGTAAAAATAAAGCATCTTAAAGTCAATGAAATACAACGTATTATTTCTTAACATCTTTGAAACATCGCCCTTAAACCATGTTTTAGAACATTTTTCCCCTATAGAGAATAAAGAAAGTAAAAAACACGGAATCAAATTTCAAGGCTCATCATTTAGTAAACCATTTCATTTATCAAGAGATGGATTTTACCATCATTACCAAGAGAGGGCTGCTACTATGTTCTCGGAATTTGAACTAATCCTCAAAATGTACGATGTGTTCAGAGAAATCAGATCGTTTCAACGTGATGGTTGAGGTGGTTCTGCTTCCAACTGGCTGTTCAGGGTAGAAAAGCCTGGCCAACAGGTACGAGCTGGGCCACGTCCAGAAAGCATGGGCTTGATTTCAGCAAAGGCGATTCAAATGGCAAATTCTCTACAGAATTTACTGAAAACTTGAGGAGAGAAGAAGCATTTACAGGCAAAGAGCGATACGTGAGAGAGGACCACATGTTGCTTTTAGAACTCCCCATCTCGGCAGTCGAAGGTTCCGTGCAATTTTAAAGTTTACTTTTGCATTTGTTTTATTATCAAGTGACACTTGTTCATTAGAGCTACTTTGGAAAATCACACAAAATTAGAAAGACACGGAAAAGCAATCCCTTGAGTAAATAATAGGTGAAGTAAAAAAACAGAATTGAAACTGCCAGGTTGTTGTACTAAAGTATTTCCAAGTCTTTAACATTTAAAGTCGATTATGTTTAACTTAAACATAATATTTATTGTGTATTTGGTTCCCAGTTTCTTGGGGACAGGTGCAAGGAAGGGCAGACTGTTTAATTTGAAAATGAACGAAAAAATCAATGTGCGTGTAATACTTTGGCATTTACGTTGTGGAAAAAAAAAACACCCCAAAAAAAGAAGAAATAAGTTCTCATCTGATTACGCGTGGATTCTGAAGATGGGCCCATCGTAGAACAAATCTTGAACCAGGAATAAAGAAACGGGTTTGAGATTTACCAGTGGGCTTTTGTTTATCACGCAGGGCGCAGGGAGGAACACTAAGGTCCCCTCACAGGGCCCCATGCCTCTTCCTGGTCACCACACCCTCCCCCCTTCCCCCGAGGTCGCCATTCTCCCAACTTTTAAAACTAGAGTTTTAATTTTGCAAACCCTGGTACGTCACATAAATGCAGTCACACAGTATTCTTCTGTGTCTTAGTCCTTTCAACATTTTTTTCTTTTAAATGAAATTCAGCCATGGCCTTGCATGGCGCTGACGTTGATTTGTTCTTCTGAATAGCATCAGTTGTGTGAGCACATCGATTGTTCTCAGGCCCCCTACAGTTGATGGCATTTGGGGTGTGTGCAGCTGAGGCCTTTCCAACTCATGCTTCTGTGAACATTCTTTCATGCGTGTTTTTTTTGTTGTTGTTGTTGTTGCTTTTGTTTTCTTATTTTTGGTGCACGGGTGCAGATATTTACATTCACCCCACATTTGAGAGTGGGATTGCCACATCATAGGGCTTGCCTGTGTCCACCCAGCTAGAGAGGCTGATGCCGGGCTGTTGGCCAAGGCGGCGGGGGCCACTCCTCCCCCACAGCAGCATGTGAGCGGCCATCGCTCTGCTTCTTCTCCAGCACTCGCTGGCATCAGTCTGTTGAATTTGGGGCACTGTGCTAAGTGTGTAGCGGTACGTTATTTTTGATCTTAATTTGGACTTTTGGGCAAATGAGGCTGAGCACATTTCCCTATGTTTAATGACTATTTGGATGTTCTCTTTCGCGAAGTGCCTGTTTACGTTTCTCGCCCATTTTTTTACTGCTATTTTCCATTGCGTTATTTATTTATTTTATTATTGATTTGTAGAAGGTCTTTATATATTGGGGCATGTTCCCGTGCCTTTTCTTATTTTTAAAATGGGAAGAATAATCATGGCTGTCTCACATAATGTTGTTACAAAGATTCTCTGAGTTAATCCTTGTAAAAGCTTAGACCCATATGCGGCACACAGTCAGTGCTCAATAAATGTTTACTGTTCTTATTAGCCAAAATCACACGGCTGGCAGGTTGTGGACACAGAACCCCAAAGAGGCCTTCTAACTTCCATTTACCGGACTTTGCCTTGCACAAAGCGACTTTACACGTCCCGAAGGACAGGACCTCACTAGAGTCACCCCTAATTGTGCCCGCCCCTAATTGTGCTCACCCCGGAACAGGGTGGTAGCTTTAGAGAGGAATGCTGTTGTGATTTTTTTTTTTTTATTTTTACCAGCACCACACTATTTTTTAAATATTAAAACCGTGCTTCTCCTCAGAGAAGACCGAGGTGGTCTTCACATGGAGAATTAGCGAGGAAGCGTTGGCCTCACAGCCACGGCATGGTGCAGTTGGCATCGGTCATGTGACTTCCAGACGTTTTAACACAGCGATGTTGCACCAGGAAGTTAACAAAAACAAAACCTCCTCAAACACAAAAATAAAATGGATTAAAACCGAAAGTCCATGTGACGCGAGCAATGAAGTATTGGAGGCTCAGCGCCCATTTCTGCCTCTTCCAACTCCCCTCCCTTCACCAGCCACGCTTAGGAAAACAGAGTCCATTCTTCTCTTTTACCCTATTGGGAATTGTTTTGTTCCCGGTGGCCAAGGCCGCAAGAATTTCTGATAAACAAACAAATAAACAAACTGTAATCAGCCTGCTTTTGCTCCCTCCATCTGTGAAATTTTCAGAGCTAGATTAAATAAATCCTTTTTTTGAGGAGAGAAGTGTGAGGAGAACCATAATTTAGGCCTTTGCAACCAAAAACTGACAGACAATCTTTCATTTATTATTCCTCACGGAGAACAGCAACTAATATCTTCCTTCTAGGTCCTTTAATTAAACTCAGTTTCTTATATTTTTCTCTTAATTCGCTCCCTTCCCTTCCTGGCTTAACCTAGTTCTTCATAGTTGTGATTTCTCAACTGTTTAAATTTCATTTACCTCATTTAAATGTCTATAGAGTTCACTCCCAGAGTGAAAAGTTTGTTTATTTTTCCCCTTCTCTCCTCAGGCAAGAAAACCATCCCACTTAGACCCGAGCTAACTAATTTATAAACCTTCACACTGAAATGCATTACCATATAATAAGTATATGTGTGAATATAGAGTGATTTTAGAAAGGGAGAGTGATTGGCCCAGGCCTGTCAAGAAAATGATCTTCTCCATCTTCAAAGCCCCTTCTAAGGAATTGTGTCTTTCACAAAATCTTGTTCTCTCAACTCCCACGGAATGTCGCCGAGGGCACTGTCGTAAACGATATTACTTTCCTGGTCGTTTGCTCCTGCTTTTCTGTAGAGAGTCATACATCTGTGCCCACTGCTGTCATCTGCTCCTGTGCTGGGACCGTGCCTCCCTGTCCATTGATGCCAGAACTGGCAACGTGACACACTTCAGCCAATGCAATGTGAACCAGGTTAACCTTACCTGAGGGAGATCTTTCTGAAGCATCGCAGATTTCCACCAGCTTCGTTTCTCTTCCGTCCCAAGTTCCTTCATCCTGGGTCCCAGAATGAGAAGGCACATGGAACCACAAGAACCCAGCCGTGGCATGCGACATGAGAAATAAATGTCTGAGGCTTGGGGGCACATCGGTTCTGTTCCTTGGGCTAATATAAAGCCGTCTGATACCTCAACTGTAAGACCGCCTGTAACGATGCTGTTATTGGCTCTAGGAGTTTGTCTTTACGGATCGAACATCCCTGTCCTCATCCTTTTTGTTAACCTCCGTGCTTTCAGCCTCCTCAACCTCCCGGTGACTCTCCTTTGCAGGTATTCTAATTTACCCACGTCCCCCCTAAAATATGGGGTTCGAAATTAGCACCAACCTCCGTGGATGTCAGAGCAGCGCAAGTGAGAAGGGGTCATCTCCTCTGGAAGAAGCCTCCATCTGGACTAATCACGCTGAGTCTAGCACAGCCTGTGCTATTTTTGGCGGCCACTTCTCGCTGCTGACTCATTCTGAGTCATCCGAATCCCTGAAGCTTTAATCACAAGCCGATGTTACCGAGCTCTGCCTGGACTTGTGCAGTAGATTCTGGGGCCCCAGAAGGAGATGCTAATGCTTTTTCCTTGTCTGGGTCTCCACCTCAGCTCACCTGGTCTGCGGGTCCTGTCTGTTTGGGGAAACGGAAGGCTTTATTTCTGAGAATGGAAATTCAGCTTTTAGACAACAGACAGACAAGCGACCTTGTCCCATCAGCTCTGGCACTCCTGGCGAGCCCCTTCGTCTGGTTCGGGGGCCTGGACTTAACTGTATCATAGACACTGGTGTCTTAGTTTAATCTCTCAAGGAGAACGGAAGAGTCGCATTGAGATCCAGCATCAACGAGCAGCCTTACTGATGTGCGACAGACGCTGAAGGCGGCTCCCATGAGCTCCACCTTCTAGTATTGATACCGTTGCAGAATCCCCCTCGCTCGAGTGTGGATGTGTTGGCTAACTTCCTTCAAATCCCCTAGAATTTGGCAAAGGCAATAGGATATATGTGATTGCACGTACACGATTATATTACATAAGATACGCAGTACGCAACATTGTCCTGCCAGGAGATTCTCCCTTGCTGGCTATGAAGGAAATGTGCATGCTGTGAGCTGCTCTGCAGAGAAGCCACATGGCAAGAAACTAAAAGTCATTCCTAAATGACAGCCGGCAAGAAACTGAGGTCCTCAGTCTTACGACCTGCAAGAAACAGGTGATGCCAGCAGTCACATGGGCCTGGGAGAGAATCTCTCCCCAGTTGAACCTCAAAGTGAGGCTGCAGCCCTGGCTGACACCTTGACTGCTGCTTTCAGGTGAGACTCTGAAGCAGAGAGCCCAGCAGGTTCAGCCGTGGACTCCTGAGGCACAGAAGCTGCGGTATAATAAATGCGTATTGGTTTAAGCTGCTAAGTTTGTCATCGGTGGTTACTCAGAGATATGTAACTAATGTTCCATGAAATTAGCTGGTAGAAACCAAATTCGACTGGAAGCCAATGACATCATGAAGACCAGAAAACACATGCCCATTGTCTTTTTTTTTTAGCAGGTTGGGTCGACTTCTAGAACCTGAGATGAGTGCCATGCACCACAGCACCAGACATGAAAAGGCCACCTCACATCCAGCCTCAGACAATGGAGATATTTTTTTGTATTTCCCCAGAACGACCTTCTGCTCAGCCACCTCCTTCAGTGGTCCAGCGGTCCTCTTTTCCTGCCTTTTGGACCCCGGGGTTCTGCACTCAGGCTTGGGGACATGAGCTCTTTCCTTAGACCTGCCCTTCAGGCAATTTCTCTTAATGTATTACCGCAGAGGCAAAACGTATGCTCTGAGCAACTTGAATCACACCATGGATGGCCCTAGAATTATAGAGAAATCAGAAATGGGACTAAGCTAACTCCTAATTCAAACCCCTAATTTTACCAACAGGAAAAGCAGAGACTCAGAGAGGTGAAACGCCTGGGTCAAATTTCTGCAGTTAATTAATGGCAGGACGCGGACTTGATTTCAGGCAAGGTAGCCATGTCATTCTTTGAAAGGCCATAAAGGAATTAAGGAAGATTCTCCATCTCCTTGTCTAGACTCTGAGGAGTCCAGATAACAGGCAGGGATGAGAATAATAGCTGCTAAGTCAAGAGAGACGAGGGTCTAGGAAGAGAAGGAGCCAGGCTTGACGTCCCTTGCCCAGGGGTTCCATGGGGATGGGGCGGCCCTTTCAGACCACGCTTTGATGTTGTCAGACTATTTATTTTCTCGTTTCTTCTCCCAAGCATTTAGTAAAAGAGCCTATTGATTTTCATTCTTTTTCCTTCCAGCCCCAGCTGTACAGGGAGGAGCTAACGGAAAGGTCTTTTCTTTCTGGGGCAGAATATTTGAAAAAGATTAGTACCCTCCGAGGCCGGCGGGATGGTGACACTGGGAACCAGAGGCAGAAGCAAAGGAGAACCTGAAAAATGAGGTCAGCGCCTCGGAATCAGGTGCTTCTTCCTCCAGGATAATCTCTTTCAAGTGCCAGCCTTGGAGGGACTGATTTATTTATTCATTCACTTATTTATTTATAATCCGTTCAGGGACTTTATTAAAAGCTCCTTCCATCACCATCTTCAAGACCTGCCATCTACTCCCACAATTCTCTCTTCTGTATCCCCACAGCTTTTAATTGGCTCGAGCTGCCTATACTTGTGATCTGCCTCGTTTCGGAGTTAGCTGTAAACGGGCCGTCCGTGACACCAGGTTGTAATCTCTCTCAAGGCTATATATTTTTTTAATGTATAGCATCTCCTCCTCTAGTCCCTACCCCGAGTGGCTAAAATAGTGACTTGAAGGTTGTGGGTGATGAAGACGCGCATATTCTATTAAGGGGAAGGGGCTTCAGTGGAACGCTGAGCTCAGGCCTGTCGCCTTGGAAGTCAGACGGTCTGAACTGCGAACGTGGCTCCACTGCTCACCTTGAGACTTTGTCGGGGTCTGTGAAGGGTGGAGCCCGCAGTACCCACTCATTGGCTTAGAGTGAGTTGAAAAGCCCTTAGAACTTTGCATAGTCTGGCATCGGCCAGGACCTCCTGACGGTGGCCCTGTGCCCTGGGCTCCGTAGGCCTAATTCTGTGAATGATGACAGCATCCCCCAGAGCGTGGCGGAGTAGAGCCCAAAGCTCCAGCTGTCTCTGCCCGCCCTCCACAGTCCCCGCCCTGACGCCCCGGCCGGCAGGGCCTCTTCCTCTGCCCGCACTCCACAGTCCCCGCCCTGACGCCCCGGCCGGCAGGGCCTCTTCCACAGCTCGGCTGTCCTCTTCCAGACACCTGGGGATGTGTCCCCGGGCCCCGGTGCATTCGCCTCAGTTTCCTTGTCTTGACTCTGCCAGGGTCTCCCAGGCGTTTTTGTAGAAGCGTCACCTCTGTGCAGGTACAGGCGCCCCTCTACCTTCAACCTCCTACTTTGCTCTTTGTTCTATCTGTAGAGGGAGAGGCTTTGCCCTTTGTTCTATCTGCAGAGGGAGAGGCTTCGGACTGGGCCTCTGGGCACCTGTCACCTGCCCTGAGGGTTCCGGGTTTCTGATATATAGTGGGGGTGGGAGGTCTTGATCTCTGGGGCCTCGGGGTGCGTAAATCTTCACAGGGCCCCCTGTTCTGTTGTCAGTGGGGTGGGCCCCCTTCGGTGAAGTCGGCCAGTGATAATTCCCAAGGCCTCACCTCCAATGTGCTGGGCACCAGTGGATGCCGTGTACCTTCTAGGCCGGTAATTCCCAGTGTCTCAGGACCAGCATCTTCTGCATCACCTGAGAACTTGTTGGAAATACCAATTCTCAGATGCCAAACAAGACCTTGAACCTCTGGGGTGGTACCAGCCACCCATGTTTTCACGAGCTCTCGGGGAGACGCCGGCACGTGCAAAGCCAAAAACCTCCACTCTCGGCCTTCCAACCACCCTTTCCTCAGATGGCACCATAGATGACCAGGACAATCCCCGCTAGGTGTCTGTTTCATACCTTCATCAGGTAAAGGACTTTACGGTGGTGTTTCGCAGACTCCCATGATGCCAAGAATCGGATGGCAGAACTCGTTAGCTATCGCTCTCGGGTTCCAGCCCTGACCCTCTGAACCAGGACCTCTGTGGGCAGAGCTGAGATGCCACATTTCAACTAGAGCTGTAGGTGAAGCTGACCGGCGAAGCTGAGGAAAGTCTCCTCGAAGGCGGCAGAGGTGGCCGTGTGCTGGGGGCACCTTTTTTCTCTGTAACATGTTGAGGGTGAGCGCAGAGGGGTCAGGAGCTGTCAGGAGAACAGCTCACTGTCTAATTGCTCCTTCTTTGTGGCCCCACGGATTGGACAAAACTCAGCTCTGGAGCCTGCACGGGGGCCGCAGGGCTTGTCTCTCCTGGCATCCTCATCTGTTCTTGTCATGGCTTCCGGACACGTGTAGTGGCAGCCTGCCAGCCCCCTTTCTTACTTCCCCGGTGTCCAGAGCCCCTTATGATGCACAAGTGCGAACATGCCCTCGCTCCTGGTGTGTCGGTCACTTCCTGCTCCTTACCGTCCCGGAGGGAGCGTCCACTCACCTGTGCCCTTTTGACACATTTTTTCTTCCGACCTCCCATTCATTCTCCAGGAGGCCTCCATCACCCCTCGGATCATTAGTCCTGTGCTGAAACAATGTTTATCCATTAATAGTTTCCCATTGCTCTAAAGATAAGGCACACAATCTTAACTGTGGCCTGGCCCTGCCCGCTGGGCGCAGGCAAGAGACGTCTTTACAAGCACCGGAGACTGACGTATGCTAACTTTGATGACAGGTGAGATTGCCGAAGGGCTATCAGGATTCACAGAGGCAAGAGGGCCAGACCTAGAAACAGGTGATCCCCAGGAGGGACTGACTGCCAAAGACGGCAGCAGAGGTCACAGCAGAGGCCGGGGCTGGCCCGCTCGGGCCACCACGGCGATGACGATGACCTTCGTTCCCACACGATTGCCTTGCTCTCTCAAGATTCAAACCCCAGAATCGGCTGTCGGTTGGCTGAACCCACCCCGTGTGCCAGCCTCCTGTTGGCCCAAGATGGAGAGGAGAATCGTGGTGGCTTTTCCTTCCACAGTGGGGCCGCCATCCCTGACGGGGACTCTGGCCGATGGGCTTTTCTGAATGGGAGGCTGCGGATGGTCGAAAGAGGAGGCAGGTTGTCAGGGAAGCTAGAACTGATCGATGTCGACAGTGCAGATGTTCGGAGGGAAATATATCACGCAGGACTCAAACACTTTCTTGAGCCGTCTACTCTTCTCTCCTCTCTTCCTTTCCCTCCCCCCGCCCCTCCCCCCCGCCTTTACAGGCAGTGATGCTTTACTGCTCAATATTAGGAAAGTTATAGGTCCTTGGAGGAAGAGGTGGAAAAGTAATATTCTGAATTGTAAGAAAGGAAATCAGGAGCCTTGTCCATGGAGGTTGCCTAATTAAAACTGCCAAGAGTTTATTATCTCGTTCTGGGGTCTCCTTGGGGGTCCTCCTCTTCATTCCATGGCTCGGAAATGTTCATTTAAAGTAAATCCTTTGAGTCTGAAGGTGCTCCCGACATCTAACCTGGAAATTTCCCCGTGGATGTTCCTCTGTAAGAAAGTAATCCAAAACAACTGGGGAGAAGGTTTAGACAGAAAGATGCTCATTTTGGCTTTATTTATAACAACTTTCAAATTGGAAGCAATCTAAGTGGGATAAATATCTGTGTGGTATGCTTACTGCGGTATGCTATGCTGGCAAAGCGTTTCAAACGTGTGTTAAAAAGTGAAAGAAAAAAAAACACCATATAAAATATAATTGTGATTACATGAAACAAATTAAAGGGACAAAACCCTACCAAGTGAGAAAACACGGTCGTGAAACCCACAGCATCATTACTGGACTCATCTTTAGATGACAGGATTATCGGCGACAAACGTAAAACATATTGTAGTTTGTCCGCTTTGGCATTTCTTGAATTTTCACAACACTTCACACGCATATTTCTTTACATCACGTAAAATAAACTGTAACAAACGGGAAGAAGAGGTCCTTCCTTGGGTGTGACCGTTTTCATGGTGGTCTTCTGACGTGGCCGCTCGCTAGCCGAGGTCACCAATGACATCTGCCCCGTAGCCCAGTCCAGTAGGCATCTTCTGCATGGTTTGACTACACCCTCTGGCAGCATTTAATGTGGATAATCAGACTTTTTGAACGCTCTGTCTACTATTTTCTGAAACGCCATTTTCTCCTGGGAACACGCCGGCTTCTCTGGGCGTCCTTGAGTCTGGTGTCTTCTTAGTTTTCTTTGAAGGTTTTTCCTCCTCTACAAAATTCTCAGTGCTAGACTGCCCTCCCATGTACGCCCTTCTGTGTCACCGAAGTGATCCCGTCCACCCCGTCCACATTCTGACACCTTGTCGCTGTACGGGTCCAGCCCTCCTTCTCTCGTGATTGGCAGCTTAACTGCTTCCTTGACATCTCTTTTAAAAACATTTCTCAGACATTTCAAACATACGTCCAAAAGGCAATTCCTTATCTTTTGCTTTACGGCACAGAGACTGAAGGAAGACCCCGCGTGTCTTCTGGTGTGGTCAAATGGGATTTTCTTATTTTTTAAATGTATGAATAAATGAAAATAGAAATTCTAATATTTTCCTCCTGAATTTAAATGCCACATCTTGGTTACCTTCTCAAGTATACACTACCCCTTAAAAACGAGTTTGTGCATTTTCCAAAATCATAGGCGATTGATTTCTCTGCGCTAATAGAATTCTGATTCTTTGAACATCAGAAATGCAACAGCAATTTTAGGTCACAAAGAGACTTGGACAATAATAGATTTTCTCAACTGTCATTTTATTATATATTCGATGCAATATTAAGCAACATTTAGGTAATATCCACATAATTCATGCCCTCTCTGTGTGAGGCTTTTTAAATAAGGTCCTAGGGTACCTGGACACTGCTTGCTGATTCCCACATGATTGTGGGGAGAAAGTTTTGACTGAAACCAGTGATGTTATCACAATATTTGGGGGGAGGGTAAAATAATTGATTCTAACAAAGGATATATATATATATATATATATATATATATATATATATATATATATATATATATATTAGAGGCGTACCTTTTTATATATACTATTTCTTTATTACAGTGACTTCAATGGGAAGATTTCTTTATGCCCCTAGTAGCAAAATTAAATGACCTGACCACATAATTTTTAGATAGATATCTGATACAGGGATTTTGTGACATATCTATTCAAGTTCTAGCTGTATGCCTTATGTCCTAAGGGAGAGATATAACTTTCTTGATATAGTTATTAATTTCATGTTTCTTTTTCTTCCAAAAAAAGAGAAAGATTTAATGACATGATGAGTGTTGGTCAGCTTTGGGGTTATACAAGGGAGTTTAAGCCAGAATCTCTCAGACGCTTGTTAGTGAAAATATGAGGCAGGCACCAGCACCAACATCACCTAAAAGTGTATTAGAAATATAGATTATCGGGCTCCACCGGCACTACTAAATTAGAATCTGCATTTTTAACAAGATCCTCAGGTAATTCATTTGCACACTAAACTTTGAGAAGCATTGTGCTAGAACTGTGAATATTTGAGCTTCTTAAAATCTAGTTTATGTTGCAGTCATTGATTCAAATTCTGCTAATGATCGTCTTGGCTAGTCTACTTTTACTTAACAAAAATTATAAGCTTAAGAATCACCTAGTACACTCAGGATAAGAAAACGACTCGTTTAAAATGGGGCAAAAGGTTTGAAGATACATTTCACTGAAGAAGAAAATATAATGGCCAGTAAGTGCATGAAAAGATGCCCAGCCTCATAAGGAAAATGCGAATTGAAACCACAATGATGTGCTACTACACACCCGTTAGAATGGCAATAATAATAATGACGGTAATAATAGTGATACTACCTGACAGTGCTGAGTGTTGGTGACGTCGTAGACTAACTAGAGCTCTCATGCATTGCTTGCAAGTGGGAATGCAAAATGGTCCGGTCACTGCGGAGAACAATTTGGCAATTTCTTATAAAGTTAAACATGCACTTATATGATTCACAGCAACAATACACCTAGATATTCATCCAAGGAAGTAAGCAAACGGACGTCAGACAACGACACGTATGGAAATGTTTGTAGCAGTGTCGTTGGAGACACCCCAAACGTCCTTTATCTGATGACTGGATGAACAAACACTGGTGTGTCCATACAATGAAATGCTATGGTGTCATCAAAAGGAATACGTAACCGATAGGTGCAGCGTCACGGACGAATAGAAAATGCTTTATACATTATGTAAATGAATGAAACAAGATTTCCAGTTACAGGACGTTGTGTAAAAGGCGAGGCATAGGGATGAAGAGCTTAGTGGTCACTGGGGCTGTCGAGCAGGAGTATTTGAACACAATGCACCGGCCGTGTGCCGACGAGGGTCTTTCATATCCTGATCGTGATGATGGTTACACTGCTCTGGGCATGTGTCAAATCTCATAAAACTGCACGTCGAAAAAGGTATACTCTAATGTCTGTCTATTAAAAATAAATGGACAAAAATCACATATTATTTGCAATGCACGTTCTTCACTTTTCAGCCACGCCAAAGAGGCGTGGCTTAATCAAAGCCAAACACGGTGATCGACGTCACGTGATGGCACCCGTAGCAGTGAGCACGCGGCCCTTCGTCATGGAGGGGTGCAGACGGCTCGCTCTGCTCGTTTTCATCCTCCCCTTGCCTGAGCTCTGTTCTCCTCTCCTGTAAATAAGGCAGGGCCTGTAACACGCAGGAGGAAATGCGATGATTTGCATACTCTGATTAAACTGCTGCATCGTGAGCTTTCTTGCTTTGGTTATGCTGGACTAGAAACAAGGTAAGCCTCTAATTCAGAGCTTGGAGTGTCATCCCTGGAAACCAGGATGAATAAAATAGGCCAGGATGGCTGGCGTGTCTTACGCCCTAATGCAGCTGTCTGCCGGGGGCCTCGGGCAGAGCAGCCTCACCATCCTCTGTGCATTGCCCTTTATCCCAGGTAAGTGGGGACTTTCCGCTTGGATCTCTTCCTGACAGGTGTGCAGGGAAAGATGAGAGCCTGGCCTGTGGGTAAATGACTGCTTCTCAGCCGTGGAATTCATTTTCATATCTGAAATGCTGCATAATCTGGCGGACGGAGCACTGAGTTGAAAATCTGGGTTACGTGAACTTCGTAAGGACTTCGCTGCCAACATGGAGTGAGCGCTCGCAGTATTAATGCCTGAATTAGCTCAGTCATCATCATCGCTGGTGATTCGTAATAGAAATGCAGACAGCTTACACACGGTTTACGTTTATAAAGTGCTGTCACACAGTTTCTCCCTTTTACTCTCCAGGTTCTTATGGTAAGAAGGGCCGAGGGGGTGGCCAGCGTTTGGTTTGACTGGTTTGGGCAAGTTCTCAGCTCCACGAACCTTCCCTCCACATTCACTCTGCAAGGCCTGGACTTGATTCCCTCCTGAATCACAGAACTGGAGACCTGGATGTTTTTTGTTTTTTGTTTTTTTTTTACTTAGAAAAACAAAGAAACAAACAAAAAAAAAGCATTATAGATGATTTAAGTGAAGTCCAGAGAGGGGAAGAGAGTGGGTAAATTTCATTCAGCCCGCAAATTACATCCTTAGACGTTTAGGCCTTATACTCGGACAATACCATTCCAGGGGGCCCAAAGGTATCTCTATTTGCAGCATATACTAAAGTGGCTGAATGTGAAGGCGTTTGGTCAGTGCTCACCCATGGTACATGTGGGACATTTGACAGGTCAGTCCATTTCTTTATTTGGTCGATATTATCATCTTACAATATGACAAATGACAACAGACTTTATTTATCTTTTGCTCCACTGAGCAGTCAGAGGAGAAAAGAAGCCAGAGATATTAGTACGTTCCCTGAACTGTAAAAATTGAGTGGACAGTCTTTACTTTTCTTTGTGTCTACGAAAATGGGCATCTGTCTTCAGAGAAAGGAAATAACCCATAGACATCATCAAAAAAACACAGTATAAACACTTAAAAAAAAGATAATGTGACAGGAAGGCCATGCCCAACTCTGGAATCTGTCAAACCGGTATAATTTCATGGAGCAGCAGCACTTCGGGCTTTTCATTCTTAATTGCTTTTTACGGTTTTCTGTATTTCATGGTCATTATTTTAAAAATAAATATAATTGATGCTCTCTGTAGGAATTGAACAGGTATTATTTTGGCTAGAGAGGGACAGAAAGATAGAGATAGAGATAGAGATAGAGATAGAGATAGAGATAGAGATAGAGATAGAGATAGAGATAGAGATAGATGATAGATAGATGATACATAGATGTTACATGGATGATACATAGATAGATACATAGATAGATAGATAGATGATAGATAAATAGATAGATAGATAGATAGATAGATAGATAGATAGATAGATAGATAGATAGATAGATATCGATCACTGAAAGGGAAGAACCGAAAGAAGAAAAACCACCCCAAGGAATGACACGTGAGGAATCTGTAAGACAGTATCTTTTTCTCTACAGGAAGAAGTGTGTGTTTAAAAGCTCTGCTAAATGCTTGGGAATAATTGTCCCTTCACACTCTGGAGCTGCTGTTTCAATGACAGCCACTGCCCTGGCCTCCCCCTTCCTGCCCGAGTGCCTCGATGGCATGCACAGTGTCACCCTGGTGGCTGTGTCCAAAGTGTTCCCCCACCCCCAGCTGAGAGATCTATTTTTCAAGTGAAATGTTACCTGAACCTCCAATTTATGGAACAAGCAGCTCCACTTGGCATGGTTGACTGAGCAAAGGGCAGAACATGAGCCAGCTGGGCTTCCTGCCAGGAGGAGGGACCCCTGCCAGGGGCTCCGTCACAGGTTACCGGGGCAACCCCAGAAGGAGTGTGGCAATGCCAGGCGTTATACCCACAGGGTCTCTAACATCCTGTAAGTCAACTCCGTCGGTGAAATGAGATCATGTAAGGGGAGCATTGAGGAAAAGTAAAAGCGTATTGTTTTATGACTGTGATGACTGTGACCTTTGGACAGAGCAAAGGGCTCTCGTTTCTCACCTACACGGGCACACGGGCTGCTGGCTTCGCACGGCATCAGGAAGAACAAGATGCAGCTTCAGGAAGATGGCTTTGTTCTCTTCTGTGAAAACAGAGGTCTGAAAAAGTGTGTTGATCAACTCAGGAGAGAGAGAGAGAGAGAGAGAGAGAGAGAGAGATGGTCTGAATGGCTTAATAAAGCATTTCCTCTCATCTGAAAGCGAAACTCAGAAGCCAGGGAGAGTGGGAAGCCCCATGGCCACCACCCCAAAATTCTTCTCACTGCTGGTTCAGCGAGGCTTGATGAGACTTGTCCGCTCGCTCTAGTGACCTGGAAAAAATGATGAGAAGACTGACCTTCCAGGACAGCTCATCCACTGCGCCCCTTGCCCGTACAGGTGGAGATCTCACTTGCTCCTCTCTCATCCATTCCCGTATTTGTTCAATCAGGAATGGTCATTACAGGGCGCACACACAAGAGAACACCTCCATTATCCTACCTCCGTTATCCTTCCTCCAGGTCCCCAGCCACCGATGTCCCAGCTCTGGGTCAAAGGCCCCTCCTAGGTGCTTCCATGGCACTGAGCTCTCTAGTGTCAGCCATGCCTGCTGCAGTGGGGGTCCTGAGAGAGCAGAGCCTGGGTCTTCGTGGTCCACAGCTCCCAGAGTGCTCAGCAGAACCTGGCGCCCTGTGGATGTTCCAGGAGTATGAGTTGGGAGAATTTTACCCTGCTGTCCTGTGACGTCCTTACTTGTCTGTCTCCCTTCTCTACCCTCCCGCTGGGTCAATGGGTCCTGAGCTCCTGAAGGCTGTGGCCTCGCCCCTTCATGAATAGTCCTCTCTGGCCATGATAGGAAGTGAACCGGATCTGAATTCAAACCCAGGACCCTGCCACGTCCTGTAGCGCGTAGCCTCATTCAATTTCCTTGTGTCTAAACATGAAAAAGGAAACACAATTTCCACGTCCAGAGCTACTCAAAAAATTTAGAGGGAATTCGGTGACCGGCCTGAGACAACCTGTAGCAAATGGTGAGCACACAGCAATCGCTTGTTGTTAACGGGGTCTTCGATTTGTTCCAGCTTCTAAAGCTCATTGAATTGCTGCAGATACAGCCTTTTTCTCTGGATATACTTTCTCCAGCTGCAGCAATTGTTAACAGTTTGCCTGTATTTGTTTTATCATCTCTTTCTCCTTCTTTCTATATAATACATATGCATACATATTTGTATATTCACATGTAGACACATATGTAAACATATATCTGCATACACGTATGTGTGTGCACATTATAAAGTCTAAAATACTTGTCTGCTCAAACCACTTGAAAGTAGCTTATGTACATTTTCCTCTTTTTCTTCTTAATATTTCTGTGTCTAATTCTTAAGAATAGGAATATTTTCCATAGTCAATAATATTATGATAACTATTCTCATTTCAGATTAAAAAAAAATGGTGCCAGGTGGGTGCTAGACTCATTGAGGGTATGACTTCATAAGTTATATAAATGTCTAACCGCTATGCTGTTCATCTGAAACCAATATAATATTGAATGTCAACTATAATCGGAAAAAAAAATGTTTAAAGGAAAAGATTGTTCTCTTAACCACGATACCGCTCCATTTAGGAACTTTAGCATTGTTGGAATACTTTCATCGGGTCTGCCTTCCACTATTCCACACGTGCCAATCATCCCAATAATGCCCTTTGCAGGATCTGGTCCCTGTCTGTTCAGTCTCCTTCAATATGGAGGCGCCCTCGGTCCTCCTGACTCTCCTACACTGATGTTTTCCGAGAAAGCCGGTGAGCTGCAGGCTGCTCTTCAGTGCGGATTTGTCTGAAGTTTCCTCGTGATTGGGTTCAGGTTTTGCCTCCCGGAGTCATTGTCCTTATCGCTCAGGCTAATTCCGATCACACAAAATGTCCCCTGCTTTGGCCACCGTTTAGTTACTGTTTTCCCCCTTTTGACTAATATGGGTGGGATGAGGCGACTCTTGGAAACTGTGCAAGTGTCCTGCTCCTCGTCCAGTTCCCCCCTTGATTCGGCTTCCATGGGTGATGCTTGCCCACCCGACGCTTACTAGTGGGGGTCGGCGTGGTGCTTCCACCATGCCTCCACGCTCTCCATCTTTATCACGGGCTTTCTACTCCCAGGAAGAACTCTCTTCGTGTCGGCCAGGCAATGTGTCTAAGGAAATGTATGCTCCTGTCAGGGGGACAGGGGAGCTGCACGTGCTGGTGGGAAAGGCTGGACAGGGAGGCTTGGCTGTTAGTCCTAGAGAAGTGACAAGAAAGACCAGAAACAAAGGATGGAATTAGGCCAGGGAAACATGGAGCATCCAGCGTGAGAAGCGGGAGAAGATGCAGTTGCAGAAGACTCCACGGTCCTTCGAGAGCCTGGGCAGACGCAGGCAAAGGTGAGGTGGGGTGGGGTGCGGGAGGGTCCTATTCCATTTCTGCCCTGTTCTAAGTGGTTGACCGGGCGAAATCTTTTCTGAGCCTGTTTGTGCTCTCATAAAACTCGGACCATCGTACTGATGCCATAGCTTCCTGTGTTCGAGACAGATATTAAATGAAAAGTACCGAGCACACTGCTTAATACCGTGTAAGTGCTCATTAAATGCTCTCTTCCTTACTTCCCTTCCTTTTGTATTGTTCAGATATTGCCATGGAAACTCACCTCTCTGCTTTCACTGAAGTCCCTTTGAAAAAAATTTGCAATTGCTCTAAAAGCTCGATTTTTTTTTTTAATCTGAAATGAGAAATTCTAAAGGTAATGACATATTACATTTTCTGCTGAAAGTAAATTAAATGCAGGGTCAAAGCTGATTCTGAACTCAACGGGGAAGTCTCAGAGATGCTTACATTTTAAAATTGTTTTCATTATTTTTTGGTAAATTAAATGTAACTATTTAATAATTGTGCACGATGATAATGATATCGCCATTTTATTATCATCTCTAAAATACAGTAATAATAATTGCTACTTATAAAATTAAATATGCAATATTTGCTAGGCCCTTTCCCAGATGCTTTACAGTTATTACTTCTAACCCCGCCCCCCTCACCTGCCTTGGTACGTCACCATTTTACAGATGAAGGCACTGAGAGTCGTGTGGCTGGGAAGTGGCGAGCCAGGCAGGAAGTATATTCTGTTTTCAGAAAGTGTACACTTTGCACTCCAGATTATTTCTGCATGACGATTTCGGTGTACTGAAAATTCCCGTTCACCATGTGCTTATTCTGCACTTGGCCTCGCACGGAATCAAAAGTAATACATCTTGTAGTCGAGCCAGAGGCTGCCATTGCTTACCAAATAGTCCACGTGTTCCCCGTCTTTCCCACTCTCCCTCGCAGTTACATTGAGGTCTGTTACATTGTGACTCCTGCAGGCCAAAGAATAAGAAGCAGAATAACATGTTACTTCTAGGCTGAGGCAGTGATAGGCCAGCAAGTTTTGTTTGTTTGTTTGTTTGTTTTTGTTTCTCTCTCTCTCCTCCCATGTAAAGTGATCTTAAAGGTGACATGTTAAGGCAGCTGCATTTTAAGATGAAGAGAACTTGGATCACTAAGTCCCTGGAAAGAGAAGCATCCAAAGCAAACCACATTAGACTTTATCTATGGAAGAAATGAACTTCTGTTGTGCCAAACCTCCATGATTGTAAAGTTTATTTGTTACTGCAGCAAAACGTAGCCAACGCTGACTGATACAATAGTGAATCCTTTTTGGTGACCGGTTATCATGGGAGGTATAAGAACCTTATTATTTTGGGTGCCAAGGAAGCTAAGTGACTTTACTTACAATCATCAAAATGAAAACTGAATAGTGTGACCTCTATATTGTTTTTAGGCAAATCTAGCATTATCTTGTTCTTTTGAAGAGGGGAAGGGATGCAAAGAAAAAATAATCTCTACCTTTTTCAAAAAATCGAGATTTAGGTTAAGATGAATAAAAAAGTAATCCTGTCCTCCAACTCAGAAGGATCCAGGAAGAATAATTCTGCATGAAGAGGCGGGTTCTCACCCGGGGGCGTGTTTTAAATGATGTTCGCACAAAAGCCTCAGCAAACATCAGAATCTAAAAGAAAGGAAACACAGCTAACGAGATGTGGCCTGATTAGAGAAAATCATTTTTAAATCGCTGTGGATTTTCACTTTTGCCCTGGAAGGCTAGGCTTTGTTTGAATCTTATTAAGAAGAGAGATGCCGAGATAAGGAAGACTGAAAAGGAATAAGTACAACTCGGCTGATTTAGCTGCAAACACAGCACGTGCTCTGAAAGATTATTACACGCGACTTTCAAATTTGTGTAATTCTTTTACGAAGTAAGTTTCTGTTGAATTATAAAAATATTTTTCGATTTCCTTAGATGACAAATGGCAAAAGAGGTTAATTAAAAGTCAACTGACGACTACTGAGGCACTTATGCATGTAATTTCTTGAGCTCTAGACTTAAATAGCTTAAACTGTAAGATAGCTGATGATTAGGATTCATGCCTTCGCTCTTCAAACATTGTTTATTTTTGTCGTTTGTTTGTTTCTTTGGTTTGATTTAAAATCCTATACTAAAAGTTTGCAGAATCCTAGGTGTTGAATAACCACGTCCCTGTGCGAATGAATGAATGAGTCTAAGTTTGCAAGCGAGAGATAGCTGGATTCAAGAGTGTCTTCCCATCTCCAGAATACTAATTACAGGCTTCCATGGCCTCTCTTTACTTGTGTGCTCTCCCCTGCCTCTTGGCTCCCCACCCCGCTGCCTTGCCTCTCTCCGTTGGATTATCCAGCTGTTATCCATCTATCAGAATCCTACTCATCCTTCATGATCCAGTTCACACTATTTCCGATGTGGGTTGCCTTTCCCGATTGCGAGTCTCTCTCTTTCTTTTGGTTTCCTTTTACATTTCTTAGGTAACTCACTGATCATCTCACAAAGTTTTAATTTTTTATTGTAGTGTCTGTGTGTGTGTTTCTATGCCTCATCTCTACCTTTATATTGTATAGTTCTTAGAATCAAGGAGTCTACCCAGTGTCAAAGAGTGTCAAGTCTCCCTTGTCCTGCCCACAGTCAAGACCTATGCTCAGCTCTGTCTCCAATAGAAAGCTACTCTTTTCATGAAAAGGAGGGGAACAAGCCTGTGCTCCAGCCCATTGACAAGGTCAGTGTGCAGGGCCCAAGGCCAGCTGGAAGCTCTTGGAATCGAGAGAGACAGAGAACGTAGGGCCACGATGACAGAGAAGCCTAGCCAGAGTTCAGAAATGAGCAGGAGACGCTTTCAGAGAAAAATAACATCTTCTTTATTAATATGTAAAGTTAACTTTAAGCATGTATTGAAGAAAGATTAAGACTTTTTGCAGTTACTAATAGAATCCGAGAAACACTACTCATTCTAGACAAGGCATGCATGTGGCACAGCAGGTAAGCCTTATTTTACCTTCAAAAACACCTTTTAAAACTTTCAAGACTTTGAGGCCTCATGTTCCCATGAGGCTCCAAGCCATGTTACATATTTCCCATTGGCTTTCCCTTTATGAAGATAACATTTCATCTTTATCAGAATTACTTCACACATCTTTTAAAATACCACCTCTTACGAGAAGCGATGCGTGACTTTTTTTCACCTTTCTTTCCCATTCCCAGCTAAGTTACTTCTACTGTGTTCAGCCTCTACTTCTGTACTATTCTAACTCCTACCTGATGTAATTCCTTATTAGTTATCCCTCTTCACTGACAGAGCTCTGTGAAGACAGGAGTTAAGCCTCCCTCGCTGGCTGCCTCTCGCTCGCTCAGTGCCTTGACACAGCAAGCGCTCCAAAAATATTTGTTGAAAAGCACAAACACGGTCCCCAAACTTAGGCAATGAAGAGGAAAAACCCAAGCAAACCGAATCAGAGTCTTGTTTTTCAGTTACACCTGGTTAAAACTGTTCAACTATTGAGAAAGAGATTGACATTTACACTAGATATCTACTGTGTAGTGTTTATAGCACAATGCATTTAATAGGAAGATAGCAAACTATTTAGAGTTCTTCTCTTATAGGTGAATTCTAGTTGTTTTGACCTACATGGGATGTGCAACCCCAGATTTATAGAGAGAAGTCTAGATTCTGTGTCCCCCACCTGGTCGTTTCTGCCAAATTTTGTTCCCAGAATGGAAACTGCTATTTAAGTGTCCGCCTTACATAAGGCAGCCGTGACTAAAACTTGATAATATGATTAACGCGAACTCATGATTGTCGAGTACTTATTATGTGCCAGGCACTGGACTAAGTAATTTACATCAATTTTTGGAGACCACAACCCCTGTTTGAGGTCAGCACTATTATCATCCTAATTCATTCATTTATACACCAGACACTTAATGGGTTCCTGCCACATACGAGATGTTGAAATAGGCATTAGGAATACAGTAGGAAATACAATAAGCATAAAATTTGCTCTCTTGGAACATACATCCTAGTGGAGGAGAACAAAGAAGACACAAAGCAATTATGTCAGATGCTAAGAGTGTTCTAAGCAAGCATAGCAGGGAAGGCAGAAGGGAGTGCTAGAGTGTGTGCGATTTTGCATATAAAGCTCAGGAAAGATGTTGCTGATAAGGGACGTGGGAGCAGAAGTGTGAAGGAGATAGGAGAAGGAGACGTTTATATCTCTGGGGAAGAACATTCCGGAAAACGAGAATCTCATAAACAAGATCCCAAGAAGGAAACATATCAAAGTATTTAGGAGTCAGCAGTGAAGTCCATGTGGTTAGAATTAAAGAAGTGAATGACCCAGAAGGAGGCTGGGCCGGAGGGGCCGGATGGCATGACGTCTTACGGGTTATTTTGAAGATTAAGGCTAGATTTTTAAAAGCTTTCCTTGAATATATTTGACATATAACATTGTGCGCATTTAAAGTGTACAGAATGTTGATGTAATACATTATACAGTGTAATATGATGGCCATTGGAGAGACAGCTAGCACCTCTGTCATGTGACATGGTTGGAATAATAAGAACTAGTCTCTTAGCAAGTTTAATGATATCATATGCTATCGTTGTCATGCATTCGCTCTCTAGGACTTATTTACTACTCCTTGTAAATTTGTACCCTTACAGAACATCTATCCTGTCCCCTACCCTACCCCTGGTAACCACCATCTTACTCTCTGTGTTTATGAGTTTGGTCTTTTTAGATTTCACGTATGAGAGCTGTCATAGAGCATTTGTCTTTCTAGAGAGCATTCCAGCTGCTTTGTTGGGAATAGATTGCATGGGTGTAGGGTAGAAGTTCAAACAATGCAATAATCTAGAGGAGAAGAGAGGATATGGTACTCGAAGCAGTGCTGTCCTGGTGTGAGTGACGAGAACGGGTGAGGTCTGTTATATATGAGGTGGAATCCGCAGGATTTGCCGATGGATTGAACGGGGCTCTGAGAGGGATCAAGGATGACACCGAAATGTTTGCCCTCAGTAACTATAGATATAGAGTCGGTATTTATTGGGATAAGAGAGATCAAGAAAAGGATGGATTTAGGAGCAAGATCAGTGTGGACTTAGTTACACAGAGTCTTAGGTGCCTATTTGATAGCCGATGAGATATGAGTAGGGATTGGACACACGCGTCTGGAGTTAGAAGACGGCTCGGGAAGGGAGTCATGAATTTGAATTTTCAACATAGAAGTGGCATTAAGACCCTACACACTTACGTGGGCTCATCTAGGAAATGAGCGTAGAGAGAATAATGATTCAAAGACTGAGACCTGACCAGCCCGATGTTTAGGCATCGTGTCCATTCAGAGAAACAGATGCTCAGGCAGTGCAGGAGGCTTCTAGGGCATGTCGTCTACGAAAGATAAAGAGGGAGGATACAGGACTGGGTAGGGGAGCCCTAGACCACAAGGCAGATCTGACATCTCTAAAGGCAAGAGTCTAAGGAAGCAGGATTGTGTAGGACGAGCCTCTAGGATGCGACTTTGGCCAATGGGAGGGAGCGATCCAAAGCACGATTGTCTTGGTGCAGAGTCCCGCATAGTTCTCTCTCCAGGCTCTGTCACTGACTAGGGGCTCCCGGGAGGAGCATAGCCTCGGCTTGAATTCTGTGGAAGGCTGAGAGCTAACAACCCTGCTCTCAGCCGACGTCTAGTTTCTTCTTGAGGGCGATCCAAGCAGCACACTTCCTTGGCTGCTATAGGTATCAGTTCTGCCCATGAGAATGCTGCTAACCAGATCAAAATCATGCAGCAAATAAGTGGATCTGAACCCTAGCAGCCTGACTGCAGATCTCAGTCCCTTACCCACAATGCCAGGCCGCCTCCTTCCGCTGTGCATATTTGAGACTGTGAAATAGTGAATTAAATTTTATTTGGCATTGTACCTAGAACTCAAAGAATGGCTACATCGGATTGAGGGAGGCTCCTATTCACAGATAACTCCGAAATGTTCCCTCCTTCATGAAGTTTGCTCTGCTTTAGGCAAAAGTAATCTTTGATGCCTCTAAATTTTTATAGCTTTTCTTTCTAATTGTCATTCGTGACTTTCTACTTTCTTTTGTACGTGCGTGCCCCATCTCCCCAGTTTTCACCATCAAGTCTTTGTCTGGGACAGTAGCTTGAGGGCTCAAACTAATGCATGACCCACCAAAGGCCCCCGCCCACTGCCCTTCGACCATGAGACTTTGTCAATCAGCCTCGCTTTCTCAGTCCTCTGTGCCTTTCACGCAAGCTGTTCTTTCTCTTGGAATTACCGCCGTTGTGCCAAGATCCAGACGAACAGCTCTCTTCTTCAGAAATCTTTTCCTCTTCTATCTCCTTTTCGTGTCATCTAGATGTCTCTCCTCTGTGTTCCTACTCACGTCATATGAGTGTCTTTCAAAGATTCTTGAGAATGACATAACGTAAGAGTAATTATTTTACATCATGACTTGGTCCACAAACCCACACATACACAACTGAAACACAGTCATATCACCAGACACTGCCATCTTTCCTGCTGTGCAAGGCACACTAATACATTCTGGCCTATTTTATTTATTTATTTGTTTTTAAATACCATCTGCAGCACACCGTCTTGATTTAATGACCTACCAATGGGTCCCAACATACAGCATGAAAAACACTGTCCCCAGTGGGCCTTCGTTAAGTACAGTGCTGACTTCATTAGTACACTTGTCTGTTTCCTCCGGCAGGCAGTCAATCCTGTGGGTAGGGATCATATCTTCTTCTTATTTTTTCTTCTATTTGAGCATCAATAAATGTCTCAAGAATGAATAAGCGAGTATGTGCATGTGCTGATGTCTTAACAACGGCCTGCTCGGAGTCTGAAAATGTAACAAAGTTCCAGGGACATCGAAATGCTTACACTAGACTTCCCGGAAGCTTCTCCCTTCCCTCGTGGCTGTGCATTTCCATTGTGTCCTGGATGTCAATGGGTTTATCAGCCCAGTAGCCTCCCTGTTCTGGAAAGTTCTCTTTTTTTCACTCGTTTTCCGTTGTTGGCACAAGAGCCACCACGATCATCCAGAGTTACTTCTCTGGGTTTTGGTGGTGGTCTGAGGTTGGACACCCAACACAGGATGAGCAACTGCTAAATGTGTCACAGGATTGAGCGTGAGCCAGCCCCTCTCCAGAGGCTGGGAGATACAGTGCCTGTTACACGGAGCGAGCCAGTCTGTAGCAAGAGAGTGAGGCCATAGAAACAAGGAGGGTAGAGATGCAGAAAGGGAGTGAGCTTACTCTGCAGCCTTCTGAGCCTCTGGTCCAGTGTCCTTAAAGACCATCCAATTCCTACATTTTTCCCGTTAGGTAACCTAACGATTTGTTCAAATGCCCCAATACATATCCACCGAAGTCCCCTCTTACTTTTATCAATCTGATGCAGTTTTCTGTCACTGGGAAACAAAAGTTCTGCCTCAGAGGCATGACTTGTCGGAGTCCCAGAGAAGCATGTGTGTGGTCTGGTGCACGGTGACTTGTGGTTGTAACTACAGCTCTGTTCCAGACACCGGCCTCTATGACCTCAGCTTCATCAGGAGAGAGGCCACGGAAGGCTTAGCATGGGAGTGCGAATATTCTCCGGCGTGAACCAAGAGACATATCGAAGTTGTGCCAGAAACGGGGGAAGGCGGGGTTCTTCTTCTCGCCTCCACATGAGGAGAGCCTGGGACAGTCGTTCTACATAACGAGGTCTGGGGTTTTGGTCCCCCACATTTTCATCTATAAAATCAACACGGCCCTACGTTTTGTTGTGACAATTAACTAAGATGATGAATGTGAAGGAAGCAGCACAATTTGGGATGTACACTAATCACTCACTACTGCTCTTTCGATCCCTCCTTTTCTTGTAAAATCTGTGACACAGTCTTCAAATTTTTAAATTACCCTCTTTAAAAGTTAATGCCTTTGATAAAGCAGAGATTTCCTATGCCACAATTGTTCTTTTTATTTAGCTTTCTAGTCTCTTCTTTGCCGAATTGCTCAATCTCCCAATGATTTGTATGTTTTGTTTGGGTGAAAAATAGTGGTAATGACATCGCATCAAATAAAGACGGTTTTATTTTTAGAGCAGTTCTGGAAATGACTTGTTAACAGCTCGACATGGCATTAGATGACAAACATCTTGGATAAAGCGTCAACCACCGTCGACCATTACTGACTCAACAAAATCGTTTGTCCCTCTGCCTCAGACAGATAATGAAGCAGCTTGTCTTGTCAGGGCCTGATGTGGAATTGTCAGGGAAAATGGAGTTTCTGAACCTGCCATATTTTATGGGGGACAAGCCTCATGATGGGAGACAGCAGGTCGCAACTGCAGAATCTGACTTCTCACTTGAATATATGTGTCTGGAAAAGTCAGAATCCTACCTTCGAGGCCTGCTACATAAGCCCGCCAGGCTGAGGCTGCTTCGGGCCTGGGATTGTGACCTGAATTCTGGACGTGCTTGGTGGCGTAGACTCTGCAATCTGGCTCAGAAAAAGGCAGTGGGTGGAAAGTAGGGTGACAAAGATAACTCCACGTCTTTCCACAGTGTGCACTGAGTTCCTGCACGTGGAGAAAGGGTCCACGGAATGGTGAGTCAGAATCAAGTCGGAGAAAAAGAATGGAAGTTAAATATGATCTAAACCCTGGTTCTCGGCGGGCAGAGGTGGGGCTGGGTGGCCTTGGGGAATGGGGATGTGTCGCAATCACCTGTAAGGTTTCATCAAATTATCCAAGGCTCTCTACAGGAAAATATAATTAATGTAAATGGGTGGGGACAGAACGATACTCTGAGATGGTTTTATCTGCAATTTAAAAAATATCTCCCGGATGATTTTAATATACCACTCTCAATGCCGCTCTCTGAAAGATAAGCTTCCACCAACCCCATTTCTTACTCAAAACCGGCTATCTGTTCTGACCATGGAGTCTATTATATTGTTGATGCCTTACATGGAGAGGAAAACTGGGTGATGGTGGAGTTGGCCCTGGAATTTGGTGCTTCTGGCCTCTCTATCGGCTTTCTTTTTAATATCATCCCAACGTTCCTAGACTCAGAACCCTTCAATGTCCCCACATCCTTCCCGTACCCCCCAAAGACACTGTGCTTCCCTTACGGCCAATGCCACTACTGTGGAGTGGCTCACAGAATCACGAAACTAGAAGATGGCTTTGAACTCACTTCGTTCATTCAACTCCTCACCGTCTGTAGCCTGTGAGACCAAGACGCAAAGACGGGGTGTTCCAAGCCAACAAACCCGCCTGTGAAAGAAGGCCTGTGTAAGGCGTTCGTTTTGCCTCCGTCTGACCTAGTTCGTTACTACTATCAGATATCTTTTTGCAATGTGATCAGCACTAATAGGAAAATCGCCTACCAGCTAGTTACACAAGTCACCCCACCTTATTGTCATTTCAACATCATGTCTGCCCAGGATGAACAAAGAAAGATACTTCTTTGAAGTAGGCAATGAAGATGTACGGAAGCTGAAGTAAGTCTACTAGGGACAGGGCTGCTCCAGAATGTATCCAGCTACTGCAGCATTGTTTGTGCAGAATTTAAAAAGAAAGAATAGCAACAGCAGAACACTGTAGCAACAAAGCGAACATTAACCTGCAGAACAGAGCGAACATTAACGTGCAGACGCTGTGGCCTTTTGACCCAATTTTCATTGTCTTCTGGTAGCGGAATCCATTTTCCTTCTGGAGGATGACTTCTCCTTCATTCTCATCCACGTGATCTGGACACCCCGCGGGTGAAGATTGGGTCCCGAGGTTAGTGGATAGGTTTCCTGATGCAGCTGTAACACTTTATCATAAACTTAGTGCTTTACAGTTCTGGAAGTCAGAAGTCCAAGATGGCTCCTGTGAGGTCAAAATCAAGGTATCAGCAGGAAGGGCTGGTTCCTCTAGGGTGAGGACATGTTTCTTGTCACTTCCAGCTTATCTAGTCTGCTAACATTCCTTTGCTTGTGGCCACTTCTCTGCAATCTCTGAATCCACTGTCACATTTCCTGAACCTCGACCCTCCTGCCTTTCTCTTATAAGTACACTTGTGATTACATTGGGTTCGCCCAGATGATTCAAGGTGACCTTCTCATCTCAAGGCCTTTAGTTGAATCACATTGGCAAAGTCCCCGTTGCCATGTAAGGTATCACATTCATAGGTTCTTAAGACCAGTGCACGTGCCAATAGGAAAAGATTCTCTCTGATGACCTTGGAGTTGGAGGACTTGGGCTCCTGCTCCGCTTCCGCCATCTACGACCCAGAAGGCAGAGCTCGTCTCTGAGCGAGAGTCGCTTCATCGGTTGAGACTCTGGTCAGGTCTACAGTGGACCTGACATTTTGAAAGTAAATGCGCTTTTACTTGCTGAAGTCAGTTGAAAAAAACGAAACAAAACAAAACTATATATATATATATATATATATATATATATATATATATATATATATATATATATATATGGATTTGCAATTGAAAAAAGTCCTCCAGATTGTAAATAATATTAATTTTATCAAGTTCTTACTTTCTACCCGGTTCAATGCTAAGAGTTTTACAGGGATTATCTTACTTTATCCTTGCACAGCCTTATAATAAGGTGATAGTTTTTATTATCTGCATTTTGTATGTGAAGTTTTGAGGGTTAAAAAGTTGAGTGTCCATGTAAAGGACACAGAGCTGGTTAGTAGGATATCCTGGATATAGCCGGCTGTCTACAGAGATGTAAGTACCCTGCTAAAAAATACTTTGTGATGTTGAAGGAAAAGCATGGGTAACATGGCAAGGTCTCTATAATAAAACTATCTCAATGCAGACAAACTCTGCAAGGCAACCATTACAGGTATAGGCAACATTCCTTGGGCACACTAAGGTCACTATTTTTGGTATAGTCTGAAGTTTTTATAATTATAACTTATCATTTTTTAAATGAGAAATAGTATTTATTTAACCAGGGTTTATTTAACACAGCAAAATGTGTTTGCGTGTCAATTTTATGATCGTAAGAACGGCAAATAGGATTTTGAAGCCTGCTATAACAGTCTGCTAATTGGCGATCATTCTTACTGAGACTTGGGCAGGAAATGTACATGTATGTATCACCCATCGTGCTGTTGACCTTAATAGGAAATTTATATATATATTTTCTGGCAGAGTAGTGAATAACTAGGTCTCCGATAGATATTACTATAGCAGGGTTTTGAAACGAACTCATTTTATAGCAAATATAAAACTCGAATATGGTATGTACATACATATATGTGGTCCTATAAATAATTTTATCATGAAGACTCTTTCAACTTGTCACTTAGATGCTCATTTGGTTAATGACTTGCTCTTCGATTTCTCCGTCTCACAGTGTCTCTAACTTGAGGTGACATGAACAGACGTTTTAGGGGCAGATACTGTGTGCCAGGCACATTGTCAGGTAATGTAAGCACACCATCTGATTTAATCCTCACATTCTATGAGATGGGGAAAGCTTTATTTTGTAGATGAAGGTCATACCGCAAGTAAGGGTGACAGCTGAGATTGGAACTGGGGTCTGATGATCCCAAAGAACATACCCTTTTCACTACACATGCCTGGATTCTCACACCTCAGAGCCTGCAGCTTTATACTAAGTATCATGTGACTTAAGTACTCAAATATGAGCCATCTTCTAGCATTCTGTATTTTTTGTTTTTATTTTTTATAACCATGCAGCTTTGCACTTATATAGCACCTACTACAATTGTTCTCCGTTGTCTGCATGGGACACATGCAAGGCCCCCAGTGGATTCCTGAACCCGTGGATAGTACCAAACCCTAAATAGACTCTGTTTTCTCCTATACATACGTACCTATGATAAAGTTTATTTTCTAAATTAGGCACAGTAAGAGATTAGCAGCCCTAATAATAAAATAGAACAGTTGTAACAATATACTGTAATATAAGTTACGCGAATGTGGTCTCTCTCTCAAAATATTTTATTGTACTGCAGTCACCCTTCTTGTTGTACTATGTGAGATGATACCATGACAAGCCTGTTCCTGAATCTGTGTGACCATCCTTTGGTGTCACTGTTTCCGGGGGGTCCCTTGCTGAAGTCCTCGCATAGGCGTGATGATTTCTGGTACGATGTACCGTCAATCAGAACGTGCTTTCCGTTCACATCCTCCCCCCAGAGATCCGGTGCCTTTTCCATCGTAACTAAACACTCACCATACGGTGCAGCCATCGCTTTTGCATTTTGAAGAGCTACAGCTAAACTGGCATCCCTTTTTTTCTTTTTTCGTTCTTCATAATTTCACAAATGGAAGGTTCGTTCTTACCGTAGGTCTTGGGAACCTCAGCATGCAACTTTTTTTCCAGTCCTTATGAAGTCGAGAACTTTCACCTTTTTTGAAAGAAAGCACTTTACAGCTTCTCTTTGGCAGACCAGAATTGCCAGCTTCACTGCTCTCGTGCTCTCAGGTCACTATTAAATAAAATAAGGGTGACTTGATCATAAGTAGGATGATACTCTGATAATTGATGGGACAATCCACAGTGGCTACTAAGTGGTGTCTACAGCGTGGAGACACTAGACAAGGGGCCGATTCACATCCAGGGTGAGAGTGTGTGAGAATTTATCATGCTACTCACAACAGAACAAAATTGAAAACTTATGAATGGCTCATTTCTAGAATTTTCCACTTAATATATCTGAATGTCGATTGACTGTGGGTAACTGAAACCATGGAAAGTCCCACTGTGGACAAGGGGAAGCGCTGTGCCGAGGAGCGAGAATTAGAGAACTGTGTGAACTTCAGACTTAGATTTAGATCCTGGCCCTACTAAATCCTAGCCACGTGACCTTGGGTAAGTCATGTAATCTTGCCAAACTTCGGTTTCGTCATTTAAAAGTGGAGAGAATAATTCTATCTCTCGAGGCTGCTGTGAGCAGTAGTAATGAATGGGACGCATTCAAAGCCTGTCACTGTGAAAGCTGGATAAGTGTTCATTTTTCTTTATCCTTTTCGAAGATGGAATAGCTCGGTGAATGTGACTTGATGCATTAGCTAAATTAAATTAAATTTAAAGCCCTTCTTTCCTATTCCTTAATTTCATTTCTCTTTCTCAAAGAAGCATATAGGGTAAGGAATTACTGGCGTTCTGATGGAAATACTCCATTTCTCTGACAATGACAGAATTCATGTGATAGATCAGACCAGTGTGGCAGGTTTCATTTTTACAGCCTGGTGAGTGGCACATTTTGCTTCTCTTGTTTGCTTTTATCTTGAGGTCAGAGAAATGATGCCATACATTATCACGAGTGCCTGCCCTTCACTTCCTGAACATCTGCATTCACGACATCTGTCTGCTGTGATGAGTGGATTCATCTTGCTGCTATATGCTCTCTTATGTGCTGGCTCCTTTGAAGCATGGTGCATTTATTTTGACTATTTCTGCCAAATAATGACAAGTTTAAGGGAAAATAAGAAGGAAAAACTCTTTGTTTTCCATTGGGAAAGAACTCTGAGATGTTTATTAGCTACCTTCTCCCTTAAATCATCAAGATTTAAATGTGTTCAGGAGCTACTAGGCCTGAACTTAAGTTATTACTACTGGCTTACCTTGAGCAAAATTTGGTTCTTAGACAAACATCCATGCGGTTTGAATTTCTTCCATAATAGACTTAAAATACACGAGTGTGATTAGTGATTCTTGAAGTTGAATGAATTTGTGAGCATGCAAACTCTTGAAATAAGCCAAGCATCTGTGGCAATACCTCATCCTCATGAGAGTCTTTCCAGCAATTTTCTGAAAAAGGATTTTCTTCAGCATCTCAACATGATTGTTGTTGGAAGATCTCCTTAGAACATCATCCAGGTAAGAAGTTTGACATCTAAGAGGTGTCTTTGATACCTCCTTCCTTCTCTCTCCCAAAATGAAGTCATGTGGGTTTCACATATTTCCGTTGTCTATCAATTAGGCATCCAATCTCCTTGTACTAGCTCTTTAAGCTTCTCACCTGTTCACCTGCAGTCCACTGTTTTTCCAAACACAAATCTTAGCAGGTAATGATCCACTCACTATTGTACTCTCCATTTTGCAACATCGAGCCTGGCACCTATTACAACCTCAATAACTAATCATTGCATGCCCGACGAATGGCTGAATAAGTAAACTATGGCATTTTAGGCAAATTTCACCTTCATTTTCCTTACCTGAGATGACTATTGGGACATATTTTGTTCAGGTAGATTGAGGAACATAATATCTATGATCTGGATACATGAAAAAAGTGCCATAGACTAGCAAGGCTACTTAAGTCAGTAAATATTATATTTTCCCATGGAATAGATCTCTCTTAACGAATGTAATAAAGAAAAAGAACTTTCCCCTGGTCTTAAAATAATCTTCTTTCTGATGAGCCAACATGATACCCTGAGACCCACATAGAGATTTTTGAAAAAAGAGCATATCTATTCACAGAATCAGTGCTAGTGGATAATGAGTAAAGTCAGTAATTGAAGGTCACATTAAGACCGGGACCTCACATTGTAATGCCAACAGGTAAAGGGCTATATGTTGATGTAGGGAGGACCAGAGAACGTAATATACTAGGCTCAGGGATGAACTTGGCACCTCTACTCAAAGCACAATTTAACTTGAATGATGGAGCAAATGAGAAAAATGTAGTGTTTATGCTTTCCAAAGTGTGTATCATATCCATCAAATCTTTGTTTTAATTCTATGCAATTTCTTGTTTAATTTATTTTATGTGCCTTGTTTACACTGTGATAATAAAAGAAAAAAAGAAAACATTAACTCCTACGCATCAGATCAATTTCCTACAGCAATTAGTAAAATTTGATTTTTGCTTTACAAACATGTAATTCTGCTAAGTTTCATTTCCTATCTCATTGAGTTTTCTGAGTTTGGGCTTTTGTTTTATGTGATTTCAACATTATTCTTCATTTACCTCTTTAAATAAAAGCATCTTCAATCTTGTCCTATTCTCCATATTGTATGGATAGATCTGGGGAAGTGTGTTTGGAATCCACTTGAACATTCTTGAAGGCTATAGAGTTTCTGTTCCAATATTACAATATCGCTTCACATATGGATCATGATATCCTCATACAATTTTGCTTTTCTGAAAGTTTTCTATGGCTTTTGTTTTTCCTTTGTAAAAATTTTCTTGAAAATTGTTCTCTTATCTTATGCCCGATACTCTCAGTCTCTGTGGTGCAGGGGGTGGCACTTCAGCCTCACCCCTAGGTTCTAAATTTTCTCCATGGTGCTTTGTCCATGAATGGTTGTTAGCTGTTCTTTCTGTGAGAGGAGTGGAGTCGGAAATGATCTGCGTCACCATCTTGGCAATGTCACCATCCCATTCCACATTTTTAAGTGTTCTTCTTACTCCAATTCACTCTTTTCCCCTCTCCCTTGGGATCCTTTTTTTCCATTGTCCCAATTGAATCGGGACTGTTTGCTCTCTATTGCACCCATTCTCTGCGATTGCCTTGACTGCTGTCTTGGGTTAAAGTCACCACTTTCTGGAAGTTATATCGTTCAGTTTCTACTTTGATTTTTGCTGGTGTATATTCACAAATAAATTCCTAAGCGTGGATATGTGGGCTAGAAACTTCATTCCTTCTTATTTGTCCCAACAGTTTGGCAGCATATAAAATTCTGGATTGGAAAATTACTTTTCCCTCATAACTTTGACATCCTTTCTCTATTATTTTGTGGCATTCGGTGTTCCTGATGTGTCTGAAGATAATGTCATCTTTATTCTTTTATAGATAACCTATTTTTTGCTTTATAAAATTGTAGGCTATTTGTTTAATCAGTGTTCTGAGATTTTTTTTTTTGAATTGTATTCTATTGCGATAAGAACATTTAACATGAGATCTAACCTATTAACAGAATTTTAAGCTCATAATACATTATAGTTGACTGTAGTTACAGTGTTTCACAGCAGATCTCTATAGCTTATTTATTCTGTTTAACTGAAACTTTATGCCCATTGATTAGTAATTCCCTATCAACACCTCTGACAATCACCATTTCATTCTTTGATTCTATGAATTTGACTATTTTAGATACTTCCTGTAAAAGGAATCATGCAGTGTTTATCTTTTCGCGACTGACTTTTTTCACATAGCGTGATATTTTCATTGTTTATTCATGTTATTACATATTACGGATTTTTTAAAAAGGCTGAATAGTATTTGATTGCATGTATCTAAGACACTTCCTATATCCATTTATCTATGAATAGGCATTTAGATTGTCTCCAGATCTTAGCTATTGTTTTCCAAAGCGGATGTACCTTTTCATGTCACCACCAGCGGTGTCTGAGAGTGCGGTTGTTCTGCATCCTTGCTATCACTTAGTGTTTTCTATTTTCATCTATTTATTTTCTAATGATAACCATTTTAGTGTATGTGTAGTTGTATCTCATGAGTTGTATCTCATGCATTTTCCCTTTTGAGGATTCACATTTCCTTCAGTTCAGGAAAGTTTTCTTGTGTTATTTTTTTAGAAATATCTTCCCCTCTCTCATCACTGTTCTTCTTTTCCAGGATGTCTGTTAGTCTGATGCTGGGTCCACTGGCATGTATCATGTTTTCTCTTAAATTCTTTATCATTTTAGCTCTAGGTTTTGCATCATTTATTTTATTTATCTTCAATCCATGTACGTATATATTTTTTTTCTTTAATTTTATCTGCCATATCTATTTTTTTTAACTTTCAAGAACTCTTTCTTGTTATCTTCTTTTTCTTAATGGCAACTAATTATTGTTTTTTGAAAGCAATGTGTCCTTAGATTGCTCTCAGAATACTAATTAGAATCAATTCCTAGTTAGAACAATCTATTTCTCTTAGAGTCTTTATTTTCCAATTAATTAATCTTGGTCTTTCCTCATCAAGGTTTCCTCACATTTCAAGTGTTTCTGTGTGTATTGATGTTTAAGAACTAGGCAACAGGACATCTTCTGAAAGTTCTACATACGAATGGATAAGGCATGCAGATCGACAGTCCTTTCTTTAAGTCGTCTGCTTTCCTGCCCATTGGGACATATGCAGCAAAGACAAACACTGTGATTTGGGTATTCTACTGCCTAGTTGTAGAAGGGACAAGGAATCAGATAATATTTATTAAGAATTAACTATGTGGTTAAAGACTTCAAATTATAACAATAAAAATGAACAGTTATACAGTGCTTAAAATGTGCCTGGCCCTATGAACTTTTTAAAATATTCATTTAATGTCACAGCAACCCTGTCAGGGATGCCTGTTACTATTATCTCCCTTTAAAGATAAGGAAATTGAGAAACAGAGGATAACTAAAGTGTCTAAGTTTGCACAGCTGATAAGTGGCAAAGCTGTGTTTGAAAGACAGTGGCTGGAGCCAACGTCTTTGCTCCTAAACACCGTGCTATTGACTCCCTGACGCTGTTCTCTCTGAATCCCTCCAGCACACCTGTGAGGTGGATATCATCGATGCCACTTTACAAGAGAGAATTCTGAGGCCCAGACGAGTTGAATGACAAATCTCCTTTCACAAAGCTCATGAGTAGAAATTAACTCCAAAACATATAGTCTATTGCATCAGATTTGTCCAAAGAAGGATAATTTTAACTACTCACAAATAAAGATATCTTGATAATTAAATCAATGTTTATTTGAGGCAGCGTGGCATTTGAACTCAATATTTGGGTTTAAATGACAGAAACAAAAAACTCTGTTACTGATAATCTGTACAAACTGTCACTTTTACTTTGGAGCCAACAATTAAGATTTAAAATATCAATTATGTTGTTTCTCAATAACACAACGGATCAATAACCTTCATTTTGTGTTCTTCTTAATTACTGCGTGGGGGTTTCTGCAGAAACATGCGGAACCAGAACTTGCTATTAATCTCTGCACAGAGTTCTCGTTCCTCACAAAGAAGCAATCAGATCTTGATTAATGTGAACATTAAACTAACTGCTATCTAATCAGTTGACAAAATGCTGGTTTTGACTCTAGTTTCCGTGGTTTGTTTGTTTCAGATGCTTCTGATTGGTGTTTGCTATGGGGAAGAATAAAGAAATAAGACATACATTATTCATTGAAGTGAACAGAAGAATTTTAGTGATATTCCCTCTGGCTTTGACAGAATGACAGAGCAGTAACTCAAGGTCTAAATGTAAACCACAACCCTCCCCAACCTGCTATTTTTTGAAGAATAGAGAATTTAAACCAATCATCCAATAAGTGAAATGTCCCTCTGGAATTTCACATCATGAAAAATGATACCACCAGCCGTCAAATTGCCCATGGAAAAAAAAAAAGAGAGAGAGAGAGAGAGAGAGAGAGAGAGAGAGAGAGAGGGTATGTTTTGTTTTTTTGTTTTGTTTTTGTTTTTCTGTTGGTTTTTGTTGTTTTTTTTTTTTTTTTTTGCTTCTCGTGTACTAGATTCCTTCAGATCCTGAGATTATCCTTTTTCTCCTAGTTAAAAATGGTGCTTACCATCATTTTCTTCCTCTATTTCCCTGTGCTTATGGTTATCCATCCCTGCTTCCAGCTTACCCCCTACCAGACCTTGGTGCTGGTCCCATATATAGCTTCCGATCACTAGACTCGTTTGGAATTCTCTAGTGGCTCTCTGGCATCTTCACAAGCTCTGCAGAGCCCCAGGGTTCACTGAGGGTGTCTCAGTCAGGGGCCCAGAAGTTCCAGTGAGGGAAGCCCTCCACCCAACCTTTAAAAGAGTAGTTCTATTTTTATCTGCTTCCTGTATAGGGATTCTGAATGATATTTCATTTGAAAAGTAAACAACAACAACAAAAAGTTTGCAACGGAAAAGATTGGAAAATTACTGGTCCTCAGGAGAAAATCCATGTTCCATCCTGTGACACATATTCTATACTGTTCCATGCGGTGACACAGAAGGTGATCAGTGAAGAGGCCCGTGCCTTTCAGCCCAATTTCATTTGGAATTGTCCTTTACGAGTAGCTCACTGGACAATCAGTGTCTTCTCATGCCATCTCTCTGCCTTGGCACATTTTGGTCCCCTCGGCCTGGAACCTCCCATCTCTGCTGGTTCGCCTGGAAACGTCTACTTCGTCTGCAAGGCTGAGCTCAAGAACTTCTCTCAGTGATACCACCCCGATCCTCTAGGCCAGCACTGTCTAAACATCATGTACTGAGATGATGTTCTATAATCTGTATTGTTCGGTCCAGTAGACGCTGGCCACATGTGACCGTCAAATCCTCGAAATGTGACTAGCGCAACTGAGGAACTGAATTCTTAATTTTATTTACAAAACAATTTTAATTATTTAAATAGCCATTCGTGAGCAGTGATCACTGCCCTGAAAGAGCAGCTCGAGGTAGACCTACCTTGAGACCTAGTTCCATTACAGAACTTAGAAAAACTGCATCATAATTCATTTACATGGGCATTCATTCTGCTGGTCTACAAGCATCTGTGGGTCAGAACTGTGTGTTTGACTGTACCAATCCTTTGCCAGTGGCACCGTGTCTGGCTCATAGTAGGGATTCTTTAAACGTTGACTGCATAGGTGAAAGTAGGAAATGCAACATATAAAGGGGACATTACAAGGGCTTTGAAGTAGGAAATGCAACATATAAAGGGGACATTACAAGGGCTTTGCAATCAGGTATTCCTTATTTGGAGTCCAGGATCTTTCTCTTAGTTGGTGGATGATCTAGTCTAACTGTAATCATCCTGAGTCTAACTTTCTCACTTACATAATGAAGATAATGCATGATCCCCCTCATTAGGTTTGTTGGGAGAATTCAAGGAGCTATGGTATATGAATCATATACAAGTTAATGAGTTAACAACAATCCTCTTTCAAGATTACTCACTATGTATTTAACTACTTATATATTTGTTCTGAAGCATTTTTCCATTACCTGAAATTCAAAATTCTAATCATAGAAATGTTTGAAAAATCCACACCAAGAAATAGCAGATTGCAACATACATAGGCAGCCAAAAATTACTTTAAAAGGACTACATCTGATGAGTCACAGACCCAAGCAAGCACAGGTGTGTTCCCATCTTCAATGAAACCAAATTCATCTCTACGTGGGTAAAAGTATTTGCAGAAGCATGCCAAGTGACAGGTGCTAAGCTAGACCAGCATGACTAATGGTGGAAGAAAGGAGAAAGGCAGAGGGGAGAAAGCTGTTGGTGGAAACGCAGTGATTTATTATTCACTGGGAAAAGCTCAGTGTCAAGAAGCAGAGGGTCTTGGCTGACATCAGCTCTCTGAATCCATTGAAACAGTTTTATTCAGGTGAGCTGCAGCCAGAAACAATTGTCCACCTCTGTTATCACTTTGTATGCCTAAGCACACAACGAAGCGAAGGTTGCAGTCAGCAGGGGGAAAGGAGGCTGGCCATAATCGCCAAACGGCATTAGAGTCTTGGCT
Organism: Pteropus medius; assembly: GCF_902729225.1. Classification (NCBI taxonomy): domain Eukaryota; kingdom Metazoa; phylum Chordata; class Mammalia; order Chiroptera; family Pteropodidae; genus Pteropus; species Pteropus medius. The sequence continues at coordinate 9,991,105 of NW_024349804.1, read as the reverse complement.
TGTAGGTAGAGAGACACGGTGACCCCGAAAACTGGTGCAATGATTTACATAAACAAACACCTAAATATACGCATGGAAATAACCTCATCTCCGGATTAAAGCTGCTGGTTCCTCAAGGCAGGCTCCAGGAGAGCTTCGCTCTGTACAGCGCCCAACCAGATTTCTGCTTATAGTTTAAGCAGAGTTAGGTTTAGAAAACCTGTTGCCATTAATCGAATCAAGGCATTTTAATAGTAAGACAATCTTGGTAACTTATGACTATCATTTAGTTGTGGGGCTTGAAAGTGGATGGACTCAATTATAATATATCAAAAACTGTAAAACTGCACTTTTGCTTTTCAGGAAGTTTTTCTTTCTTTCCATTTTGTGACGTACCTCTTCCATTTTCTATTTCTTTTCCTATGGGTCAATGTTCATCACAAAAGGACTGCAGTGCATTTCTTTACTGTTATTTTATGTCCTTGTTTGCTATTCGGTGTATTTTTCTTTATGCATGCAACTAAAATCGAGAATTTGAAAGTATCCTAATCATTGCAACTAAAGTCAGTTCAACCTAAAAATTAATACGAGCGTTAATGACCTTTTATATCAGAAGCTCTGCTAGGAACTGAGAAGCATATTCAGTGAATAAGATGTTTTTTCCATGTGCATTAGGCAGAATTTCTAGGGTTGGCCACCAGGAATCCATGCTGTAACCCTTGGAACCTGTGACTGTGAGATGCCAACCCGTGATTGTATTATATGGCAAGGTTGACGGTAAGAAAGAGATGTCTTGTTAGGCCTGATCCAACAAGATGAGTTCTTAAAAACAAGGACCTTTCTCTGGCTGGTGGCAGAAGACTGAGATGGAAGTCAGAGAGTTTCAGAGCATAAGAAAGAGTTTATCGATGTATTATTGTTGGCCTTGAAGGTGGAGGGAGCCATGTGCAAAGGCACGTGGGCAGCTTCTAGGAGCAGAGAGCGGCCATCATCTGACAGCCAGCAAAGAAACAGGAAACTCGGTCCTACAACCCGCAGGAACCGGATTCTCTCCAGAGCCTCCAGTGAAGAGCCGGGCTGACTGACAACTTGACTTCAATCTTAGGACACCTTAAGCAGAGAGCCTAGTTGTGCTCATCTGGACTTGTGACCTACAGAACTGTGAGACAATAAATAGGTGTATTTTAGGCCACTATGGCTGTGACAATTTGTTACACAACCGGAGGTAACTACGACAGACTTAGTTAAGCAGGGAAGGAAGATATCTGAATGATGGTGATAATGCAGTGTGACATGTGTTGATATGGAGGGCAACCAATCTGCAGAGAATAGTGTGGCTCCTTCTGTAATAGTACAGAGAATAGTGTGGCTCCTTCTGTCCCGGGCATCTAGATGGCATTTGACTTGGGACTGAAGGATACATAAGAGTTTGGCAGCCAAAGAGAGAACAGGGATGCTATCCAGGCAGAGGGGGCAGCATCTGCAAATAGGATCACAGACACGTCCCTTGGGTAGCAGACTTGGAGATGAAGATTATAGTGCAGGAATTGTTTTGCTTTTTGTTTTTGTTTTCTCTAAGAGTTTTTTCTCCAGGAGTGTCTCCCTTTGCAGAGTATTGCTTCTTCTCTCTCCCTTCCTCCCCCTGAAGTCGGATCAGGGAGACACGTTGGAACCTTGCCTCCTGTCTCCTTGCTGGTCCACTTTGCCGTAAAACCTTTTCGAAGGCCGGTGTCATAGTGTCGGCCTCTCTGCACATCGGGCGAGCTTTTGCTCCATAACAATGTTACAGTGAGTGGTGGGCTGAACCAGGAGGCAGAACTCGGAAAGCTGAAGAGTAAACGTGAGGAGTGAAGGTACCTTCTAGATGCCAGGCATTGGGGCTGCCTTCTCCTTATAGGCTGGACAGATGTCTACCTTCGAGTAGCTTATAGATTATTCAGGAAGTCAGTACCCAATACTACCCCAATAACCATTTACTATTGTATTATGTCTTCAGAAGGAGAAATGGAAACTTTATGGAAGTATTCAGTCAGGGAGGAAGTAGACTGGACTATAGTTTGGGGGGATTTTAGGGTGGGGATGAATCAGGTGATTGTGACAAAGGAGCCACAGGAGGAGGAGAAGCAAAAATTCAAGAGAAAAGGAAAACCATTCGGGGAAGTCAGGCAGGATGTGGGAGGAGGCATCTGGAACCATGAATCTACCATGTCCACTGTCCCCATGGGAAGGAGGGCCATCCAAGCAGGCAGCAAGAGCCCTGACATTTGTCATCTGGAGCCCAGCAGATACAGGGCCAGCTCTGCCTCTCGAAACAGCATGCGCAGCACCGTGCCACACAGCCTGTCGGAGGCAGTCATGCGGTCCTGCTGGGCTGCTCCTGCCAGGGAGCTGGCTTCCTGCGGCGTCTCCATGATGGTGGAGGCAGTGGGGAAGCTGCAGCTCGCAGGGTGGGGGTCCATCTGGCAAGGATTTGGGATCAGACAGGGAACGTCTTAAAGTGACAGCATTCATCCGCTCGACACACATTTCATGGAAGCTTGTTAGGGGACAAGCCTATGTCAGGCTCACGGACTCAAGAACACCTGGAGTGGGTTGTATTATGCCCCTTCCTCAATAGAAGAAGTTCTAAGCCCTGGACTGTGAAGGTGAAGTCATTTAAAATAGGGTCTTTGCACATGAAATTCAGTTAAAGATCTCGAAACGAGAGCCTCCTGGACTTATGGTGAGCTGTAAACCCAACAACTGGTGTCCCCTCTAAGGGAATGGAACAGGAGATTCGAGACACAGACACACAGACACAGAGGAGAAGGCTCTGTGAAGATGGGGCAGAAACTGGGGTGACGCATCAAGGGTCGCCCACAGCCACCGGAGAGGGGCATCGACCCATCTTAGCTGACAGCTCGAATTCAGACTGTTGGCTCCCACAACTGTGAGACAATACATTTCTGTGGTTTACAGCCACTCAGATTATGGTAATTTATTCCAACAGCCCTAGGAAACTAAGATGCCCTCTACGTTTACGTTCTAGTTCATAGAGGCACGGAATAAGCAAGCAAATAAATGGCCACGTAGGTGCAGATCTGTGGTAAGCTGTGTTTAAGAGCCCATCCGGGGGGCGTGATGAAGGAAGAGGTAGGAGGAAAGCACGACTTGGAATGAGCTATTCAGAGAAGGTCCCCTAAGGAGGCGACATTTGAGCAGATACCTGCAGGGCGAAAGCAATAGTTCTAGAGAAGACATTTCAGGAGGACATGACAGCATTGACAAACATCCTAAGCGGGAGAGGGCACGATATGTTCAAGGGACAGAAAAGAGACTGAGGCCAGAGCCCGCGAGGAGGCTGGGGACAGCTGCCCAGCACTTGAAGGCCATGAGATGAAGTTTGCATTTTATTCTTCGGAGCAAAGGGAGAAACGCTGAAGCGGGGAGGGACAGAGAGGCCGGGGGTTCAGTTTGGAAGAGGTTCTGACTCTATAGCATCTGCACTGGCGGAGCTAGAAGGAGTCACGGAGGAAAGGTGGTTTTATCCTCCCAGATGGGCTGGTGACAGGGTAGGGCTCCCAGCTGCCAGAATGTCCATCACTGACCCTTCAGGCTCCTTCCTCCAGCCCCCATATGAGCAAGATGCCTTGTGCCAGGACGCTGATTAAAATGCATGTCATGAAAGTGGAGACGCATACAGCGGTGGTGGCCAATCAATGCAAGCAAGAAGGCGAACAATGAACACTGTATTTTTTCAGGACAATTCAGAACAGAATCCCGGGCTTATACGTTTACGAACATAAGTACAATGATTATATGGCTTCATGCTTTTCTTATGGGGTGAATGTCAATCTCATGATTTTCTACGGTGGGGGATAGAGTTGGAGGGAGAGTTAAGAAAGCTTTGATGTGACTTCCCATCGGGGTGCGGGGAGCGGCAATAACCAGGTAGAGGAAGAAAGAAATGTACATTTTTGGTGAACCTACTATGTACCAGGCATAGTGCTGGGTGTTTTATGTGTAATAAGCCACTTATATAACCCTAGGAAGCTGGCATCGTTATCCTTATTCTTCATCTGAAGACTTTCAGAGGTGTTAGGTGATTTGCCCTGTCACCCAGAATGGAGCTGGTAAATCCGGGACAGCTGGACCCCAAAGCTCATGCCTTTCCCTTGTACAAGCTGCATTTCCTTCCCCTCCAGAGGGAAGATCCTGTCTCGGTGGGCCCCAAAGCAGACCTCCCTGCATATGCCCCTCGCTGAGGAGGCTGGACCAGACAGCTGAGTGGGTTTGCTGGGGTTCCTGGGAACCCAGAGCCTTACTCACACAGCTGATCCATTTTCCACATCCAGCATACAGAACGAAACACGCTCCTGCCCCTCCGACTGCTCACGGAGTTATAATTCTTATCTTTATTGCTACCCCTACAAGGAAGAGTAAATCATTGCCTGTGCGTTTTTGTTGGCTTTTCTCCACTTCTCTTTCAAAGTTGATCAAGTTACTTCCCCGTAATTTTTTACCAAGTAAATTTCCAACTACCTTTAACCACAAATTAGTCATCACATTGGGCTTTTCAGGGTTCCATTAAGTCGTTCGTCATAGAGGCTGCCAATAATAGTTAGCTTAGGCTAAATGTTTCCTTGTCCGAAGTGTTTATCACATCCTGTACTTGCCAGGCCTGTGAAAATAAAAGGCAGCAAGTATGTGAACTCACTCATAGGAAGCACGAGATAAAAATGGGCAGGAGCCGGGCAAACTGCAAAGGCCTCTGTGAGGGAGGTGGTTGTTATGGGCATTAAATCACTCTTTGGCATGGTTTATCGGGAATGATGAAAGAGGCAACGATGAGGTGCATACGGGGTCACAAGTACAAGGTGGGCTGTGGAGGAGGAAGATGAGAAGCAAGGCTTTCTCGGACCTTGGACAAATCGCTTACGCTCCCCCATCTCAGGCTCCTTGTTTGTAAAGTGTGTATTGGAGCCTCTACCCCGCAGGGCTGGTGTGAGATTTAAATGAAGTTGCGTCTGCGAAACACCAGCGGAGCAGGATGCCTGGCCCCTGGCGTTAGCTGATCCGGGCTGCTCGAGGCACCTGCCTAGAAAGCGGTCCCCAGAGCCACCGCTGGGTTCACCTGAGATGGAGTCCCACCTCGTGGTCTTAGGTCTTGGATGGGTCTGCAAACTGGGGCCTCGTGTCTGCCCTGTGAAAACACATTTTCAAATGTCCCCCATGGGGTTGACATCTGCCGCTGTCCTGTGCTGGTTTCTCATTCTGGTCCAGCCTCGTTCGCTTGGCTTTGGGGAGTGGCCTTTGGCACCGAGGTCACGCTCTCCGGTATGCAGCATCTGTCTACCCGACTCTCGTTCCCGCTTCCACTTTGTCCCTTAACGGACCTTCAGTGGGACGTTCCTTTACGCTCGGAATAATAGCCAAACAACCCAGGATCTGAGTCTCTGCCTAGTTTGTGCTCTCATCGGCTTCCCATTTTTACTCAGATGTCACCCCCTTAAAGGAGCCTTTCCTCGTCGCCCTACTTAAGTAGTAAAACCCCCTCCATTACGTCCCACCTGTCGGTCTGTTTCATTTGTCTTTCTGACCTTATTGTCATACTATGTTCTAACTATATCTTTTGCTTGATTCGTCCTACAGTGAACAATATGACAGGAAGGATTTTCTTTGTTTTGCTCAGCCCTATATCCCCAGCCCTAGAAAAGTGCCTGACACAGAGTGTGTATGTTATAAATATTTGTTGAATGAAAGAATGCGTGAACATATATATAATATACATTATAATATATACATTATAATATATATTATAAAGATATATAATATGATGAACTCTGGCACAGTATTTGGACTAAAGGGCATGGGGACAAACATTTAGTGAGAGAGAAGTTGGTTCCTTCCGTACATTTTCTCTTTGAATGATAATTGCTTCACTCTATCAGGTTGGAGATGTTATTCCCACTTTACAGATAAGAGAAAAAAAGATGCCTAGAGGTCGGGATATTCAGGTAAAAGGATGCTACATAAGGTACCTCAGTTTCTCTGACTAAGAGTAAACGTTCAGTAAGGGCTCGTTTCATGAATAAACACTTAATTGGTTACATAATCCTGGTTAGAAAAGTATGTTTACTCTTCTGCTTGTTCTGTTTACTGTTGTTATCATCGTTATCATCACTATTGTTATCACTGTAGCATCCTCACTCCCAGGTTGTCAGGTGAATTTGGATTTCTTCCTTTCGAGGATTCCTGACTCCGCAAGAATCGATATCACGCAAATTCCTTTAACCAAAGGAAAGTGATTACGTATGTCCCACTTGAGTTTCTCCATGGCTTTCTGACTCCTCACTCTCTCTAGGCTGTGGCAGGCACACTGGAGGGGGACCATACAGAACATACAGAATGACTGTCTCTAAAGGAGAGGGACCATTGAGTCCTAAAGTGAAAGACCACTGGGCACACGGTGACCAGGTAAGGCTGTCACTGTCCTTAGGAAATATGTGGTCATCTTAGGCAGAGAGGCATGAGGTGGAAGGCCAAAATCATAGGCTTTGTAGTCAGGAAGATCCGATTCAATCTCAGACTCCTTGAACTTGAGACGGTGGGCAAATATCATAACCTTTCTAGGGCTATCTTAGTAATGAGGATATATCACATACTTTTTACACCTGCAGTGAGGATTAAATTAAATTACACGTGTAGAGCACCCAATGAAACGTCAGACTCACAGTTCACGTCAAGTACACGGTAGCTATTATTATTACATCATCCTGCTGTCTCTTCGTTCCTATGAAGGAGCTAAGGCTTCAGGTGGGTACGTGACTTTCCCAAGGTTACACAGAGGCAGAACTCATATAAGGTCAAAGTCTGCAGAATCCCTTCAAGTTCTCTGTCTATCACAAAGCCTTGTTCTTTTATTGCTTTCTTTATCACTAGGCACGGACGCAGAGCTTGGCATACGGTAAGTTCTTGTGAAATGAATCATTTCATGCTAACAAGACCAACAGTACTCATTTTAATTGGGTTTAACTTCATTCAGCGAAGATTTATTAGACTCTTATTTCCCAAGCCCTAAGCTACACTCAGGGAATAACATGATAGTGAATAACAGACAGATGCCTTTGCCTTCGTCAAGCTTACACTCCAGTCCCAATTTAGTGCGACACAGATTGTTTCAGATGCTGATTTCTCTACAATGTCTCTGGGAAATAGAAAATGAGAATGTTGGATTTAATATTTTTCAGTTCACGGCTTTTACTTCAAGAACAATTTTTATTTCCATTCTTGGCCTTACAAGTGTCACTGAGCAGAGATAATTCTTACACACCCAATAAGATGAAACGCATAGTTTCTTACTTTTGCTGAATACTATACACAACGATTTTTTTAAACTCTATTTTGGGATACGACATCTTTTATTTTGTACCTATTTTATAGATATATAATTATATATATATTACATATTATATATATTATATATTATAGTATATATATAAAATGTTTTAAAGAAAAGAGCAACTAAGGCATGTAAATAAAACTTCGTTTTCATATTTCAAATGGTTCATTAAAAATTTTAGCTCCCTAAGTACCCTCAGGTGTTATGTCTTAAGCCAATCACACAGGACAGCTGCTTTAACCAATAAGACAGCAGAAATATAGTAGTCTGCACCTGCACATTCAAAAAAGGCAGTTGGTTATCAGACGTATAGTAGATACCTATCACCTGCAAGGAAAAGTTGTAGGTATCGGTGGAAAAAAGAGAGACCTAATCTTTGCCCTCCAAGAGGTTATAATCTGCAGGAAGAAACAGGACACAAACGTGAAACCAAAAATAAATTACGTGGATAATGTCAAGTCCAGAAAAGTGCAGTGACAGAGAAGATTGCCCTGTGTGCTAAAGAGTGACTGAGGGTGTCGCCTTAGCCAGAGGTGGGAGGCACTGAGAGGACACTTGAGTTGGGACTTGAATGATGAGAAGAAGACAGTCACGTGAAGATCTGGGGGAGAATATCCCAACAAGAAAGGACAGCAGACGCAAAGGTCCTGAAATGCATACGCTCGGTGTGTTATGTTGAGGCAACCAGGAGGCCACTGTGGTTGGAGCCCAGAGGGAGGGGGAGCAAGGCCAGAGATGGAGGTCATGAGCGAGGTCATGGCAGAGACCACGTCATTCAAGGCACGGAGAGGACCGTGGGTAAGGCTTCGTGCAGGGAAGCTTACGCCGGCTGTTTAGAAAGCTCTCTCTGGCCTCTGTGCAGAGAGCAGCGTGTAGGGCACACCCACGGAGGTGGGCATAGCAGTGAGGATGATGACTGGCAGTGGACGGTGCTCACCTGGATTCAAGTGTCAGCAGTAAAGATGATGAGAGAAGGCAGGATTTGGGAAGCATGTTGGAAGAACTGCTCACAGAGCTTGCTGGTGGATCAGATCAGCTTAAAGGAAAAGGAAATAAATCAATAATTGCTCCTAGTTTCGGGTTTAGTAACTGGGTTGATGCTGGTGCCATTTGCTCAGATAGGGAGGCTTAGGGCAGAGTAGATTTTCACAGGAGCAGCGGCGATGTGGGTAAACACGTGTTCAGTTCTGGACCAAGCTAAGTTACAGATCCCATTAGATTGCTAGGTAGAGATGCTGAGTAGGCAATATTGCACATAAGCCTCGAACTCAGGGAAGTTAACCAGGCTAGAAGTGCAAACTTGAGACTCTTCCTGTATTTAGCATATTTAAAGACAGGAGACTATATACACTCACCTAAAAAAGACTGTAGCTAGACAACCCTAGGCACTCGAAAATGTAAGGGTTTGGCAGAACGAGAAGACACAGCATACAAAGCTGAAAAAATAAGGATAATTTAGGAAGAAATTCATGCAGGAGACATATTCCTGCACAGACTTTCTTCCCAACTGATCCTTGTGAAATCCCGTGTTCTCTGTCCCCTCGGTAGCTTGCTGGGCACGCCGTTTACTTTCTCTGCTCTACCCCTGGCTGTTTCGATTCAGCATGGTCAGATCCTCTAGCTCTGGCCTGTTTCCATCTTGATTGACAGTCTTATAAACTTTCAGGTCCTGTTCTGACTTGATATCTATTTCTTAGATACTCATTTTAGAGATCTGTGAGTTTAAGGTACTTGCGGGTGTATTGTCAGGGCCCAGGTCGCAGGCTTTCAAATATAGATTGGGAAACAAACAAACAAGCAAACAAACAGACACTTTGCATGAAGACTGAAAACTCTGTGGTTATCTTCATTTGTGTTTTCATCCAACAGATAGTTTCTGTTTGTACTTCAGGCCAAGTTAGGACTGTGGTTTTAATATTGACATCTGTTCCAACTCTGGTGCCCAAAGGGAGAGGAAATAGCTCATAGGCGAAAGGCCATAGCAATCTGGCAGAAAAATCTGGAATAAAATGTTTTATGGGACCTGTAGATTGGTATACTTACTTGTCCATATGTGTCTTCTTCTTCTAGACCACTGGTCTCCCATAAGGTAAGAGCCACATGTTAATAATATAATAATAAAGATGATAACAGCTAACGTCATTTGAGGGTTACCCCTTGCTAGGCACCGTGCAATGAAATGTGTTTAATCCTCAAAACCAACATAAGAGGCGAGTATTATTATTATCTCTACTTCGCAGAAGAGCAAACTGAGGCTTTTAAAGTTGAGTATGTTCCCAAGACCACGTAGCAAGTAAGTGGACAAACTTTAATTGAACTCACATTCCTGGACTCCGAACCTCCAGGTGATTTAAGCACTGGCTTAAAATACAGGGTCAGGGTCAAACAAACATTGGTATCTTGTTAAAAATGCACGTCTGATTCGGCAGGTTTAAGGTGGGCCTGGAAGTCTGCATTCCTACCCGACTCCCTCGTGATGCTGAGGCTGCGGGTCCACGGACCACTGAGTAGCCGGACTCTCAGAGTCTAGGGACTGCTTCCCTCGTTCTCGATTCGCCATATAAGGGATGGTCAGCGCATGCATATGGAGAGGCCGAACATGGAAAGATGGGAAAACAGATGCTTTTCCTTTCTTCTTAGGGAAACTCAGAGCTCAAGGCACAATTGACCTTGACATTTTTTAGCTCCCAAGGAAGGAAGGAAAGATTTCAGTTCCTTTGTTTCTGTGATTGAGTTATTAGATAAGGCTGAGTGAAAATACGTTTCAATCACATTTCAGCTGAAACTTAAATCTTAGAAATCCTGAACTGAGTTAACAATCTTCCAGTTTGTACCTGCGTATAAGATCAAGGGAACTTCACCTGGCTTTCTCAGGCTTAACCGTAAATTACATTGTGTGTGTGGGCGCCTGGTGATATTTTTCCTGCAGAGTTTTTCTCCCTGCTACACCAAAGTCCTTAGCACTTTATCTCCTTTTCCTTCACACTGCTCATAACACGCCTAAGGTCCCTCTGCTTTGCAAAGAGAGGAACAGATAATTTAAGCGATTTGCTCAGGGTCACAGTGGGAGTCGGGGTGAAAGGAAGAAGTGAAATCATGCTTCCGACTCCTGGTCCACCATGCTATTTCCCTGCGCCCTGCCCTCTTTCTCAAGAGAATACTGGTCCAAGAGATAGAATTAGCAACCTGAAAAACTTAAAAGTTTCTGGAGAACAGGTAATAACAGAACTCTACTACACTGCTCCCATGAATTCAAGAGGGACACTCATCCTCTATCATGCCATCGTGGCTGGACTTCAAAGGGACCTTTCAGCTTTTGCCTGCCCACTTACCTGTTTACAGCACGCATCTGTCCTCATGCTGCTAACCGCTGCCTTGGCATTTAAAAGGGGCAGCACAAACAACACGGTGGACACGCGATGGGTCTTATAAAATTACACATCCACGAAATCAGCCGCATGTGTCTGATCCTTTAAAGATGGTCCAGAGGCTGAAAGACACTCTGTCGAATTAAGTTGGACTCCGCCATGCTCTGTGCTGAGTCTGTCCCTTTTATTTCCTCCTTTGTCTTTGCTTTATTATTATTATTATTATTATTATTATTATTATTCTTTGCATTTAACTTGGGGTTTTTATCATGTATACACACACATACCTGTGTACCTGGCATGCCATTGACATCTCTTCTTGACTCCGTCCCAACAACCTGACCACTTTGACTTTGTCTGGGTTGCACCCGTGGTTTCTCCTGTCATGAGCACCTACTCGTGGTTTTGTTCTCGGCCCACAATCCCACTTCATGAAATGGCTCAGCACAGAATGCTCGCATATGGAACCGGAAGCTTGGTTCATGGAAATCAGTCTGAATGTAGCACGTTACTAGTCTACCCACCTCTTCCTCGCTCGGCCCTCTGGAATGATTCATGAATTGATGTTTGAAGCTCTCTGGTTGGGGTGGAGACTGAGGGAGCAGCTTTTCCTCCCTGAGTTGTGAGGGTCAGAGCCTGAACATTCTAATTGTTTATACAGATAAGCCAGAGGCAGGTGGACCTGGCCATCAAGCACAGAACTAGCCCCAAGGGAGACCATCAAGTGTCCCAGCAGATGTTCTAAACCCCCTCTCAGCCTCTTAGAGCCAGAAATAAAGACTGAAGCAAAGTACCAGGAGCCAGATAAACGCAGGAATAAATCAGGAGACATGAATGGAAAAGGATTCATTTGCAACGTCATGTGCGCAGTGTCTACAAAGCTGTCCGCATCTGATGCTGGAACTTGAAGCTGACAGGGAACACAGAAAAGGAAGATCGGGAGCAGGCTGGAACCCACGGGCTTGAGGTGAAACCCCACGAGGATGGGCTGAGACGCTTGTCCGTTCTTGTTGGCTCTGACCTGGGTTGTGGCAAGGGCGTCTCACGGAAACTGGGGCCATTCATCACAGAGCAAAAGATACATCTGACCTAGGAGTCAGAGAAGCTAAGTAGGGACCCAGGGGAAGGAAAGAATTTGCAGACCCAGCTGCGGCTTCCGGCCAACGAGGTGAGTCAGCGGGGCGGTGGCAGCAGTGAGTATGAGGTACAGAGAGGCTGCTGCTTCCCGTCCATCCTCCAACACATCTCGAGTCTCTTTCTCACGGGTGACCCTGATGGAAACTCACAGGAAAGGAAATCCTGGGAAATGTAGTTCAGTCTAGCTGAGTTGATGGATGACAGAGCCATCGCAATGACAGACCGAATAATTTTAGCTAATTTAGTAACATGCGAAGCTCCTTTCAAGTCTTCTCATCTGCAATTTAAATGATCACTGTGACAGGAAATTAGAGTTAGAAGATCGGAATCTTAGAATGTGAAGGTTTCTAACACTTTAATGTTTGGGGTCATGAGTCCACAGATTTCTCTTGTATTCATTCTCCCTTCTTCCAGCCTGAATGCAAATTAAACTTGGGTTTTCTAAGCCACCCGGAGCTTGTGCGATTGCTCAGAGAAATCATGAAAACCTCAGACTCTTCTAGCTTTGTGTTCTGTCACGAGTAGCACGTAGGCATCATCGTCAGGATTACGAGATGGCTTGTTCCACCCCCAGATGTTGATGCCACACTCCAGTCAGGAAGAAGGAGGGAATAAAAGAAAGGACCCTTGCTGGAGTTGGGCGAGAAAATCTTTCTTAGAAATCTACAGGAGACTGAAGCTTTCGTCTCATTGGTCATTGATATCGACTGTCTACACACAGCAGCAAGGGGGGTTTCAGATTTGTTTCTTTTTTCTTATGGACATGCACCTGCTTCAAACAAAATTGCAGTTCTGTTCATGGGGAAGAAGCAAAGAGGGATGGAGATCACATAGGTAACTGGCATTAGCTGCCATGGGGAAAAGACTAGAAAAAACTGGGGAGGTTAGATGGGACATTTCTGAAGAAGGAAGAGTCTGGAGATGTGCAGCATCATGGCCACGGGTGGACGTGGTTGGATGTGGTTGTGTCAAGCATACACATTTGAAGGTAAAGCCATCAGGATTTGGAGATAGGTTTTATGTGGAATGGTATAGATGAAAATTCATGAGCCATCTTGATTTAAGGTAAGGTTCAGATGTTGAGCCGCCTGGACCTGTGACAATGTCACAGGACTCAGGACTCCATCCATGCTCATTTTTACTTTCTTGGTGATGCAGCTGGGCTCAAAGGCCTGACAAAGGCAAGGCGTGAATAGGCGGTGTGTTGGAGGATTGAATCCTGAAGGCTGAAAGGATGAAGCCGGTCTCGGTGGGTGTCTTGGCTGCACGATGAATGAAGAGCGATGCGAAATGAAAAAGAGGCAAGAACGGGCTTGGGGGATGGTGAACAGCAGCGTCAGCTCTTACCACCTGCGCCTGCATATGGCCTGACTTCTCTGAGCCTCAGCTTCCTCTTTTCTAAGATTAGAAATGGATATCTTTGTCAGTTAGGCTGTTCTGAGAATTAGTTGGGTTCTTACATAAGAACGACTTGACTTTCTCCCTTGGTTCTTGGCCTTGGATAAGTGTCCTCTTTTGTCAAGGGACTGGGAACTCCGATACTGGAATTATTCAGTGTTTTAGAGGCAATCCGATGTTGTGGAAAGGGCCAGACGTTGGCATCAGACAGATATGGTTGCAAAATCTGCTTCTTATCAGCGATGTGACTACGAGTGACTTAACTTGTCTAAATCACAGTCTCGCAAATGCCAAAAAGAGATAATGATACCTCTAGATCGGGCTCACTGAGAGGCTTACTGAAAACTTGTTGAGAGAATTAAGTAAACTTAAATAAAAGACAGCATATAATATTTGTAGTCCAAGACCTGGAACATAGCAGTTTCTTGTTCAATATTCATTCTCTTCCGTCAAGATAAATAGGGACACATAAACAGACAGAGATTATTCAGCTTAAAGCCATTGGGTTTTCTGTGATACTGGGTTTGTAACTCATGCCTGGTTGACCCTTTTTGCTAATCCTTTTTTTTTTTTTTTTTTTTTTGAGAAACCTTTGGTCTCATCCTGAAACCTCTCTTTTCTATGGCCACAGCCCTTTGGAATTATGAGATCTGATGGCTTTCAGTGGAGAATAATTCATGATGTGATACAGTCGATGTGTTCTAGGAACCACACAAATACTGTAAGTTCTGGAATGATGCAAGCAAGAAACTGTCAAAAAAAAAAAAAAGCTTATAGGGATTAGTCAGGAGGATGAATTGCCTTTGAGCCAAATTTTAGTGGTAAAGTGATGAGTCATGAAAATGGAGACCCTGTATTTTAAATGACACGCAAAGACACCTCCCTATTCAACCTGCTTCCTGCTTTGAGCTCTCAGCACAGACCAGAACTGAGACCGTTTGCTAAGGCAACAGGCTCTTTGGCGTCCGAGAAGAAAGCTGTCAGGGACACTGGTCGTGCCTTCCATTTAGAAAGACTCCTGTCATCAGACTAATCACAGAGCCTTTTCCTTGTGACTAATGGGTAGTTTTCTTTAATCTCTAGAAACCTCTGATCAATTAACTGCTCTTTAAGGCAATCAAGGAAATTGAGATAGGGGGCTTAATTAGCTTTCTGAAGGTTACACACGGTATCAGTCAGAAGAAAACCCTGACGAGGAACTCAGGGGTAGACGTGAAAAGAATGAAAACCACGTGATGTCCAAGCGGTGACAGAGGTGTGAGCGGGTCCTGGAAGATGAGCTGCTTCCTGACTACCTCAGGAAAACCTGAGGGTCGCGCTCCGTGGCCCCTTGTGGGGAGCCAGCTTGTCCTCTGGACGATTCGCTTGTTCTGTTTGTTCGCGGTAGTGATCCAAAGGCACTCTTCACTGTCCACACGCTTGTCCCTAGCTCAGTGCAGGACCTCACCAGCCTTCCACTTAACCTCCTGGTGATGAATTAATGATACAGCACACGCCAGTGAAGATTTAAGGCTGTAACACCCACGAAGGGTTTAGCCAAAGCCAAGCACGCATGAGGACCAATGATTCGCCATTACTATGGGGGTCATCCGCCCCCAAATTCCATCGAAGCAAACTCCTTTGTGGGACTGAAATTATGTCTCTGTTCTCCACCCCTCTTCTCCTGGCTAACCGCTAATATATGGCCAGCTCCCTCCTCTTTCAGTTTCTTGTGGCTTTCCCACGTGGTCAGTATGTAGCCCTTCTCTGTCTCCCCACTGACCCCCTCCCCAAATTACCTATGCTTTGGCATCTCTTCCCCAGAGTTCCTTGGGATTCTGATAAGCTACTGACTCAGTTGGTTTATTTGCATACAATTTGCTTCTCTGTGATACGAGATGACTTTCAATCAAAGAGATGCTTGGCCATGTTTCTTAGCCAGTCT
The DNA here is from genome assembly GCF_902729225.1 of Pteropus medius. Taxonomy (NCBI): domain Eukaryota; kingdom Metazoa; phylum Chordata; class Mammalia; order Chiroptera; family Pteropodidae; genus Pteropus; species Pteropus medius. Next base: position 9,975,918 of record NW_024349804.1, on the reverse strand, counting down.
AAGCAAGGGACACATTTCTTGCTCCAGGTGTGGCACTGTGGAAATCGCGGGGTAGATTGCTGGTCTTGCTTTCTTTGGTTGGTGTATGAGTTTCCTGTTGCTGCTATAACAAATTATCATACATTTAGTGTCCATAACAACACACATTTATTATCTTTTTCTTCCCTCTTTTTCTCCCTCTCTCCCTCCTTGCTATACTTCCTTTCTTCCTAAGAGATATTACAGACAATTACAAAAGGTTGTATTTTAGATTGAGATCATAGAATGTACTTATTTATTGAAAACCGTGTAACGTCAAATATTTCATTGCATGCATCATCTCAACAAATTCTAACGAGTTGCCGTGTGACTCTTTATGGCATTATTTTCGTTTGAAGATGAGGAAACTAAAGCTCCAGGACTTCACTAAGGTCATATACTCATTACGTGAAATCACACCCCAGATCTCCCAGCCCCCATTCTCTTTGCTCTACGCCTCCATATCTCCCTGGTCCCCATTCCATCCATGATGCGGTATCCTTCTGAAATCTCCGATATGTCATCCTATCTCCAAAAACATCTCTGGAAGCTCTTTATTTTTGCAAAATGCACTTTCTCGAAACTATGATTGATAGAGTTTCAATAACCGAGGATACAGGTTGGTGATATTTATTACTGAGACTCTGCAGTTTGCTCTTCTTCTCTGACAAAAATAAATGGACCAAGAGGAAAGGGGATGATGCCAGATCCTTGAGCGTTCACACGCTAAACCCTGGGAGTCCAACGCTCCACCTGCGGGCCAAATGAGAACCTCTTGAAAAGGACATGGGCGCCACCTGAGATGCTTCGTACAGCCGACATGAACTCAGAGGTCAGCAGGACGCAACCACCTGCCCAGACCCCGCATCCCACTGACGCCTCAGACGAGAGGCCATGAATCAACAAATAATCGTCAGGGAAGCCGACTGCTTCATTTGGAAGTGCTCAGGGTGACTTTCGCACAATGAAAGCTCTTGAAACAGAAGGCACAAGAAGGCCATTGACAAGAGAGAGGCAGGGTGGTGCAGGAGAAAGAGCAAGTGTTAGAACTGTGTTGGAAGTAGATCTTCTGCAGCTATGGTCCTGTTCTCAGCATCCTCTGAGGGCTTGGCTGGATCTGCTCACAGCATCCTCTGAGGGCTTGGCTGGTCCTGCTCGCAGCATCCTCTGAGGGCTTGGCTGCAGATGACTCTTCTTGCTTGCAAGTCTCAAACTTTGTGCCTTGTGATCCTGCTACTCGGGTTATAACTTGTTATAGTGTAGAGCAGTTTTCTGTATATGTTTAAATCTTTTCTAATATATTTTAAAATAATGAGTAAGATTAGACCTCCGGTGTTGCTCCTGTGTTCTAAGGAAGATGGACCATTATTTTCTCTTGCCACAAACTCGGGAATATACTACATGTTTAGAAGTCATGAGACGTCAAGGAACTATGTCCTGGCACTTTTTTGAATCTTTGTATGTACTTTTCATTAAGTCCCCACACAAAAAACCTAGCACTATAACTTCTTTTCAACCAGAAAGAGTCTAAATACAATAACTGAATTTGAATGCTAGTTCTATTAATAACTGTGAACATTGGCATGTTTCTTTAAAATTAGGATTCATATCATATAAAATGACAAAATGAGTATAGGATAAGTTTGCTGGGATAATTAGAGGTAAGTGTGTGAAAAACTTGTGCACGGCGTGGCACACAACAGGTGATTCTTCCTTACTTCACCTCCCGCAGAGTCCTAACCAATACATGGATTCCTCTGTGTCACATTAGCTATTGTAAAAAGGAACCATGTGACAAGGGACTGCCCGTTGGTTTCTGACCACATGACTTTTATTGGCAATATGCGTATATCTATTCCCGCTTTGGACGACACATCCTCAAGTCCAACAAAGGTCATTTTGGAAACAAACTTGGTTTCTATCAAATTAAAAGGGATTATAACCTCTAGAAAATCAATGCTCTTTTTGGAAAGAATTAAAAAAAAACACACACACACAGAGACGGTTCCAATACAGCAGAGTAAAATTCTAAGCAGCATAAACAATATCCGTGGGCTTTTTCTAATGCTATCAGTATCATGGTTTTCTTAATTAAACTAATTAAAAAATAAATAAATAAAAAGAACCCAGAAACGGCACATATTTTGCTTCTATTTAAGGTTAAAATAGAGCTTCCAAAGCAAGTGCTAAACCATTTCTCCTAATGCACCTGAGGTTTTGCTGGTGCTTGCCCGATGGCCATCCTCCTCCTCTCTACCTGGGCACCAAATGCTACTTCTTCCTCACCTGACCTCACCGACACAGACACTGTTGTCAGACATGGCTCTGAAGCCATTTCTGAGACTCTGCATTATTTCTGTGGTTGTCATCGCTGGAACTCATAGCCCCCATTTCCTGAGAAACTGCTCGGTGACAGCCATTTGGGGGAGGCGCGTACTTACATGCGCTCGGTTTGCCCGCCCCTCGCCGTGCCCCGTTACCCGGCCAGGCGTTATTTGCTCCCTTTTCGAGAACACTGGACTCTTTTAACTTCATCCGGAAGAACCGGGCTTCTGAACTCCTCATCCTTTGTTAAATGAGCACGCGCTAACACCACGTGCTTAGACTAAATTTATCTTGAGTGCAAGTTCAAGAGAAGCACTCAAGGATTTTGCTCATCTTTCTTCTCTCTCCCCTCCTGCCTCATCTTCAGTAGCTCTTCTCGAGATAATCTTTACTCCAGCTTTACGAAATGAGGAGTTCAGAGCTTCTCCAGAGATTTTCTCATCCTGTACCAACCCTCTTCTCTTTGCCCAGCTACTTTTTACTCATCCTGTGGTATATACATCTCAAAACACAAAAAGAAAACCTGTTTTAGGAAGTCTTCTATGTTAGTTTCCTGTGACTGCTGTAACAATCCACAAGCTCGGTGGCTTAAAATAACACATTTATTCTCTTACAGTTCTGGAGGCCGGAAGTCTACAATAAACATCACTGAGCCCAAGTCAAGGTGTGAGCAGGGCCCACACCCTCTGGAGGTTCTTGGGAAGAGTCCGTTCCTTGTCTCTTGCAGCTTCTGGTGGCTGCCAGCATTCCTGGGCCTGGGACCATGTGGTTTCACTCAGTCAGGCAAGAGTCTTCCAATGTTTCTCTTCAGCCCACCTTTTCATTACCTTCTCTCCTGTTTGTCTTCATGTCAAATCTCCCTCTGCTTCTCTCTTCTAATACTATTTGCAATTCTATTTGGGGAATAAAGATCCTCACTTACACCTACAAAGCCCCTTCATCCCTATAAAGTAACATTTATCGGTTCCAGGTGTTAGGATCTGATATACTTTGGGGAGTATTATTCAGCCTGCTATACTTCCTTGTTTTTTTTCCCCTCCAACTCTAGCTATCCTTCCCAGGCTGGATTACGAATCTTTTATCTGAACATTTATTTAAAACATAGTTATTAATTTTATCATGGTACATATGATGATGATGGTGACGACGGTGATGATGTTGATGTTAACGACGGCTAAAATATATCAAGTGCTTATTGCGTGTACTGGACACCACTCTAAGAATTTCATAGATATTATATCAAATAATATAACGATTTAAAGATGCAGGTGAAACATTCATACCCATTTTTCAGATCATGGAACTTAGGTACCATATCTAATAAGTGGACTTGCTGAGATCTGAACACCGATTCGGAGCCTGCGTAGTGTCACACAAGAGATATTGACTTACCTGCTGTCTGCCTGGCTCACTGCAAGGTTCTGGAAGCCGGCCAACATCCCTGGTTTCCAGCACACCACTGATGCTCAGTGATGTTTAGGAAATGAAAGTATCAACAGATAATAAACTGTCTTTGCCCTTAACCAGACATGGGCCTCAGACATGTGTGCCAACCTTTCAGGACCTCAGCTGCTTAATTAGGATGTTGGAGTTTGGATGATGGTTATGACCCCTAATGTTTTATGAACTTTATGAACAGATTATCTCAGAAGTCTATTTGAAGTCTAAACCGTGGCTATTGGATTAAGGTGGCTGATTCACGGGGCTCATGTTGTTGAGAATACGGAGCACACCATCCAGTGCCCTGTTAATGATTTATCACACTAGGGAAGTTATCTTTTGAAGTAGAAGTCATTATAGAATGTCCAGGTCCCAAAAGCTTTGGAGGAATGCCAAAAGTATCGATAACAGCTGTTTGCCCAAGGTGGGTGAGTCACTTTTACTGCTGGTGAGAGAAACTTTAGCCTCTTTGGACTCTCTCAAAAGACTGTGTTTTATTCATTTATTGCCTGTCGTCCCTGCCAGCATAACGACACAGAGTCATTCCACCCAGGTGACCTACCCACATAATAAATGAATACTAATATCTCGATGCTTGGACTGGAGGGCCCAGGTCACACACCTATACACCATTCTGCCGATGGGCTAATGAAGTGTGAATCACATAAGTTTAGAAGGTAGCGTCAGATGTAAGAATTGCATGCATGCACACACATTCAGCGCCTTCCGAGTCACTTCATAAAGCATTTCTGAAATCCTGGGATGTGAACCTTCTAGACACTCATAAATATTAATTGATAATAAAGGGACATATCGAAAAGTTATGCAGAGCATTGCGGAGTGCTGCCTTGGTCTCTGAGAGCCCTCAGGAACCCTCTTCAGTTAGAATTATAACGATGAAAGTACGAACCAAATAGAAGACTTCAGGCTAAACTCGGAATGGAGTTGCATGTGATTAACTTTCATTATCACTAATGTGTATTACGGTCATGTCCCCAGTGACACGTGGCAGAGAGGGGTGCTCTCTTCGTGGCAAAATTGCCTTATGTTGCTGCTGTTTCGGTTTGAATTCCTGGTGACAGATGGTGATGGCACATTGCTCCTGAGTTTCTATAACAGGCTCTCGAGAGAGAAATACCTTCTGAAACGCCCTCTCCCACACCCACAAGGAGATTCGCTCTTTCTATGGCCGATTCGGCTTGCGATTTCAAATCCGTCTTGGTATCTTCTTAATCTTGTTTTTTGTTTATCGAGATTTAAGTCGCATACCGTAGCGTTTACCTTTTTGGGATGTGTGGTTAAGTGATTTTTAATATATTTGCCAAGTCATGTGTCGATCATCACGAACTTTCACGCGATACTTTCATCGTCTCCAATAAGAAACCCCACATCTGTTAGAAGCCGCTCCCTGTTTCTCTCTCCTCATTCCTGGCAACCACTAAGCTACTTCTGTCTCTACGCATTGGCCTACTCTGGATGTTTCATATAAATGCAGGTATATGGTAAGCGGCCTTTTGCATCTGGCTTTTTTATTATCATAATGTTTGCAAGGTTCGTTCAGTTTATGCCATGTGTTAAAACTTCGTTCCTTTTTACGGACAAATAATAGTCTACTGTATGGATATACCACATTTAATTTGTTCATTCATTGGTGAATTAAAGTTTGTGTTATTTCTGCTATTTGGCTATTATAAATAATGTTGCTATAAACATTTCTGTATACTTTTTTTTTTTTTTTTTTTTTATAGACGTGCTTTCAATGATCTTGGATATACCCAAGAGTGAAATTGCCGGGTCATATGATATGATAGTAAGAATTAGGGCCCTCCAAAGATATCTGTACCCTAATTCTTGGAACCTGTGAATAAGTTATGTGATGTGGCCAAAAAAAAAAATTGAGTTTGCAGATGGAATGAAGGTTGCTCATTAGCTGACTTTGAGATGGGGAGATCATGCTGGCTTAATGGAAAGGGACCAATGTAATGGCAAAGGTCCTTATAAGTGGAAGAAGGACTAGAGGAAGATGTGACTTGGAAAACCGATCGAAGAGATGCAGGAGGCTGCAGGTGACGATGGAGGAAAGGGACCTTAAGCCAAGCGGTTGCTAGAAGCAGGAAAAAGGAAGGAAATGGCTTCTCACCTAGAACTTCCAGAAGGGAGGCAGCCCTGCCCACACCTTGATTTCAGCCCAGGGAGACTGGTGTCACACTTTAGCCTCCGGGACAGTAAGATCATAAATGTGTGTTGTTTTAAGCCACTGAGTTTTATCCTGCTTTGGTTAGTCTCTTATTAGCACACATTGGCAATGCCGCTGGGGCAACTGTGACGTCCCATGATCGTGGCTAGTTGCTTTGCCAGATTCCTCGTGGGGAACTTCTCGCTTTGGAGAAGTTCAGATAAAGATGAACTCTGAGACTGGGGCTTTTCAGGGAGCTTCCAGACAGATCAAATAATGATAGTTCCCAGGGGAAGGGCTTGGGGGGCGGTCCAAACCCTGTCAGTCCCCTCCCGTGGCTTAGAGGCTGCTGTTTTTCACAGCTACTGTAGCTGCAAAGCTGTTGGTTTTCAAGAGCTGGGGAGATGGCGATGGATTAAGACAATTTGAAATTCCAGAGGCACTCTATTCTTCTCAGATTCAGCCATTTTTCTTGAATAACTACTCCTTTGATTATCAAAACCCCGTGTCCCACAAAAGTGGCTTTTGCCAGTTTTCTCGTCGCTTTTTCGAGGAGTCGATCTTCAGAGGCCCTACCCCTGCCATTCTGGAAGTCAGCCCTTCTTTTCCTGGATTTTGACTCTGGAGAGCTGGGCGGGTCAGGAGTGGGACTGGGTGATGCCCCTTCGAGCATGTTTTTCTCGGGGCATTCCTGAGGAGCCTCGTTGTTGGCCCCTATTCCAGGAGTCCCACCGGGTCACCTCTGTGCCTCTGGCTCTTCCTGTGTTGGCACTGCTTCCTTCCCCGAGTCTCCTGGCCAAACGGCATCTCTGTCTAGTGTGAAGCCTGGTCTCTGAACACACCTGGGTCTCACTGGCTTCTGATGGAGCCCTGGCAGGCAGACACATTAGCTCCTTTTAAAGAGCGCTTATGAGTCTCAGGTCTCTAGCCGTACGTGGGGTTTAGGGGTTCCCAGGAAGCCCTTCTCTGCCCTTCACCCATTTGCGAAGCAGCCACACCTGCCTTCTCTCTTTTAGTCTGCTCTGTGCTCTTTGAGCCAGAAAACTGGGCTCTCATCCCGGATCTGATATTTGCTGGCTTTTTGATCTTAGACGTGATCTTGTACTTCTCAGGAACTGACAGGCAAATGGCGGGAAAGTAGCTCCGTCACAGGACTATTTGATAATTTATTGGAAAGTACCTTCCGTAGTTTCCATGGCATTTACCAAACTATTGTAGGCTGTGGGGATCCACACACCTCAATATTCATTTTGCTAGAGCTGTTTTACTTCAAGTGCTGTTCTTGAGTTCTCTCGAAAGATTGTTTGAAAAAGTCCTTTTTCTGATTCGTTCACAGATAATTTTTACATAATTTCAGTTCATTCTAGATCGTTTGGAGGACTACTTTATAACTACACATTCCAAAACATTTCCCTCCTCGTGTTTGTGTCTTTTTTATTGTGTTGCCATCAAGTAGTATTACCTTAACTATGGAAAAAGAACGCAAGTAGAATTTAACATGGAAATGATGCATTTATTTTAAGTAAAAGCAAAATGGCATCACAAGTTATAACAATAAGTTGAATAGAGACAAATGATGGAAGGATTGAATTATTTAATCACACCAAGATGATAAAGACAACACACGCACGCACGCACACACACACACACACTTTGCCAAAGCAGCTATTACTGCGTTCATATTTCAAACAACATTTGTAGTTTCATCAAAATCATATCAACGGACATGTGAATCTGATGTGGATCATTCGGATTAAAATGGTTTTATAGTTTTGTTTGTGATCACTTTGCGAATATTTTTAGGTTTTACACTAGCCTAAATGCTACATGCATCGAGTAATTATAATGAATTTATACATCTCTATATTTAAGTTTCATTATAATACAATTATTCAGCCAACACCAGGAGTCCGGTGAGAATGTTTTCCTTTCAGATGGCCTGTGCATGACTCGAGTTTCAGAAACACCACTCTGGCTGAGAGGGACGAGGCAAAGCTCTGAGGAAGACTCAGAGGGGTGTATATGCAGGCAGAAGGTGAATCTCTAGGCCACACTGACAAAATAAAGAGAAAAGAGGGACTCTTACCGTGAAGAGCGGAAAGCTGCAGTTACCAAGAGGCACATAAAACTCTTGGGAAGAAACTAATTAAAAATAACGAGTAGAGGATGGTTTACCACGAAGGGAGTCAGTGAATTAAGAGAACACATTGGGGTTCTACTTTCAAGAGCGCAATCCTGGGAAGGAGAAGGCCGGATGGAAAATTTGATTTCTACCCCCTGTCTTTCAATATGTCCTAGTGACTGCATAATTTCATGTTCCTAAGCCTCGGTTTCTTCGATTTGACAATGCCTTCTCTACAGATTCGTTATGTGGGTCACATAAAATTACAGAAGTGAAAGTATTCTGTGAGCCACGGAACCCTGTGTGCATGACAATGATGCTTATTTGCTTAGCTGTTCATAAAGGGTCCCCGGAAATTTTTCTAATTCTTTACAATTCAATATCTCAGCAGGAAGATAAAAAGCCCTAGAAATCTCAAGGTTAGTGAAATCAGCGATTCTTGCATCTAATCTAGGCTAGATCTTGGCAAATTCAGGGTTGATGTGTTCTATAAAAACAAAACCTTAGAGAGATGGATTTAGGCCAGATCTCCGACTGGGAATTTTGATTTCTTTCAATAGATTTTCTTTTCGTTGATCACAAAGTTTCTTTTATAGATTATAAAAATCTACATTCTTCATATGTGTACACACATATGTTCATACGTGTATTCCCCCACGGAAGCATCCTGGCCCATCACGCATTCACATTTCCACTGAGACACAAACAGTTGTGTGCTAACACATGCACCGAACACCTACACACATGTGCCCTGCTCACTCTTGAGTGGACCCAAGTTCCATCAACCAGAGTCCCTCACAATCAGTTAGTTCTCAGCCTGCTTTATGCATAAGAGGCCAAAATGTCCCGCTGGCCACATGTCACAGCATTTATCTCCCCCAGGGATGCCCTCACATGCTATTCTTGAGATTCCCCTTAGGAAGCACGTTGGGAGCCACAACAATAGGTTTCAAAATCTGTCGTGGTTGGAATCGAATTATGACCTTGGGCAAGTGACTGGAACTATCCGAGCCTCAGTGCCTTTGGCCGTGAAAGGGGACGTGAAATCCACCTAGAGGGCAGGAAAGCATTACACACAGTGGTGTATGTGTTTTCTCTATGCCTATTTGATTAAACTTGAAGGTGATTTTTTTTTTTTTAAGAATGAGACGTATGTGAAGATAGCGAGAGCCATAGAAATATTAGAAACGTCAAGATAGGTCCTCATGAAGACCACACAGAGACAGAACTCACCCAAAAGGGCCCCAGTGCCCTCAGCTGGAGAAACTCACGCATCTGCCTCGTCCCCACCTGTCACAGGCTCGGTTCCTCTTCCTGCTCGTCTTCTCAGTTCTCCCCCTGGCACTGGGCTTCCGTTGCTTGCCCCCACGTGCTCTTTTCTCCTCATTTCCTGTGGTCTCACTAGATGAGTCTTTACCTAAAGGCATCCTCTCGGCTTTCGACCCTTGGATAACGGCTGAGGGCTCTCCATGTTCCCGAATCCCACATTTGTGAGAGAGGAATTTGATGTCAAGACTCATGTTTGTCACACAGGGCCATAAGAATTTAAATTTGGAGTTCCACAAACAACAGATCAAAGTCCAACTCCAACGTTTGTTAACTCAGTGACGTGCCAAACTCTCAGAATGTCAATCTTCTCATAGTCCTATAGGAATCGTGATGGTTCTTTCTGCCGTTGTAATTTTGTGAGGAATACACCAGATGATGTATGGCAAGTGCTTAGTCCACTACATGGTATATACTGAACCATAAAGAAATGCTAAGTACTATTGGTGTCGGTTCTGGCCATAAACCAAAGGTCAGCCAAAGAATAGATTGTCTTTTTGTCAGATGTCCACCCGTGGCTGATCAGCCAGCCACAGCCACTGCACAACGGAGGCCATGGGTCACCCCCTTAGACAAGTGTGTCAGCAAGCCAGGCTTTCTGTAGCTTCATCTACTCGCAAGATTATGGAATTTTTGTTTCCTTTAATGCTACATAAAGATGACAGATAATGCAATAAAATTAATATATGCATGGATGATTGTCAAACAGCTTTGAAAAAAGCCATTAATATTAGAAAAAAAACCCTCAATCCTTCCTTTTCCCTTCACATATTCACTGCCAATAGAAAAGGATCCGCTGAGAGATATTAGGAAGGAGACATTCTCAGGCTGCCATGGGTCTTGTAACCAAACCTGAAGACAGGGTAGGAGAGGGAGGAGCTTCCTGGAAGGGATCCCAGGAGGTCTGCAGACTGAGTAAAACTTAGCCAGGTTGACACATTTGCCAGAGGGTAGAGTGGTACTTTCCAGGGAGAAGATAACTTGTTCCAACGCACCTGTATTATTGACAGATACACACCTACATATTCAAAATGGGGATACCCACCCCACGCTCCAGATCTGCTCAAAAACGTGAATGACCGTCTGATGATTTCAGCTTCTCCACATGTATATCTCCTTTAGTAAGGTAGTTTGAGTTCAGAATCAGGGAAATCTGAGTACTGTTAACGAGCGAAGCTTTGAAGAATTTACCAAGTACATGCCAAGGGTCTATGCCAGGAGTTTAACCAATCCTTACCCATAACTCTGTAGGTTCTACAAAAGGAAGCTTCCACAAAAATTCTTGATCTATGATGCAGTCCCAACAGGAGCCCGGACTGCTTCGAAATAGCCTTGAAATATTTCTAGATTTTTTAAATGGTGAATCAGGTGAAGTCTCAGAGGACTTTAACTTCCTCTGCGTTATTCTAACTCCCCTAGGTGCTGAGGTCCCTCTCTGGGCCAGCTCTGAACCTGAGGGTGGCAAAGCTGTGTAGCCTGTGGCAGGTGCAGGAACAACTCCCTGATCTGAGGTTTAGGGTGTAACAGGTGTCTCAGAGCAGTTGCGGCTGGCTCTCATGTGAACTTAACAAAGGTTTGCTTTTATTCTTTGAAAGATACAGAAGCAAAAAAGAGAATAATTTAACAACCATCTGTGTACCTGCCTTTTGTAATTAATGAGTATTAACATTTTATAATATTTGCTTCACACATTGTTGTTAATAATATAATATTACCATAAAGTTGATGTTTGCTGCTTTGACCCCTTCCTTCCCAAGGGACAACTATTAGGATGAATTCCATGTATAATTTACCAGGCAAATATTTGTACCTTGAATCCATACACCATATGCTGAAGTTTTAAAAATTTTATACCAACATTATCATATAATGTTTATCTTTCTGTAACTAGCTTAGATTTCATTCAACATGATGTTTTTTAAAGGTATGTGTTGGTGCATATAAATCTAGTTCATTTGTTTTAATTGCTGAATTGCATCCCACTGATGGGTGTGTAAGATGAGTTTTTAGACTGAACCTACCATATGTCTTCCAAGGATCCAGTCATCGCACAGTCTATAGAGACCTAAGCAGACTCAGGTTAAGGGATAGACAGCCAACGCATGATAGTGAGACATCCATGGTTCTCTAGGGATAAATCCTGCTTTTTTAAAACCCCTTTGGAGTTGAATTTACCATTCCACATGCTTTTTTTCTTAGGCTGAGTCTTCATTTTACCCATCATGTTGTATATTGTCTTAGAAGGCCATTGAACAACTCCACTGATATTTCCACATATGTCTAGACCCTAGGGAACCTCACAGAAGTAGATGTCCATGGTCTGTCCCTTACCAAAGCTTTTCATCCATGCCAAAAATCAACAGCAGAGGGGAGGAGACGATCCGGGCTCACTAATACTGCTTCAGAAGTTCCAGTCTTCTCCATTGTCCATTGAATTGTTCTCTGTTCCCCATAGAAATTCCCACGTACAAAAATGATTTTATAAGACTCAATATCTTTCATTCCTAGAAATGAGAATCACACAACTAGTCATGTAATATTTTTGCCCTGGCTACCAGGAAGCTCAGTGCCAAATTTGTTGCTAAATCACCATGGCGAAACTGTGGCCTTTCCCTTGGTACTGAAGGTTTACTTTGGCTTCAGTTAACAAATTCATAACATATTTCAAATTGACTCAACTCATTTGTGAAAAAAAAAAGGCCATAATTTATGTGACCTTATAATTATTGTGCACTAGACATGGTTAAAAATGAAAGGTGACAACAAGTGTTGATATTATTATAATTTTTTGAAACATGTTTTATACAGAGTGAAATGTGAATGAACCATTTATAGCTTCGTGAGACAAATACTCATCTTCAGGCATGGGCTTATTTAAATAAGCTTTTTTTTTTTATTTAGATGCTTTTTTTTATTTAGATGATAATGCTTTATTAGTGGGTTTGGGTCTTTGGGCTGCGACATTCCTGTGGCCCCTTCCTAACCAATAGTTAGCACTGTGTGTGATTTTGAGACTTTTTCCTGCCCTAAGATACACATCGTTTTATTCTCAAAATGAATTCAAGGAAACACACCAGCCCAAACATCATCATCATCAGTGACAACGATAACAAAGCACCTTAAATGATATTTTCAAACTGGTCTTTTAATATGAGAACCCTTATCATTTATTCAAGGCTTAATATGTCAGACATCAAGATAGGTCCTTTATCTATATATCTTATCATATATTTTACTCTTCAATCGAGGTCTCTGCTATAGACATGGACATTTTCCTCCAGTGCTTGTAACCAACCACTAAGCTCCTTGAAATCAGTAAAGTAAACAATACTTAAGAAATTTTAAACCAACAACGTTCCTTACCGGCATTTCCATGGACTCAACCACAGAGCCGAGATCTGCATGTTTGCTTTTGCAGTAAGGATTAACTGAAAAATTAACAGTAAGGAACTGTAACTTGATACGAGCCTTGTTCAGGCCAAAGGCACGATCAATACAAATTTACCAGCCCTTATCTACCAACGATTATGCGTTCTCCTTGCAAACATACAATAGCGAGTTCTTGTCCTTGTTTGGCTGCATGTGGCAAAGAGTCTCAGGTAGCAGAAAAAAGAAAAGGTGGCTTTTTCTCCCATGGGACAAAGCTCGTCTCGGCATAGCTGAGGCTGTTGGGTTCTTCAGAGGTCAAGGCCGTCAGTTGCTTAGGTCCTTGCAGTGGTCAGCAGCCATGTTTCTAGAAAGAAGGAGGGCAGGGTCTAGCCAGATCCAGCCCCCTCTTACTTCCTTCTGCAGCTTGACTTGGCCTCCTGGATTGATTTCGCATCTCTGTCTTCCAAAATCACTCTTCTGTCTTCTCAAATGGCTTCTGCTCTGGCTGGTGCAAGCTGAGTTTTCCCGTGTCAGGCCCTTCCTCACCCCAAACAAAGTACGCAACCCCCCCGAGTCCCCTTGGTGCCTTTGCAATACGTCAGCTGCACAGGTTAAATGAATTCTGTCCCTCTCTGCAATTCCCAAAGGCATCTCAGTATTTATTAGCCTCTACTTTGAATCATCATGCGTCTTTCTGTCCTATTATCTTTCATTTGATAATCTTGGTATCTTTAGCCCATTTCTCCCAAGTCTCATAATGTTTGGTACTCAAAATTTGTTCTTATCTATTATATTTCCCTCTGTGTCCCTCTATCCTGATTTTGGCCTTTTAAAAAGATCTACAGGTAACATCCCCTTCACTCAGCAAGCTGACCTCTCTTAGGATTCTGTTCTTGGAGGCATCTCTCTCTGGCGTATTCCCTAGGATGGTCCTAGATAATCTCTCCTTAGTGATAATAAGAGAGAATTGTCTTGATAGATGAAAACAGAAATTCCGTAATTCAATTTACTATCAACAAGAATTAAAGATTATGGACATCATTCATAGAGCTGAAAATAGCAAGACATATAAAAAAAAAAACAGGTTATCCAAATGATAAAGAATATTCTAGAACAACTTATGACTCATTATAACCAAAAACTCATACGGACATAGCAAAAATAATCGAGGCAAAGTTAGGCTTCGTGACAACTAACAAAGTCTTTCTTTCTATACGACATTTCTGTCTTCTATTCCCTCCCACTCCAAAGAGACCATTGTTTTAACACAGTATCTATTCAGAGTTCTATTTTATTTGGCTGTCTTCAATGAAAAAACAGTGACCGACAAGCATACATATTTTATGACCTAATTGCTTTTTTCCCAGAGCAATGGGAAACGTCCTTTAACGTCCAGGGAGAGTCGAGGTAAACGTTGCTCTGAACCAGTCTGTTTGCGTAGCAGGCTGTTGTGCTCATTACACTGCACGCGTGACATTGTGCAGGGAGCACGCGTGACATTGTGCAGGGAGCACGCGTGACATTGTGCAGGGAGCACATGTGACATTGTGCAGGGAGCGCAGCCTGATGCGGAAGAGGCTGGGTGCCAGGACTGGCTGCGTGCATTAGAATTCTGGGACTTTCCAGCTACATGGCGTTTGTTAAGTTATTTCCACAACACGTTCCTCACCATCATCTTTTGTAAAATCATGGGAACTACCTTGGAGGGTTTTATAAAAACGAGATGTACTTTTTCAGTCCAAGAGTTTAGAACAGTGCTGTAGAACAGTCTGTACTCGACTCATTTTGTCATTTTCAGTTCATGAGAAAGCTAACGGCTTCTACGAGGTGCGAGAGGAAGACCATGGGCTGCAGAAAGAGCCACTCTAGGTGACCTCGCTACGTGACCCCCTTCTTGGAGTCTCATTTTCTTCATCTGTAAAATGGGGATAATCATACATATTTCCTACAGGTTCTTAAATGAGATTATTTATGTAATGCTTCAGGCACAAAATAGATGTCCAATAAAAGTTAGTTCCTTTTTATCTTCTCTATCACTAGAAAACCAGCAAACGGAAGAGAGAGAGCATGGTGGCATTAATAACAACGTGGTTTTATAAGAGGCTGTGCACTTTACGGATTAGCTGGAGTGGCTTGGAGCCAGCTCGCAAGCTAGGGTTTCCTACTGTGCTCGAGGATGCTCTTCCTTTGGCTATGCTTCTGGATGTGTCTACACTGGGCTCTCTCCCAGGAACGAGACAGGGAATTAGAGCTGGTGAGTATTCTCTAATCTGCAGGACCCTCAGACATTGGCCTAGGCCACCTCCAAGAATTCGAGGCTTAGGAGTATCTCTGTACACGTGTCTCTGTGTGTCTTTCTTTGCCTATGTCTACATCCCTGTCTGATGGCATCTGGCATCAAGATTATAATCTCAGCGTCTGCCGTCAGATGGAGCTGGACGGAAGTTCCAAAATAGACACCTCAATACATGTGACCGCGAGAAGGTATGTAACTGCAATTGATTAATACAGATGCTGGTATTACCTCTCTCAGAGAACTGATCTGAAGATCGAGACGAAAGACTAAGTCACAGTGGCTGGCACGCACTGTGTCAGATCAAAGCCAATTGCCGTGAGTGTCACAATCACTACCGGGGTCTCTGTGGGTAAACAGATACAGGTCTGTGACTACGGTGTTCGTGTGGCTGTGGTGGTGGGGGGCGTGGGATCTGTGTGGGTGCCTACTTCTTTTTTTCTAAGAGAGCAGGATGGAGATCTGCAGGCCCTTCTCTCTGTGTCCTATGCGAGGGTATCACAGGGCCCCGTCCGCCTTGAGTGACGGCCATCCTGCAGGGCCGTCTCATGGGTATGGGCCAGGAGCTCACACTAACGTACCACCCCGTGGGATGGGATGAACAGAGTCAGAACCGTGGCTCCAGAAAGACCTGATTCCATTTGCAGTTCCATCCATTACTATGCGTGGAACTTAGGCCAATTGTCCTATCTCCGTGAATCCTCATTTTCTTATCTGCAGAATGGAATGATGATATTGATCTGTGATGCTTAGTCACAGGTAAATGTGACTGGACATTCATAGAGCAGAGAGCAACAATCATTTCAGTGATCTAATAAATATGTATTACACTCTTACTGTGTGCCAAGCACTGTGCTAGGCTCTTTGGGGTGACGGCAGAGAAGAAGTGAGCCGCTTTCTTGGAATTTGGAATTACTGAAATGCAATAAATGTAAATAAAAGGAAAATGGAAATGTCCTCATCTCCTTTTATCGCTCTGAATGGGAATTCTTTATAATTTCTGGAGGCCTCTTAAAGTCTGCATTCTGCCCTGCAGGTGAATTTGAACTTCAGAGTGCCTGAGGCGAGTGGATTGTTTTAAAGCCAGGAAGTTGACAGAGCAAGTTTCAAGCTTGAGGAAGTCCTTAGGTGGGAGGGGCACACAGAGAGTCCTTCTGCAGGAGCATTTGGGGAACTGCCAAATTTCTAATAAGAAATGAATTTGCCTTTATTTAAAGAAGGAAATGGAACTTTCCCTCCCTAAAGAGGAAGGAGAGGCTGTCTCTGGCTTTGCTAACCGGTACCGCCTCTGACTGGAAGGTAGCTAGGATGAGGGGCAAAAGGGACACATGCAGGCCCAGCAGTAGGGAACCTCCTCGGTAAGTGATAACAGAAGCAGAAAAGTGCGTGCCCCTGGAAGGAAGGAACTAGAAGACACAAAGGGCCATGAAGGTGCAGCCTCGCATGACCCGTGAGCGGTGCGGGTCGGTGCGACAGAGAGAGAGAGAAGAGCCAGTCTAGCACTGCTTATGCTGACATCCTGGAGGTGGCCAAGGTGGCTAGGGTACCTCTCTCTGCTCCTCTGTATTTCCCAGAGTCCCCTGCGGTGAGGCTGTGGCCCATGCAACTGGGTCTTGGCCAATAGGGTGTGGACGAAAGTGGCTAATTCAATTCCTTGAGCTCTTGTTCTCAGCCTTGGGAACCCAGCAGAACACACGGCCGACATAAATTTCTGCCCTCACAGTGCTTATGTGTTCTGGAAGGGTGGGACACATAATGAACATGATGAATAAGTAAAATATATAGTAAAATATATGACTAAGTAAAATATATGAATGGGCATGGATCTAATTTACATATAAGTAATATACAAACATTCACATATAATTTCCTAAATATGCATATGTATATATATTAGGTATGTGTATATGTATATACATGTATATTTTTATTTGTATATGTATATATTGCAAAATATAAATATATGCATATCAATTATTAATATGTATTAATAAAACTATAATATACTATCTTATTAAGAATATATTACTCATATTAACTATTAATGATAACATAATATATATTACAAAATATAAAGATAGTGATCATCACCAAGGCAAAGAATAAACTAGGTGGGAAGGACCATAGGTGCTGGGAGAACCATTTTCAAGAGGGTGTCCGTGGGTGCCTCACAGAGACAGTAAACTCTGTGTAGACAGGTGAAGGAGGAGAGGCTACCTGCCACGCACATATCTGAGGAAGAACAGTTCACGGTTTTCATGGAGCTCAGTGAGGCCAGTGTCTAGCATGGAGGGAGGGAACACAATCAAGAAACGACCAGAGAGGGGACAGAAGCTTTTTGGGTCGTCTGTGGCCTCAAGGCCACTTGAAGTTTGTTGGCTTGTAGTTTGAGGGAAATGGGGAAGCCAGTGCATGAGACACAAGATGTGACGTATTTCAGAAGAGTCACTCAGGGTGCCATTTTGAGAATACACTGAAAGGGACTTGGGGGCAGGGAAAGAAGCAGGAAGTCCCGTGTGGGGGCTTTTTTAATGTATTAAGGAACAAACAAGGCTGGCTTGGACAAGGAGTGGAATTGGAAGTGAGAGACGGGACTAGACCTGAATCTATTTGGAGAGCAAGCCAATAAATAGGATGTGCTAATCGATAAAATGTAGGGGCGGGGGCGAGAACAAGAGAGGGGTCGAGACTGACTCCAGAGGTTTCGTCTGAGCGGCTGGCAGGATGGAGTCGCCATGCCTGAGGCAGGAAAGGCAGCAGGAGTACGCTTGGGGGACTACCAAAAGCTCGGGTTCGAGTTGTTTAATCAATGTCCAGACGCATGCATATCCGATCTTTGGGGAAGACGTTTGCGGAAGATGCATGGTTAAAAGTCATCAGTGTACAGATACTTCTCAACACCGTAAGTGTAAATAAGATCACTTCTCTTTCTGCAAACAAGATTGAGTCACGGGTCCTGTGGCAGAAGGGGAATGAGTCAGCTTGAAAGACAAGAATTTACGAATGGAGAGTGGCCTCAGAGCCCACCCACATCCTGGGAGGAAATTTTTGGACTTCTCAGCAGAACCCAAAGAACATTAAAATCAACAAAAGATGCGTTAGGGGAATTTTACCAAGGTAAAAAAAAACAGATAAATTATTTACTAAATTATTTGGTAACCACAGGTGGAAAGTACACCTTACAGCATTGACATCGGCATGCATAATAGAACATATAAATGTTCTGATGACTCACCCATTTATTCCAATCATAAGTCATCTGAGGTCATTTTGATGCCAGTTTTAGTTCTGAGTCAATTTTGATAAAATTAAAAAAAAAAACAAAAAACCTTTTTCATTGAAAGCTGAATAATACTTGACATAATTACATAATCAAGTGAGTGCTTAGGCCAGGCAGAAAATGTAAATGAATTTAAATGGCTGGGTGTGTAGACAGGCGTGGTCAGGGTCACCACAGTGTGGAGCCGACAGCAACTATTGAGTTGAACATGACCACGCAGGAATCGAGACCCAATTTTCTGCAAATTTTCAAGAGTCTAGGAATCTAGACATTTTATATGGAAATGCCCACTGTTTTAACATTGGCACATAGTTTATCTTACAAAACACGTGTATAGGTGAGGCGAAGCACGTCTTCTGCTTGGTTGTAGACGACTGGACACAAATTTTGGACCACTGGTTGCCTGTTTCTGCACAAGCGTTTTGTTTGAGAAACCCCTATGTTCTTGCTGAATACAGTGGAACAGATATATGTGGCATGGTCGACGCCTGCCCAGTGGGGGAGGTGGACAACGCGACATGTGGTGCCATGCTTTGAGTCTGTAAACATGGATCTGAGGCAATCTGAGAAGAAAGCATGATCTCCGAGGGGACAGGCCAGCAAAGACTTCATAGAGGAAGCGGAACCTGAGTTAAACCAAGCTTGAGGGACGAAGGGGCATCGAGGTGTTAGAAGCCTGCCAAACTGTTCCATTTGGTTAATTTAGTCTTAATGATTAAACTTTACTAATCTAGTGTTAATGAGAGTGAACTCTTTACCCGTCGTTTTTCATTAAGATCTATTAATCCGTTTCAGCCACTCACTACACCTGTTTTTAAACAGTTTTATTGACATATAATTTACATACAATACACCTACTTAAAGTGTACCATTCAGTGTGCTTCAGTATATTCACAGGGCTGTGCAACCATTACCATAAAGTCATTTTAAAACATTTTCATCCCTCTTAAAAAAAATCCCATACCCATTAATAATCAGTTTCGGTTTCCTCCTCTGCAGCTCTAGACAACCACTAATCTACTTTCAATCTTTACGGATTTGGACATTTCAAGACATGGCATTATACAATATGTGGTCTTTCATGACTGCTTTTGCTCAGCGTGATTTTATAGGGTGCATTCATGTCGTACCATGTATCAGCACCTTATTTTCTTATATTGCCAAATAATATTTCACTGAATTAACACACCGTATTTTATTTATCCATTCAGCAGTCGATAGACATTTGGGTTGTTTCTACTTTTTGACTATGATGCATAATCTCTCCATGAACAATTGCGTACAAGTTTTTTATGTAGACATTTGTTTTCTTTTTCTTGGGTAAATACCTGAGAAGGAATTAGGTCACATGGTAACTATGTTTAACATTTTGAGACAATAACAGACTGTTTTTCAAAGTGCCTGCAGCATTTTTCATTCCCAGTAGCAGTGCATGAAGGTTCCAGCTTCTCCACACCCTCACACACACTTACTATATCTTTTTGACTGTTGTCAGCCAATTGGTAAGAAGTAGTATGTCTTTATTGTTTGGTTTGCATCTTAATAACTTATGATGTAAAGAAGATGTTCATAGAGAAAACCTATTCAAATCCGTTTTCATTTTAAAATTATTTTACTTGTCTTTTTATTATTGAGTTGTAGGAGTTCTTTCTATAGTCTACATGATAGTTTTCTTATTAGATATATGGTTTATAAATATTTTCTTCCATTCTGTGGGTTGCCTTTTCACTTTCTGATGATATTTGCATCACAAAAGTCTTTAATTTTGATAATTTGCAATTTATCTATTCTTTCGTTGGTGGTTCTTGCTTTTTTTTCCACCTAAGAAACCACAGCTTAACTTAAGGTTATGAAGATTTACTCCGATGTTCTCTTTTAATAATTTTGTGGGTGTTAATTTCTTTTTCATTTAGAGCTATAGTAAATTTCGAGTTACTTTTTTGCACATGTTGTGATGTAGGAGTCTAACTTCAGTCTTTTTCAAGAGTCCTCGAGCCATCTGTTGAAAAGACTATCCTGTCTTCATTGATTTTCTCTGCACCTTTGTCGAAAATCAATTAAGTATAAATGTAAGGACAATTAAGAAACAGATTTATCCATAGTAACAAGGTGATTTTCAGAAGTCGAGAAAGTCTAAAAATAATCTTGACACATATGTGTTGATAGGAAGAAATCTAACTACGGGAGGTGAACACAAGGTAAATATATATACATGTAAATATATTTATTTATTTATGTATAGATTTACATGGATATATATTTACACTGTGTGTTCACCTCCCGTAGTTAGATTTCTTTCTGTCACCATATATGTGACCCCTTTTACTCCATCTACCTCCCCCCTCCCCCACCCCCCTCCCCTCTGGTAACCGCTAGTCTATCGTCCATGTCCATGAGTCTCAGTTTGTTTGTCCTGTTCATTTGTTACTTTTAGGTTTACATCTGGTACATATTTTCTTGGTCTGAAGATAGACTTAGTTGCCTTAATGGATTTGGTGACAATGGCCTTGGCATTCGGCTGTTGCTATGGTTAATCAAAAAAAAGGAGAATGCATATTTTATGAAGAAATCTTGAACTTGCAGAAATTAAATGTGGAAGAACTCTGAGGGTACATTATTGACCTGACACCCTGTCTTCCCTAAATACTGTAATATTTTTTTCCTTTAAACAAGAACATTCGTTTACAAAACCATAATAATCTCATCAAAATCAGGAATGTAACCTTGATACAATGTTACCGTCTAATCTTCAAGTTCCATTAAAGTTTTGTGACCGTCGCAGTAATGTCCTTTATGGTGAAAGTGTATAATTCAGAATCACACACTGCCTCTTGTTGTCACATCCCTTCAACCTATTTCACGCCGAAACGATCCGTCATTCCTTCCTTCAAGTTCATGCTCTTGGCACTTGTGAAGAGTGCAGGCCAGTTATTTTTAAAATATGCGTCAACTTGGATTTGTCTACTATTTCTTCATGTTGAGATTCACATTATACATTTTTAGGAGGAATGTCTCAAAATCGCTGTTGAGTTCTATCTGCAACAGCTTGTCTTCTCCAAGATGGTTCCGTAAAGATCTTCCAGCCCACATGCTGCTCTTACAGTGTGTTGCTTACACTCCTCCTCTCGGGGGTGGGATCTGTGTCCTTTTCCCTTGATGTGTGGGCCTGTGACTGTGGAGGAAATGATGCTATGTAGCTTCCGAGTCAAGTCATCGAAAGCAGCACAGCTTCCTCATGGTGTGTTTGGGGCGCTCACTCTTGGATCTCAGTCTCCATGCCATGGGGAAGCAGAGAGACCGTAGGAAGGGGACATGTGCAGAGATTCTCTCTGAGAGCTGCAGCAGAGTCCCCAACCAGCAGTAAACATTAACTTCCAGTGTCCCAGTGATGTCCCTTACAGGTGATCAAGTCTTCAGCTGAATCCGGCCTTCAGCTACTAAATCCTCTCCAGCCCGCCTTTGTTCTCTGCTGAGGCCTCAGACATCATGGAACAGTGACGAGTCATTGCTTTAAATCTCTGTTCCGAGCCACCGCGGCTCTTCCCAACAAGGTGTGGATGTCAGTGGCATTCTGCCCCACCTCGTGGCTTTGGGATCAAATTGCTTAGGAAGGGAAAAGAAAAGAAGAAAAAGAATAAGTATTGGAAGTAGATAAATCATATTTATATTCTGTTTCCCAAACAGTGTCATCTTTGGCTTCCGGCGGAAGCATGGACTCTGGGTTTCCTCCTCTGTAAAGTGTGCATGATAACGAAGGTGCCTTCTCCCTGAGGCTGCCGTGAACGCTGATGCTAGTATCTGCCCTCTCCTCATCCCGTACTTCCACCCATGCTACCACAGGTAGGCCCGCCCCAGGAGGCAGGGTTCTTTCTTGTGTTTACATACCTCATGCTTAGCTCATAGCAAGCATTCCATAAATTTTATGTAATGAATGAACAAATTATATTAAAGAAAGCTTTATAAATTATAAAATGCCGTATGAGTGATAACTGTGACTACTGAATACAATTTTTATCTTTCTGAAAGATTCAACTATTTATTAATATATATTTTTACATATAAAACCATTTTTAGAACTTAACGTGTCTTCTAGCACAGTTTCTGATATATGATAGGTGCTCGATAAACGTGAATAATCAGATAAATGAATGAACAAATGGATGGATGGGAGGATAAGTAAATAATTAGTAGACATTTATAAAAGAGAATATTCTGGACTGATTTAATTTTTTAGACCTTGCACAGATGGAAACCCATCAGAATTTCATAAGATTAAATGATGGAAGCACTTGGCCAGCCACACAGTACAGAGCAGATGAGAGCAGTGCTTCAGTTGAATGGATTGTTTAGATGTCACGATGGAGAGTTTAGACTCAGAAGTGTTGCAAAATATAAGAAACGGAACGCGATTATTACACTGGTCATTTGGGCAACTGCTTTGCAATAGATCACATTTGACTGTGACCTATATCTCCAACTTCATCTGGCATTTCTCATTCTGTCCTATTTCCTCTATTTTATATATGGCTATGAATTAAACACTTAGTTCTCTTTTCTTGATATTTTTCTTCTGCTGCAAAGTGGAAAGATAGTAAGAACTTCCATAAATTTCCCATTGGATTGCTGAGACTCAACGGATGCAAAGTGTAAAATTCAATAAATATAATTTCATTGATTAAATATTTACTGATTACCTAATCTATGCCATCAACTGCAGGAGGCACTGGGGATAAATAAATCATAACCCCCACCCTTAAAGTAAAATGAGGAACACAGACATTAGCATAGTCTCATAAAATGGTGTAATGTCTAATAAAATTCTCTAACTGCTATCAATTCTTACTATAGATACAGTTGGCACACCGTTGATTATTATTACTTTTTATTCAACAATTATTTATTGAATACCCAGTAGGGGCTAATCTAGTTGTTGGTGTTAACATAGTTCAAAGATACCATCTCTGTTTTTCATGAAACTCACTGATTTTAGAACAGTGAGTCTACAGTTTCCCTTCCCACAGTTTCTGAGATCCATGGTCAACCATGGTCCAAAAATGTTACATGGAAAATTCCGGAAATGAACAATTCATAAATTTTAAGTTGTGCTCTGTTCTGAATAGTGTGATGAGATCTCACACTCTCCCTCTCCGTTGGGCCTTGTATGTTAATCGATCCTTCATCAGCATCTCTACGTGGCGTGTACGGTACGATATTTCGAGAGACCACAATCCCATAACTTTAACTACAGTACATTGTTATAATTGTTCTATTTTATTGTTAGTTATTATCGTTGATCTTTTGCAGTGCCTAAAGTATAACAAACTTTATTCAAGAAAGAAAGAAAAAAGAGCATTTATAGGATTTGGTCTTATCTGTGGTTTCAGCATCCACAGGGGATCTTGGAATTTTTGACAGACAAGAGGAATGGTATCTCAAAGTAGCAATGAAGAGAGAGGAGAAAACCTATTTCGCGTGATGCCCTGCGGTAGAGAGGCTGTGCCCTCAGGGGGCGTCACAGGCTGTGCCTCGGAGGGATGGATGATGAAGGGTTGGGGAGCTATTCATTTGCTGTGGATCAGTCGCCAGATCAACAGAAAAGAAATAGTCTCTGTATTATGTTAGGTGTGAGGCACGTGTCGGAATGAGGCGAGGTGAGGAAATGCTACTGGTGACCTTTAAATTCAAAGGGGAGAAAAACAAACAATAGCTTCGAAGTTGCTATTATGTGTTGGGCACCTTAAGGCCTTGATCCACCTTCATGTCCAATTGGTTGGCGAGTCTCATCCTCATTTAGAAGCAGGCTTAGAGAAGTCAAGGGGCATGCCTGAAGTCCTCCACCTCCCGGAGTGCAGAGAGGGCACTGGGACCTAGGAGGGCTGGCTCCAAAACTCATGCTTTTGCCACTACGTCATGGCATCTCTCTGTAAAGGGTCATGAGGCCAATATTCATATTACAATACCTCACCTTTAGATCAAGCAGGGATACGCGCTCTTTTTCTACAAAAGTCCAGATGCAAATATACTGGGCTTCGTGAGTCATGTGGTCTCCGTCACAGCTAGTTTGCAGTTTATAACACTCTCATGCCACTGGCGTACCTGAGCCTCCCAGCCACTGTCTAAGGAAAGCTCTGGTATTCCATTTTGCAGATTAAGCGACCGAGGTCTGCAGAGGGAGTGACTTGGCGATGTTCACAGATCGACACGAGCATTCACAGAGATGCTGGAATGCCTTACTCCAACAGTGGACGCTCTGTGAGCAAAACTGTACATGCCCCACCATCCGTCACTCAGTGGGGTCTGCGAGGTCGATCCTCACATTTGCATGGCGAAGTGCCTGGACACAACAGGTGTGCAATAAATGACTGATGGGGGGCGGGGTGCCGAAAGTGTGCCCGGGCTAGAGCCAAAAGATGCTTCTGGATGTGCTTCTCTGTTAAATCTGTTCAACTCCACAAATGGCACGTAATCTGAATTTATCGTGGTTGTAATAGTGCACCTAGTTATAAACCATGATCTACGGCCTCGAGACACAGGACAATAATAAGCTTTACATCAGGGGAACAGATGAGAAAGCAATGGGGAGCTATCCACTTGCTGTCTACCTTTTATTGAGCTGGCCCTTTAAGCCTCCGTTATCTAGGAATTACCTCTTTTTTATGGTTGCCAGATTTGGGCCTCAGAGATTAAGGTACCTGCCCAAGGTGGCATACCTGGTTAGCAGTCTGTCAGCAGAAGGCTGGCCCTTGTGGGGCTGGAATCATCACGGCGGGCTGAGCACTTGAGCTGGTATCACAGACAGGTGGACGTGGCTCGTGCTCATCAGAGGAGGAAAGATCCGCACCCAAGCGATCACTTCACAGTGGACAATAGGCGCGTGAAGAAGGCCGTTTGATATTGGCTGGAAAAGTGAACTAAGTTACTTTATGTCTTCATCCCATTTGGGCTGCTATATAAAAAGAAAAATAACAGACTGAGTAACTTATAAACACAATAAATTTATTTCTCTCAGTTCTGCAGGCCGGAGGTCTGAGAATGGGGTGTCAGCATGGCCAGGTGAAGATCTGCTTCTCTGCTGTAGGCTCACATGTGGGAGGGGCTAGGGAGCTTTCCGGAGTCTCTTTTGTAAGGGCACTAATACCGTTCTTGAAGGCTCCACCGTTATGACTTAACACTCCTTAAAGGTCCACCTGCTAATACCGTCACCTTCGGGGTGGGCGGGGGGGACACAGACATTCACACCATAGCACCTTAGTCTTGAGGGACGGATAGAATTTTGGGTGATGAATAAGGAAAAAGAAAGTTGCTCGAGGTTACGGCACACAACTGGGAATGAACGTAGGCACAACTAACAGAAGCCGATGGATAGTTTATAAATTAATAAATCTTCATTCCTTACTTTATACATGAGTGTGACAAATCCACATTGTGTACCCATGTTATGACACACTACGACAAGCTTGGAGGAAGGCCTCTTATCTCCATACACTGGGGAAGAAACACATGCTCAGGGAGTGGCCTGAAAACCCAGGTGTGCAGAGACAGGTGGCAGAAATGAAATAGAGTCCGGGGCTTCTGATTCCGTGTCCATTAAAGATGAAATAGAGATTTACTGCCGTAATCTATGTGAAGGGTGGAATAACCACAAGGTAGGCACAGAAATGGACAAAAACAGGATGTGGAGTAAAGAGATGGTCCACAAGAGGGAGGCTGAGAGAAGAGCCAGAGGGAGCCTTCTGAGCATCCTGCCAGGGCCCCATTCTTAGGGCTATCGACTCTGCCCAGGTAGCTGGATGATCGGGATTCTGAATGAACGACGATCCCCAGAATAGTTTCTTCATTGCTGCAGAGCAACCGATGCTAATGAAAACTCTTCTCTGATTAAGGATAAATTCAGACCATCATTCTAGAATACTCATGGCCCTGGAGTGAGGAAACAGGTTCTGGGTCTGGCTATGACACGCTAATTAGCTCTGTGACCTTTAAAAGTCACTGTCTTCTTCTGGTCTCGGTTTGCTCCTCTTGAAAATGAGATTTGACGAAGCATGGTTGTTCAGAGCTTGGCTGTGGAGTCACGTGTTTCCTTTAACCTCAGCTCTGTCGCTGCATGACTGCGGGAGTCCTTCCCTCTGTGCCTCAGGTTCCTCACCTGCAGAATAACTGTGTATTCCTCAGAAGGTCAGTGTTGGTATTAGATGACATCACGAACATAATGTAATTAGTACTGTACGTAACATAAACTAGGTGATTAATATATTGTTAATAAAATCAGAAGTCAAGTTCTATTGTTCTATGCTATGATGATATCGTGACCGTTGCTTAAAGTGCATGTCCATTCTTGATATCGTGCGGCTTCATTTAACCTGCACTCTCAGTGGTGAGCTGTGGATAGACAATTGTATTCCTTGGAATTTTCTTGGCGGTGACAGCGTTAAGTTTATGATTTGCATAAACGGTATGTTAAAACTCTCAGAGGAAAACTAGATACATCCATGGGTATTCTGTTTCTAAAAACAAGCTTTCTCAATGTCCCCAGGTCTTTTTTGTCTCGAAAAGTAATTAATACTGTGAGAAATAATTGAACCTAGTAGTCACTGACGTTTCGTTTATAGCATCTACGTTTTCCGTGGGTTTTCAGACCACAGTCTTAGTATTTTTTAAATATGATACACCAAAATCAGCAAATTCTAGAATAAATTAATACAGTAGTTCTTCACTTGAAAGGACCTTATGTATCTTCTAGTTGCCACTATTCTTAAGGTTAATCGAGAGGACGAGTGGCAAATAATAGCATGGATGGATGAATGAATATTGTGTATAGACAGACTTCTCAAACCTGAGAGTGTGTACCATGGAATGAGTGTGAGGGTGACTCAGCCACCTGCCCGGAATATGCAGGTTGAAGGGCAAATATACCACATCTTCCCAGGAAGCATACATTTTATCTAACGGTAGATGATTTAAACTTCATTTTTATATCAAAGCAAAAATGGAAGTACTGTGGGAGAGACTGTTAGGATCTCGTAAAGTTTTTTAGACAGAACAAATGAGGAACTTCAAAGGAATGTCATTCTTTTCTTAGACCATTCAAGGCTAAGTTCTCAGCCCGTGACACCATCACTCTTCAGTCACCAACTGGTTCTCATCTCTACTTCGGTGGAAAAGTTGCCCGGAACTGCTCAAAGGGGACTGCCACCATCGTCTTTAATACGGAACCCACGGATGGCAGGCACCCAACGGGAGTCCCGGCCCCTGCCTGAGTCACCTCAGTCTCCAAGGGCTTAGCAAAACAGCAGTAACCAAAAGCCTTCCTCCTTCGGGGTGTGGTGAGATAGAAAGTTAATTTCTACCTTTCTGCTCTGAAGACACTAACAGTTCCACCATGAAGTCATGATAGAAAACCCTGAGTGCCCAAGATTAGAAATTACATTCTTAGTATTATCACGTTCTCCCTGAGGGCCTTGCCACCTCCCTCGGCAGCACCAAGCTGACTTCCGGAGGTAAGGCTCTCTTTTAGCCTAAATGTCATCTTGTATGTGTGTGTAAGAAGACCTTGGCTCTGCTGGTTGGTTAAGCAGGAGGAAGCTGTACGTAAACTTCCTTCATCAGAGGTAGCCATGCGGGGTGAGTCTTTTTCTTCCTTTACTTATTTCTCTCCAGCCGAGGTGGGTGGCCTCTCTGGTGCGTCTGGTGGAAGGAGCAGAGCTTGCAGCTCTTAAGATGAGATCTCCTGGGTCTAAACCAAGGCCCCTTTGACTTTCAGTCTCTGCTGAGTATACTCATAAAATAAAATAAAATGTAGAGATCATACTTTGTATTAAGGTTAACATTAAAATTTCTGCCAAGTTTCCATATTTTTAGCATGATGCTGAAATTTCTTATGCAAATCTTGATGACTATATCTTTGTATGATTTAATACTTAGCTAAAATATTTCATCTAAACATAAATTCAGGAAAAGTTTAGTAAATGAATATGGAAAATGTAAATAACGCCTCTTGAAAATAATCAAGGTAGAAAAGATTGATCTTTTTACTGGGACAGTTTCTTCATTTAGAGAAATCTTTTCAAAAGTGCAAACATAATTTCTGTTAAGTTGTAAAGAACGATAAAAACCAAATCTAAGAAATCAGATGAGAGATCCCAAATGCATACTGCTCCAAATCATGGCACTAAAATTTCAAAAGAACAGGTACCTTGATTTTTCTGCACAACATACCTTCCACAAGTCCACTTTTTGTTCATCGTTCCATTTCTCTCATTTTAAAAAATTAGGGTAAAATTGACTTATTTGGTGGGCACTTCTGTGGATTTTAATACACATATAGATGTGTTTAACCACCACCGAAATCGGGATTCAGAAGTGTTCCATAACCTGAAAAACTCCCTGTATTACCTTGTAGAGTCACACTCTCCCCCACCCCTAATACCTAACAAGCATCGATCTGTCCTTTTCCCTTATTTTCTAGATTTCAACATAATACAAATTATTTCTAAAAATTCCTGAAAGAAATGGCACAGGCTAGAAACTCCAGCATCAACAGATTTTTCTTGAAAGAATTAGGTCAATTTTGCAAATCTTCTACCAACTTTTCTCAAGTGGATATTCTCTTTCTCAATTTTTCTCAAGGATGCTCCACAGGAAGTAGCATACTAGGTGTGTAGGAGAGTTCATTCACGCCATATGGGATGCCTCGGGGTGTCAGATCTTACTTTTTTTGCAGGACCAATTGCAAAAAACGGCAAGATTCTTTATTAAATAGTTCAGAATGAACTATTAAGAGATGATATTAAGAGATTATAAAATAATAATATGCAAGACTAATATGCAGGCAAATATTTATGTACAGAAAGATGCAGAAAAGAATTAAAAAGTAGAAAGAACCCACCTGCCCAACAAAAGGGCATGCCATTAATAAAATATGATACAAATGGTAAAAACTATGCAGCAATTAAAATAAAGTCTTAAAATACTACATGAGATCAGAAAGTGCTTCTCACATAGTGTCAAGTGAAGAAAGATATGTAGTTTAATGGGGTAAAAACAGAGGTGTCACTGTACATGAGAAATGCATGGCCAATGGTGATCTTTTATTGGAGGGTTTACGAATGAGTATTATTTTATTCTTTCTACCGTTTTTCTTTTTCAAATGTTATCTAATGAACCATTCTTATCTTCATTATCGGGTACAAATTAATAACTCATAGTCCGACAGTTTTGAGCATCTGTCATGGGTATGATGGCCTTTTTAATGTGTCAACTTGTCTAGATTTCAGTCCCCATTTCTTCATTCGAACGCTAATCTAGACATTACTATGAAAATATCTTGTAGATGTAATTAAAGTCCTTAATCAGTTGACTTTAAGTAAGAGAGTTTATCCCTGGATAATCTGGGAGGGTGTGACTTCATTGGTTGAAAGGTTTTAAGAGCAGAGTTGAGGCTTCCCCGAAGAAGATATTCTGACTTTGAAGAGCATCTTCTGTTTCTGCCCCAGATCTCCAGCCTGTGGTCTGTCCTACAGATTTCAGATTCTTCTAGACAGCCTCCGCCAACACATAAGCCAATTCTTTAAATTTGTCTCTTAATTTGTATTTTTCTACTGCTTCTGATTCTCTGGTTAGACTCTGAGTGACATAGTGAGCTAGGAAGTGTGCCAAGCCTTTGATATGCAATCACTCAGGTGTTACAAAGCATTATTCTCTGTCCCCCAGAAGCTGACCCTGAGATAAAACAAATAGTTTATTTAAAAGGTGATCCCAGGAAGTACAAGTAGGGGAAAGGGGACGTAAGACAAGGAAAAAAAGGCAGAGAGTAAATGATGTGTTTTCAAGCAAGTTAACCCTGTGGACAGCTAGAGAGAGTCGGGGATTCCCTGTTATCCTAATCCAGGCGTGAGTGTGAAGGAATGTGTATCTTTCCTCTCTCCGGCCATTGATGGGTAAGGAAACATCCAGGGACATTCACTCAGCTGCACTCAGCGCTTGCTCTGCCGGTGAGCCCAGGGACCTTGTCCAGGAAAAAGACCCAGGCAGGAGTTGCAGGGATGGTCTCTACAGACCTCATTAAAGGCGGAGGCTCAGCGGAAGTCGGGGAGGGCATAGATGGCATCTGCCCTATTTCCGGCATTTTTTATAGATGACAAATCTGAGGCTGGGCAGTCAGTTAATGTACGTAAGGTTATATAGCTAGTAAGATTCAGCATCGATCTGTCCTCAAAACTCTCTTAAATGTTTGCCAAAGGTAGATAACTAATAATAATAAAAAAAAAAATCAGTGTCAATTGTGACATTCATGTCAACAGAGAATGAGTTTGGCCGTTATCACTTTTTCAGTTGGATCACACTAGTTTTTGGAAGCACTGCAATACCTGTTTCTTCTCCAAATCGACTCAATTTCTTACATTTTTGAGGCTCCAGGTTCTCTCTTTCCTTCTTGGCAAACACCTCAGAGGGAGCCGTGAGCATGCCAGCCCAGTGGGACAAGCCTGCAGCGGGAAGCGTGGGTGACACTTCACAATGAGGTCCTGAAAAGATTGTTACACATATTTTATTTCCCCCTCTGTCTTTTCACTTATCAGGAAGTTTATTTCGCAATTATTTTCTCTTAATACAGTTCATCTGCCAATGTCTAAGCAAATCTGTCATCACTTCGCAAGACATTTGCAGCACCTGAGTTCCGTGCAAGATATTATAAGAAAGGTAAATGTTGACAGGAAAGGATGCGACATTTTTGAAAGACGTATTATGTGCTGGTTAATGCACCTCAAGTATGGTGTCTTATTGATAAGTCGAGTATTATTAGTCCCATTATATAGATGAGGAAACTGGGGCTCAGAGAGAGTAGACATCTTGATAAAGGACATGTAGCTAACCAGTGGCTGAATTGAGATTCAAACTTATGACATTCGTCTTCATAGCAAATATTCTTTCCATCAGGCCACACGTGGTGCATGACCCGAAGGGATCCGATAAGAGATGACAAACGAAATTACACGAGACATACGAAACCATGGGGGAGATGCCAGAAGGCTGAACTTGGTCCTTGCCAAAGGAATAATGCGGGCAAGACATGTCATGAGTTCCCTGTTGCGGAGGTCTCGGGCATGACTTTGCAGAGAAAATGGAGCTCGCTCAGTGCGTGCAAAGAGAGATGGGCGAGCAGGGTGGACGCGAGCCAAGAGCGGGCATGCGACCTCTTTGGCGAAGGAGCTGTCATGGGATTTTATTATGGGTTCCAGACGCTGAACGCACGCACACCTTGCTGGGCATGTGAGATTGTAACCCTACCCAGCCCGATCTCAAACGGTAGCTCTACTGCGAAGCCTTTCCCGATCCTCTAACGGAGACGGTGTTGCTTTATCCAGTTCCCAGAACATTCTCTCAGACCTTCAGCACAATCGTTTAGAGTGAGAGCTTTGAAACCGAGATGTATCTCCTGGATTTAAATCCAGGCTTTGCCTCTTCCTCGCTGTGACCTTGGATGATTTATTTAACAAATCCATTTTTTTCCTCATATAAAAAGTGGATAATGACGATGGTTGCTTCATAGGGATGCTACGAAGTTAGAGGTAATGTGGATCGCTACATACACGGGGTGTTAAGATCCAAGCGTGGCATGGTCATCTAGACCTGTGGTTCCCAACTGGTGGGCTTTTGCCCTTCAGCAGATATTTGTCAACGTCCGCTGACATTCAGGGTTATCGCAACTGAGGGGAGGGTTATGCTGGCATCTAGTGGGTAGCGGCCAGAGACGCTGCTAAATTAAATGTCCCACCGTGTGGGCGACAGCCTCCTGCCTGCTCCCTCAACAAAATGTCATTCAGTCCAAAACGTTAATGATGTCGATTTCGAGAGATGCCGTCCTAGACTGTCGGCTTTGTGTAAACCAGACGACGCTGCCTGTGTAGCTACCTCCGCACTTCTAATACCTACAGGTGGGACTTCAGTAATGTTCGTCGAATGAACGTTCAGGAACTCAGCATCTGTTGTCACAGTGGCTGATTAAAGCAACGAGCCAAAATGGAAGTAACAGTCCAAGCTTCGATCACTTGCTGAGATGCATCACAAGGACCCAAAACGGACTAAGTACCGACTGACCCTCCCCCTCCATTTCCCTCCTGCCATGAAAAGGCACAGCTCTCAAGGTTCAGGCAGACCTGCAGGAATGGGGGGGATTGTCTCACTGCTGAGGGAGCCCCAAACAAAAGGCTCCTATAGTTCTACAGACCAAGGGCGGGGCAGGGGAAGGGAGAAAGGGGAGAGCTAGGGTGACAAGGTGCCCAGCACGGCATCGACTGGGGAAGCTGTCTTCTAAGGATTCCCCTGCTTCTTTGAGAAAGAGGTTTTGTCAGAGGTGCCTGAAAAAGACCTTCGCCCAAGGCCTCAGATAAAGAGACCTGTGAATGTAGATGCCTGGGCTTCGAATGCAAATGTGCAAAAAGCTTGACCAGCCAGAGGGGCCCACGTCCTGGACTGCAGCTCCCTCCGAGACCCTGCTGCACACAGGTCTGGTCCGGGGAAAGTGGCTTTTCTCTGTCAGGCCTGCCTGGCAAAGCCTTTATGATCGCCTTTATTTTGATAATTATAGGGCCTTTATTATTTTGTCCTCAGCTTTATCGAGGTGTGATTGACAAATACAATTTGAACATATTTAAGGTGTGCAATGGGATGCTTTGACATGTATATAGTGAAATGATACCCCGATACCACGGTCAAGCTAATTCATATAACCCTCACCGCACATAGTTACCTGTTGTTTGGGAGAACAGTTAAGATCTATTATCTCAGTACATTTTAATATATCATATAGTATTATTTAATATATCATATAGTATTATTAACTATATCATATAGTATTATTAACGCCCTGCTGTCTGTTAGCTCTCTAGAACTTATTTACGTGCATATCTGAAACTTCGGTCCCTGTGATCAGTAGCTCCCCATTCTGCCCACCCCCAACCCTCATCTACTCTCTGCTTCTATGAGTTTGGACTTTTCTAGATTCCATGGATCACTGGGATTATGCAGTATTTGTCTTTTGGTGTCTGGATGATTTCATTTAAGCATCACGTGCTCCAGGTACATCCACGTGGTTACGAGTGACAGGGTTTCTTCCTGGCTAGCTCGGTGGGAAGGGCCTTTAAAATTATAGGATGTTGGCCAGGAGCTTCGGTCCTCATGAATGAATTAATATGTACAGTTACATATGCTAAAGGAAAACAAATCTAACCAAAGTGTGTACAAACAGGTGTACACGCTTGAAATAAGTTTCTATTTAGGCAACATGATAGTGATGACCAGCCTTGCGGAGTTGTTGGTCACGTTGGGTGAGTGATCAATGCACATTTCTATCATTACTGTAACATTTTCAGCCAATCGTATCTTCTTACCTGACCTGAGTAAGTGAACACGGGGGGCCACTGGAGGTTGACGCTGGCAAATGTGCCACACGTAGCCGCTTTTAGGGCATGTAGATTTTGTTTATTACAAAATTCAATTTTAGTGAGAACGCTGTTTTAACATGAAAACAGCAAAATGAAATAAAACTTCTGAGCACGCCTTTCATGAGAGACAGCCTAGATAGAGCAGGGCTCAAGAG
The DNA here is from genome assembly GCF_902729225.1 of Pteropus medius. NCBI lineage: Eukaryota > Metazoa > Chordata > Mammalia > Chiroptera > Pteropodidae > Pteropus > Pteropus medius. The sequence goes on along the minus strand of NW_024349804.1, from coordinate 9,941,974 downwards.
GGGATCCCCAAAAAAGAGGGGACTGGCCAGGTGTGCCTGGGACAACGCCGGTCCTGACGTCTATATGCTGGTCCTGGTGTCCATACGCTGGTCCTGGCGTCCATACGCTGGTCCTGGCATCCATACGCTCTGTGACTGGAAAAATTCCTTGGCTTCTCGGTGCCTAATTTTTCTCCCTTGTGAAATGAGGATAAGAGTAGTAATAATAATGATGATCATAACAATATTGACCACATGGCTGTTTATGAGGATTCAACACGTTAAAGGTTTTGTAAAGCTCTTAGGAGAATAGATATAGTAAGCCTTACCTAAGAGTCTGTTGTTCCGAGATGGCCGAGGTGACCAGGGAGACTTCTGGCTGCAAGTCCCCATCTGGCCGAGCCCCAGAAGTAAGGAAGCTGGCCTGGCAAAGCAGAGAGCGATGGACACTCCAGGTGGAGGGATGGCAGCGTGTGAACGTGGGGTGTAGGAACATCGACATGGGGGAAGCCTGGGAAGGAGGTAGGGGATGAGCCTTGTATACCAGGGGAGGGCTTAGGATTTTATCTAAATTAGCAGATCTTTAGTGAAGGGGTTAGTCCAGAGAGGATGAGAATTTCTTTGACTTTTTCCCATCTGCTCCCACTGCCCCGGGCTCCAGCAAGTAGCAACTGTGCAGTGGCCTTTGACACAAGCTTCGCGTCTCTGGTAGTATGTGCAGCTGTGTTATTTCCACCACCAGGGACGAAAATGTGGCTTCTTCTGTTCTGTCTTTAGGCCGCTACCCCGGGAACGGAACATGCAGCTTTGGGGCAGGGACAAACGAAGGCTTCCTGAATTTCTCTGCATGAAAAATGTAAGGTTCCTCTCTTCTTATATGCAATTCAAAATAAGATGTTAGTATTTGGAATTTCTAAAATTAAAATTGCTTTTTAAACAAAATGTCTGAGCTGCATAAGTTTATTTTTAAGGTATAATTGACATATCACACAGTAAGTTTAAGGGGTACAAAGTGTTGATTTGGTACATTTACATATTGTAATATAATCGCCACCATGATGTTAGCAAACACCTCTATCGAGTCACATAATTGTCATTTCTTTTTTGTGGTCGGAACAATTAAGGTCTCAGTAACTTTGACATTTATAGTCCAGTGTCGTTAATTATAGTCACTACGGGGCACACTAGATCTCCCGAACTCACTTAACTTCTAGTTACAAATTTGTACCCTAAACGACCTCCCCGCCCCGCCAGCCTCTGAGCCCTGCCTTTCTACTCTCTGCTTCCAGGAATTTGGCTTTTTTAGATTCCACGTGTAAATCACGGCTTGCAGTATCGGACTTTTCTCATTTAGCATAATGCCCTCAAAGCCCATGGAAGAAACGTGGATAGAAGATACCAGTGTTCATGGATCTAGACTTGTGGGTCGACCTCGAATGTCCCGTCTTCTGTCCGGCCTGCTTTGCCGTGCCTTAAGCATATGTTTAGTTTTAACCGATAGAAAAATCCAGCCAGATTTTATGATTTTTCTAATCACACCAAAGGGCGAGGGGCCACTCCAGCCTCCAATGAAGTAAGACATGGGCTACATACTCCTTGGAGAATCTGTGGAAGGACAATAGACAGAGACCGAGCAGCAGAGCGAGGTCTGAATGGCTGAGAAGATAAAGAACATCGTCTCTCGGCCCTCATCTACGGAGCGGCCTTTGCATCCAGACACCCTGACTTCCTAGGTGTTTCCATACACGGACTTATCAACAGCCAGTCCTTCCACACGTACACAATGTCCCATCGCCTGTCACCGAGTCCAGGACCTTTCTCCAGCCAGTCTCCCTTCTCTCTTCTGCATAGTTAAACATTCCTTCTACCCTCCTCGGTGGAACGGCAGGTGCTATTTATCTCATCTTATAAACAAAGCAAAAACAGAACAACACATCGCCCTACCGCATTCTCTCCAACAGATGCCAACCCTTTTCCCTTTGCCATAAAATGACTTGAAAGAATTGTCCCCTCTTCCCGTGTCCAGTTCCTCTTGTGCCGCCTTTCCCCACATCTCTCCATTCCTGATAAGCTCAGCGCTAAAGCTGATTCAGTGAAGGGTCCTCAGGGTGCATCTGCCCGATCTCCCAGCAGCGTTTGACGTGGTCCATCTCTCCCTCTTCCTTGGGGTCCTTTCCCCGCCTGGTCTCTGACGGAGCCTCGTCCGGCTTTATTTCCGCCTCCAGGGCCCGCTCTTCCAGTTTACCTTGCCGGTGCCTCCTCCCCACCTCTCGACCCTGCTCAGGGTTCCGGCCTTGACCTTCCTTCTTCTCGTTCACACTTCCTTGTTGTTCTCATCTAGTCTAACGACATCTGGATGCCACCTGGATGCTTATGGTGATGAAATCCTTAAACCTAGCCCCAAATTCTAGACTTGTCTACCCAACCGTCTACTTGAAATGTATGCTTGGGTGTCTAACCATCGATTCAAACTTACCTTTGCCACATCCGACCCCTGACCTCCCCCCACCCCACCACACACACACCCGCCACCCCCGATGGGTAGTTAACGTACGGTCTTTCCCATTTCAGTTAAGGGCGCTTCCCTGCTTTCGGTGCTCAGGCCCGTAATCTTGACACGATTTAGATGCGTTCTCTCCCGTCCCACGTTCAAGCTAGTAGGGAATCTTTCTGATTCTATCTTCAGACATATCCGATCGGAATCCGGTCCTCCCGTCTCCACTGCCCCGCCCACTCTGAGTCACCGTGTGCTCTTGTCAGGACAATGACAATCCCCTGCTAACTGGTCTCTCTGCTTTATCCTTGTCCCCCTACAGACTGTTCTCAACATCTCACTGCCAGCGCGATGCTTTTCAAAGATCACATCACTCGCCATTGAAAACCCTCCAGCGATTCCTCCTCTCACAGAGAGTAAAAGCCCAAGCTTCTCCCATGCCCAAGGCTCTGTGCAATCTGACTTTGCCGTGAACGTTCGTGACTTCCGGCTTCATCTCACTCTGCTCCATCCTCCTTGCTCAGGAGGTTCCTCAGGCTCCCCAGGCAGGTGTCCATCGTGGGGTCCTTGCTTCTGATTTTCCCACTGCTTGTATTACACTGGCCCCAGGTGCTGCCCCAGGAGGCTGCATCACCCTCCCCTCCAAGTCTTTGCTTGGACGTCACCTTCTAAAGATCCTCTTTCTCCATCTACTTAAAATCGTGGTTCCAGTCTTATCACTGGACCCCTACCCCTTCTGCCCTCAGAATTCTTACAGTAGTAGGCCATGTGTTATTATTACTCCTTCTTCTAATTTTATTTACTTACTTTTTTTTTAGGCGAGGCAACCCTTGGTTGACCTCACAGATTGCAAGGGCTTTGTCAGCTTACAATCCCTTATTATTATTTTTATTTATTTTTTATGCCTACAGCACCTGGTCTTTCTAGGTGATCTCCCTTCTTCTTCTTATTGTTATTCATAGTGTTATTATTATTCAGAGACTAACACAGAAGTGGCTCCTTACACAATGTTTCTGCAAGAAAGTGTTTGCTGTCTTCAAACCCACTTTGGGGTATAGTACGACACATTCAACAGCTTTTAGCTCCCATAAAGGTAATAAGATGATTGGGAGCACTCTGCACCTGCCAAGGCCTGTCTAAATGCCTCATAGTAATGATGCTCAGAGCTGGGTGTCCTTTTAGGAGCAGGAACACTTTTCTGTATCTCTTTACTCTTGTGGAAAATAAAACATTAACTACCCACCAGAGAATAGGGCATGTGAGCCTTCTGGTTGACCAGACGGATTGCTTTCAGGGGGTTGGGAGCTGCCCTGCTCCCTGATACATAGACATCTACGAGTCACGTTCTTTTCTACCAGACCTCATCCTGGGAAAGTTTTTGACGATTTTCCACAATCAAACGTTTGTAAAAACGACATATTAAACGTGAGGTCGTCATCTGCATTTCTCTTCTTGTCACATGAATACAGGCAATCACATCTCATTTAAAATTTCATAGCCAAAAAAAAATAGTGCGTGCATGTGTGTGCGTGTGTTCGTCCACACAGAATGTCTTTTCAAAGAATGACCGTATTTCCCTTTGTATAGTTATCATCTTTGGGAGCTGGCGGCATCTTTTGAAGCCATTTTGTTCAACCCCCTTGTTACTGAAATGCAAAACCTGACTCGGAGAGCAGTAAAACGACTTGCCTAAGGTCAAGCAATGCGTTAACGGCAGGGCTGATGGAGAATCACCAGCCGTGTCTGCCACCGGAGAGCTTATTAATGTCTCTTCTCATCAGGTCTTTTCACGAAGGGCCGGAAACATCTTGTGATAGGCTCTTTGAGACAGTAACGGTGTTAAAGTGGCAGTCTGGTGGCAGAACCTGGCTTCCGTTCTGACACGGTACATGGCACAGGAGTGAGCCCGGGCTCCCGCGCCCAGCTGCCCTTGATGGTGGCCATTCTGCTAGGTGGAGGCTTTCCGCAGTGTTTCAGTGTGGTCCTTCCTAATGTTCTCATTATGGAAAGTTAACTATTGTTCCAAGATTGCATATTTGCATATGTTGGCTCTGTCGGACCTGGTTTCTGATGAAAGGGCCCGTTGCTGCCAGTTCCCAGGGAAGGAGGCTGCTGCCGAAGGCTTGATAATCATTTTTTTATGCATCAAGGAAGGCACAAGATGCTTCAAACCATAATCATTTCTGGAAACACAGACAAGCCGTAAATTGTAGCTGATACAAATTAAACTCTGTTCCTCAGTAATTATATTCTAGAGATTGTGCGCCACATACCCAAATACCATTTTAAACCCGGAAAACTGTAATTGCCTGTTTAGCGCCCAGCACTCTCTGTGTGTTTCGCTTTGCACGAGTTAACTCCAAGGAAATTGATTTCCCCGGCAGCCCCTGGGCAGGTTCATTCGGCCGTTGGCATGACGCTCACTACATTATTATTATTCTCATCATGTCAATCATACTCTCCTGGAGGGGGAGGGAGGGCTTCACGCCATCGTGACAAGGAGTCACCAAGTCCTCCCAAATGCTTCTCCAATCTGTTGCTTCCTTTCAGTCATCACCGTCACTGCCGTTGCTGAAGCCTCAGATGACGCTTCTTGGGACAATGGTCACTGTCTCCAGTTGGACCCCAGGTCTGCCGTCTCATCTCCTCGATGGCGATTTTATGACCTAGCCAGTCTGCTCTCCCCCAGGCTCCTCTCTGCAGTTTGGACTCCAGCCACCTCGAATCGGTTCTGTTGCCTCTGGGACCCACCGTTTCTCTCGTCCCCGATGTTTGCATGTGGTTTTCGCTCAGCTTAGGATGGATCCTCTTTCTTTCTCCTCTTCTTTTCTAGCTCCTACTAATTCTTTAGGTTTTAGATCAGATACTCTTTCCTCCAGGATGCCTTCCTTGACTGCGTGGGTACAAATTTGGTTTCTCTCGGAGGCATGGTCATGGCTCCCTATACCTCTCCCATCCTATTATTTACTATCTGTTGGGCTCTATTTGGATTGTTCATACACTTGTTTGTCTTCCCCCCAAATGCATCGCGTGGTCAGTGGCTTCTTCTCGTCTATTCATCATGGTCACTTCAGCACCCGGGACAGTTTCTGTCCTGTATAAGCTCTATAGATGCTTCTTAAATGAGGAAATGAATCCTCAATCCTTAGCTCTATGCCCAGCTAAATGCAGAGTATTTATTTAATGAATAAATGCAGGAAAGAGAGAGAGAGGCTACACGTTTCCGATGAGAGGAGGCTGGCGGGGGTTCCAGGTGAAGAACAGCAATGGGACCAAATGGGTAGATGCTGGAAGGCAGGAGCCGTGACACGTCCAACGTCCGTTTGTTAGATAAGTAAAGAAGAGATTAGATTTCCTCGGTAGGCTGGAACAAACTACGGACAGCCTGGAATACTAGGCGAAGGCATTTGGACTGTGTTTTGTCAAAGAGGATGAGCCATCCAGTAAAATGTCTCCTTGTCTTCCGGACATGGTCCGAGCTCACGAGCAGCTTGTGCCGAGTCCTTCCTCTCGGGCTTCGCTTTCTCCTACTTCGCTCACAGCACTTAATCATCGGCCCCATTTTCCCACTTGTCGGCACCCACCGGCCCCCTCCCCCCGGACGAGTTAGTGATGCAGGTTTAGTTCCGTGAGCGGCGTTCGCTCTCTCTCTCCTCCCTGCCTTGCGCAGGCTGCTTCTCCCGCCGAGACGCCTCTCCCATCCCCCCTGTGTGGCTGCTGCGCTCCAGCACCTCCCTGAGAACACCCACTCCTGCGAGGTCCGTGCCTTCATCAGACCCGCCTGGACCCTTAGCTCCCCCATGCAGCTCCCTTCTGAGGGTGCACGGCACGCCGGGAGAGCTGTTGGGTTTTAAACTCACAACTCACTTGCACGAAGCCAAAGCTGTTCCTTGTCCACTCAAGGTGTCCACCCGGCGCCTGCTGCACAGGAGCTGCTCAGGCGACGCTCATGAAGGAAAAAGATGAGCATCAGAGCAACGCATGAAGGGGCTTTGAGCACCACCGGGACGAAGCGGCACAAATAAGGATTCCAGGCAATGACTTTGATTGGAATATGCACGATACACTGCACGTGGGAGAGACCTGTGGGGCTGAGACCAGTTTCGAAGTTCTGGTGGATATGGGTTAACGCTGGTCGACCCTGAAATGGCGTTAGGGGTCAGAAAGGACAAATGGGTTCGAAAGACATGAGGGAAATGTTAAAACTTTGCAAAATGCAAGAGACCCCTGGTTTCACCTTTGAGAAATTTCTCCTCTTGCGATGTAGCTTTTGGCACTTTGTAATACACCCACCTCGTTGTGTCTAAGCTTTTGCAGCACGTAACACCCCGACTGAACCATCGGGGGAAGCACGAGGGGCTCGAGGGCCCCTAGCTCAGCCCCCACAGGACAGCCCCGCTGCAAAGCTGCCAGCAGAGCTGGCACGCTCTGCGGAACAGATGAGTTCTGAAAAGATTCAAGTTTGGTTCAAAATTCACAACTCGTGAGTTCCAAATGGTGCTAAATTTGGCCGAGTGCATTTTTCCCTAGCCGTGTGCCACCAAGCAAGACTTAGTGACTTCATCGAGTCGGGAAAACAAAAAGCCGTCTTTGCGTCTCTGCAGAAATGAACTTGAGGAGGACAAAAGGAACACATCGCAAACCCTACTGAGGCAGACCCTTGATTTTGTGTATTTTCCACTCAAACAGCTTGCTCTGGCATCGACAACAAAGCCATTCGCTGAAAGAACACCGCCAGTTACCAGCTCACTTCTCAGCAAAGTGGCACTAAGTGAGTTATCTTTCAGCTTTGTTGAACAAGCAAATTATATAGTAAATTAAATCACATTTTACTGTTCAGTTGGCGTGGTGCAAATTAAGTAGTGCACTTTGATTCAACCTTGCATCTCCTGCATATTTCATAGCCTGGATGTTTCAGTGTCAACATGGGACGATTTCACAGAGGACTTGTGTGGATTCCGTTTCTTTGTTGTGTTCACAAGTTCGCTGCAACCAGCCCACTAGGAGTAGCGTTGGCTTGACACCAAAATGGCACGCTCGGTTTGAACAGAATCCTTAGCTTCTAATTAATTATTAAAGTGAACCATGTCTTTCTTTTTATTTTTTAGTGTCCTCCGAGAAATCTAACCAAAGCCTCCACCGATGGAGCTGCATCGTTGCTGAGTCTGAAGGATTATAGAAAAGAGTGTATTCCTGGAGACAAACGACTGATCTCCGGGGAAGGATGCTTGCTAGATTCCTCGTGGTGACACGGTCGAATGCAAAGCGACCATCCCTTGAGCTTGACAGACCTGGGCTGGAGTCCCGACTGCAGCATTTTGGCCGTGTGAGACTGGGCCTGTTAGTTGCTTTGAGGTTCGTTTGCTTAAAGGAGGTTATAGACGTTGCATGAAATTACTTGTGTCCCGAATTTAGCACAAAATAAGTGCTCAATAAATTTAATTTTACTTCTTTTACCTGGGTCTTGTCGGAATAACGATTGCTTAGAGTCAGCAACGCCCGCTCTGAGCATCCTTCTTCTCAGAGTGAAGTTTATGCTTCGGAATGGCAGGTGTGGCTCAAGTGGTGTCATTGTGACACACAGAGAAGAGAAAAAGGACAGATAACCATTACTCCAGGCTTGTCAGTGCGAGGCCTGACGACACTTTTTATATACACTTTTCAGTGAAAAGGCCGAATGGGTCAGCCCACATTTTGGCATTTCTGACAAATGGGCCAGTGGAGATGGGGGTGTTAATTTATCTGAATGGACGTGCGACAATATTGCAGTAAAAAAGCGTTATGCCAGAATGGTCTGTCACAAAAATAAGAATGGTCTGACAAAACCTCAGAGCAGCCACTAGGTACGGCATCATGCGCTGCGGCTCTGTAGTCGCCCTGAATTGTCTAAGCGTTTCGCTCTGGTGACTGGAAAAGACATTGAACTTGATCCCGCCATTCCATCATTTGCAACCCGCTTTCCTGGAAGTCGGCGTATGCTACTCAAGTTTGTTTTACGGAAACGTGCTCCAATATTTCTGCGTTCGGTATGAACGAGTGTTAAAGGGCATCTGTTTTGCTTTATTATATATTTTACTCTATTATATCATATCTTTTGATTTTATTTAAGCTTCAGGTCTCTTAACCTTTCCGAAACCTAATTTTTTAATCCATAAAAGAAAGGTGTTGAACCAGGTTTTCTGATGACCCATTGTGACCCTAGAGGCCCGAACGTCTATGGCGAGAAAAATCCTATTACAGGTGTTAAACCAGGAAAAGACGTGTCCATGCTTTCTGCATTTTATGCTTTGCTTGGACTGAATCACCGTGGATGATGAGCAAACATGCCTGTCAGGAGAAAGGGCACCTAATGAAATTCTCAATAGTCAACTATTTTTTTCCCCTACAAATATGGCAATGCCATGCGATTTGTTTGTGATATCAATAGAATCATTTTTTATGCATGGTGAGGTGCTAGTGTAGCCTCCCAATCTCTCATGATCTTGCAAGGTATGTATTTGTTAAAATTCACTCCAATAGATGTCTTTCTAGGTATCCTGATTCCATCCACTTCTTTCCATTTCTATCGTCCCTTCACTGGCCCAACCAACTATGGCGAGGATCTCTTAACTCATGTCCTGTCATCTGCTTTGGTCCTTCATGCATTAATTCGATACAGCCTGAGTAAGCTGCTAAACTGTCAATCTAAGTGCATGGCACCCTCTGTTTAATGCCCGTTATTTTCTTCTCGGTTTTGTTGGAAAGGTGCCAGAGCTCTTTGAAATGATCCTCAGGTTTCTTACTCTGACACACCCCTTCTGCCCGCCTCGTCTCATACCTTGTCCCTGACTGTCGCCACATGGCCCTGTGTCAGCTCTCTGTGCTCTCCATGCTCTTCCTCACTCAAAATTCCCTTTCAAGCATTAGTCCTTTGGGCCAGAAATCTCCTCTGTCCCCTTCTCATTGACCTCATTTTTGTCCATGTTTTGGGTCTCAGTCCAAGCTGCTCTTTGCCTGGATTTTTTTTTTTTTTGAACTCTTGGACCAGGACAGAACCCAGGTCAGAACTGACTCGTTAAAACTCTTCAGGAACCGTGTACTTTGCTAAGTAGCACTTACCCCATCTGCTCTTTGGCACTTGGCTAGTTGATTATGTGACGAGGATCGACTTCGCTGCATAAGCTCTCGGAGGACAAAACTCATGGGTCTGATGTCACCGTCCCCTGTGTCTCAGCACTCAGCCTTGGATGTGGCTGATGCTGAATAAACATCAGTGGGAGGCATGCGTGATGCATGAGAGCATGGTCAATGGAAAGGGAAGAGAAGCATTCTCCACCCTTTGGAGAACTCTGGGATGCTGTCTACTAGCCAGGCTTTCTCTTTCACGCACTTTTATGGCAGCAGATATCTGTTTTTGCTTTTTATCCCTGGGATGGTTCGGCCAACAAAACATCAGGAACCAGGAATAATAGGGTTTCACAGCTATGAAACACTTCAGGGGACTTGTTACCACTTCTTACGTCACCATCGGAAAACTTGGCCGTGTCCACTGACCTCGTCCCTGTAATTATGTCTATAGCGTACCTACCCTAAGACAGCTGTGCTGTCGCGAGGTGTCCCAGAAACCTCGGCCTCCTAGAAACCTCGGCGTCCTGCTCGTTCAATAACAGAAAAGAAGAATGACTCGGGCCTCAATAACTGAAAGTTTGATCATTAACAGGGAAGGTGTTTCGTTTTGTTTTGGTTTGAATTTTTCCATAGCAGGTCTTAAAAAAAATTTAAAAGCCACGTTTCCTTCATTGTGGTTTGCCTCGTTTGTTTTGTCTTGCTATGTAAACATTAGGAACTAAGGATTCAGATGTGCATATACTGCTTTTGTGATGCGCACACTTGGCCACGCTGAGCGGCCCTAAAACAACAAGGGAAAACTCTACAGCTGGGAAGTTTAATGTCTGAAAAACATCTGGTTTCCATTAATAATAGCAAAAGAATAAAAATAAAAAAATAATAATAATACAGAGAGGATAAGTACCTCAGTTTTAAAAATAAGGAATGGAGACCCTAAAGGGTTTTAAAAAAGAAACAAACAAACTAACAAACACAAAACCTCCTGCAGGGCCGCTCACCAAACACTGGCCCAGCTGGAGCGGGAACTCAGGCTTGTGATCCTTCTCGCTGTGCAGTGTCTTCATTGCCAGTTCAAGGTCACCTATTTTGACTTGGTACTTTTCCCACTAACTCAAATGCGTCTCATCGAATATGCCTCTCTTCCCACCCTCTTGCTTATGACTGAACTGAGGCTCCCAGAGGCAAGACGTGTGGAATCAGATTCCACGATTGCACGAGGCTGGGTTGAGATTTCGTTCCGCATCGTCCTGGCCCTGAAGCTCTTCCGGGTCACGAGCTCATTAAACGGTCCACTTCCTGAAACGATATGGCAACCACGTGCTGGGCAGAAATAACTGCTACGCTCAGTTCTTCCATGCATGTCACAGTCCAAGAGAGGAAAATGGAGTGACCGAGAAGGGAAGGCGACGGTTCCAGTTTGCCTGGGTCTGGGGCTTTTCCTGGGACACGGGAGTTTCCGTGATGAAACCGGAAAACTCCCAGGTAAACTTGGATGACAGAGGATCAGGAAGACAAGGGGAAATGAGGAAAGGAGGAAGAGCTAAGTGGTCTAGACCGGAGGGGACCTGGTGTGCTTTCCTATGGCGAGCCACAAAATAAATTTTATCCCGAAGTATACCTGTCACTAGTATATCTATAACCGAGCATACATCCAACTCAAAAACAAGTTGTTTCTTCCGTGTGGGAAAATTCTAATGTATTGCTCCAATTCTATTCACAGTAATAGAGGAAGAACTTCTGATCCTTATTTCGATCCTGCATCTACCTGGCAACTGTGAGGCATACGATTGAAGAAATCAATGCAGCACGTCACCGTGTTTCTGTGTCATCATGAGCGACACAGCAAAGGAAGAAAGCTAGAGATTTAAAAAGCGAGATGAGGGCTGTTTTGAGATAATTCGAGATTTTCAAGAAGAGCTGTAGCTATCCTTCATTCATGCCATTTGCACTGCTTTCCAATATTATGAGCTTCGTGTTATGAAAACCACACGAAAACATATTCCCTGGCTTCAAGAGTAGGCAGAGGGACACAGGAATTTAATGAATAATTACCAAATAGGATGGGAGGTGCCAAAAGAGAATTCGTATTTATAGAATATCGACCATATTCACAACTCTGCGTATTTTATAACACAAAGCCTGACAGTGATCGTCAAAGAAGCTAGAGTTAGTTGGAAAACAACTTTTTTTTTTTACTTTCTTGTATAACACGGAGAATGAGGCAGAGAGTAGGCAACCATAAATAGTGAATAAATCAAGGGCCAGGACTTGCGTTTGTAGCCCATATATTTACATATATATTACACCACATATATATCTATAGGCGTGTGTTTTTGTGTGCTTTTTCCACCGAAAGTATAAAAAAAATATATCATCCTTACTGGCTTGTCCAATAAGAAAGTGCATCGTCTCATACAAAAAGCCCAGAAATTGAGAAGATGCGAGGCTTGGAAGATCAGAAACTCCATTACAATTCTGTTTTCTTTAAAAACAAAAACCAAAAATCAAAAAACAGAAATTTATTGTCTCACAGTTCTGGAGCCTGGAAGTTTGACATTGAGATGTCAGCAGGGTCCTACTTCCTCTAAAATCTGCAGGAAGATTTCTTTTATCTTTCTTGCTTCTTCCGGTGTGTCAGGGATCTTCGGTGTCCCTCGGCCGGTAGTCACATAACTCCAAACAATGTCACGTGATGTTCTTTGTGTGGGTCTCTTTCTTCACATGGCTGTCTTCCTATAAGGACATCATTCGTATTAGATTAGGGGCCGGCTCTGCTCCATTATGACCCTAACTAATGACACCTGCAAGCACCCAATTACCAAACAAAGTCACATTGCGTGGTATCAGGGTTAGGACTTCAAGATGTCTTTTTCAGGGGACATGGTTCAAATAACATTTCCCTGTGCCACAGAACATCAAGTTTGATTGCGTTGTCTCGGGTTCTATGCCTGCTCTTAGATCAGTAATATTCACCAAACGATATGATACACATATTGGTTTAGGATAATTGGGATCCATCTCTAGAACTAAGAATGGTTGACTCTGAATAAAACAAGGTTCTGTTAGAAAGGAGAAAGGAAAGATGACCAGAGTTTAATATGTAATTACATATGTACATAGGTATAAAAGTATCTCTTTTCTTGTTGTAATAAAGAATTTTAAAGACAAGTGCCAAAATTTTTTAAAGTCTTTAGGAATAAAGAATATTACCCACCACCAAGTATTTGTTAGGCTCTAAGCTACAGATTCACACATGTATTATGATTTAATGTAAAAAAGCCCTGTCAGATAGTATACTATGTATCTGTTTTCTAGAAGAATAAATTAGGCCCTAAAGAGACAAATGGTTTATTCAAAGTCGCCTGGCTATTGAGTGTCAAAGTCAGGATCAGAATTCATGGTTATTTTATTCTCAGTCCTATGTTGGTTTTACCATTTCTTGGTGCCTTGGGATGCAGTAAAAAAGATGTTTGAATCTTCAGTGGACTTCCAAATCATTTCATACTTTTCATTTTGAGTCAGTTTTATCTCAGTTGTCTTTGGACACTAGAAAACAGAAGTGTGACTCATCTCTACTTTTGCTCCTATTTGGGATAACTGGGGGGCGAGGGCACCTGTCAAGAACCATGAAGGGCCTGAGATCTTACTCTATGCGCAAACTAACAAGTTAGCCTGCTATGGCTAAGTTTCATTGACACTTACGGGGACACCAAACTCCCGAGTCAAACACAAGAGATAATAAATTACCCACAGCAACATCAGTAGCCAGAGTGATATTTTTGTACTGGCTTCCTGAGACCCTGATCTCAAGGACAACAAAATGAAGAAAAGCATTACGTGGTTCTGCAGTAGGATGTTTTCCAAAAAAAGAAACCCTTAGAAAATACCTGCTCGATCTTTGCTTAGAAAAAGACATTATCTTTATTACCCTGGCCAGTAAACAAATAAAGAAATCCACTCCAGATGGAGACACTATCTCTCTTCCAAGACTGTTCTTTTGTTTTTTGTTTTTTGTTTAATACAAGCATACTTGAAATGATAGTCTGGAACAAAAATACTGTTTATGTAGTTGCTCAGAAGATGATGTTCAGAAATGTGAGAAAGCCAGGGACAATTGTCACCCAGCAGGTTAGATCTTGTCCCACTATGATTTTTCCATCGCACGATATGTTTAATTTTAAAAGTCTAATAACCCTATGGCAAGCTTATGTGCTCCAGATCTGTATAGTATAAACAATAGGTAGTGATGATTTTATTTGATGATAGTGATGTAGTTATTTGAATTAAAAATCTATACACTTTTAAAAAATTATTAAAATGTGTTTTCCAAAACACTGAATTATAAATTTAAAAGACACTGCACTTAACATGTGTATCAAAGAGCTAAAGTCACCACATGAATTCATTAGTCTTGGTATTGGCATGTAATTGATATCTTTTACTTGAATAAATGAACAAATAAATAAATGAATGAATGATAACTACATTACAGCTAAATCTAATTCAGGGTTCTGCTTCAGTCTGAGTTCTTTCCAGCTAACCTGAAATTTTATACATTGTATCACTTGTATGTCAATATACACAAACCTAGAGACAGTTAAAGTTCTTTAGAAACATTGGATCAGAAACTAAATTAGCAAACCAGCAACGCTATGACCAGTCATCTTCAGAGGTCTCTATCTAGAGCCGCTTCCCCTTTTCAGAAACCGAAAGCCTCTATCACTCGACCTGAACAAAGATGGTAAGAAGGCTTATTCCTCTTCCAACTGATGCATTAACCTTGGAACGGTCTCTCTCTCTCTTTTTTTTTTTTCCAAAGTGCCCGTTAGTGAACATTTAAAAGAATTTGGCCTAAAGTTTGTCTCTGTTTTAACATACTGTATCCTTGCCAAGTTGTTAGGTAAGAGATGTATAGCTCCTACCTCCTTCTAACTGCAGGCAGCGACCAATATGTCACACATCTAAATATTTAAAAGTATTTACCAAAACATTAGGACACTGACTGGTTAGGTGGATTGCAACAACACATCTGTGTGACGTCTCTTCTGACTATTCAACATTTCTTTTGACTGTGAGCTGCATGAAAGAACTGAGAGTAACATTTTTTTCTGCCCAGCGTATTCATATGACAATAAGCAAAGTTTTTCTGCCTGGCGCTAATTTGTACATAGTTCTGTATTCACAGCCTTAAGGAAAACTCGATTTTAATAGGTCCCCATGAACATGTTTCTGTAATATTCTAGCAGTAATATTCTTTCTACTACAAAGCAACTCTCTCTTTATCCTTTCAAGTCTCTCTCTCTGGGTTATTGTGATTTGTTTCTCTCTGATAGTTACACATTCATTTATAAGTTCTCCAAATAATTCAAATGTCCTAAATAAAGTAAAACTATGTGTCAGGGAGTGGGCTAAGTGCTGAATCTATAGTGATAAAAAAAGATGTATTCGAGACACATTTGCACACACGCACACGCACACAGAAAGACAGAGCTGGAGATAGAAATAGAGATAGAGATAAATTAGAAGGAAAGTAATAATTACTCAATGGTTTGATATCTTTTGCCTACAAGACGTAGTTCCTATCTATTTTATTTAGTTTGAAAAGAGTAATAAATTCTTTAGACAATGACTTTCTTTCCCCTAACCCCGCCCCGATCTAATGGCATCTCTAAATTTGCATAACAGGCTAAAGATGACTCATTTCAGCCTCAAGTTCGAGCCTGTAACTTTAACATACTTGCTTATTTTGCAGGTTCCAAATCATTTTCCAGTTTAAAACTCAAGCTTACGGACTACGACTTTGGAAGAACATTTAGAACGCAAGGAAGTTACGAAACAGAGACAGAAATCATTTGCTCACAGCCACTTAGGGCTGGGGGTGGGGAGTGTCAGAAGAGCCACACCACCTGCCACCCACAGGAGGCCCCCGCGACCCAGTTTGAAAGCTGCAGCCCTTCCTCAGGCCCTCTGGAGCCCTCAGCTGCCCCTCTGAGGCCGAATTTCTTCTCTTGGGCTAGTCCTGAATGCTGGGAGCTGCAGGGGAAGGAAGCGAATCAATGGAGGTGCCTGGCCTTAGGGGACTCCATTGGAGATATGCATGTAGGTGCCAGTTTTAGTCAAGGGCTCCCTGAAATCCAAGAGGCCAAATGGTATTTTCTAGAACAGACTCCGGGTCTACATCCTTCAATCAGCTTCTGCGTTTGTGAAATGATGAGGTTTTGTACATAAATTCATTCAACCAAACTTTCCTGAGCCTTCAGATGCCAGATCTTATGGCTTTTTTTAGACTCAAGAAACATGTCACCTTGTATGAGATGCAAACCTGAAAAGACCAGGTCTTGCTATTTCTGATGGATGTGGATACCTGAATTTCAAGAGGCATTAATAGATCTTAGGGAAAAAATCATCAGTGGTAATACTTTTTATAAAATATACCTTTCATAGATATGAGAAAATACATTAAATGTATTAAGAGAGTGTTCTTACCATATGTGACGATCTGTCTTTAACAAAAGTTGGGCCATATCTAAGAAGTCCAAAGGTCACTTGGGGTCTCCCGGTAGATGAGCGAATGGCATCAACATTAGACTGATCACCAGGCACAGCATATGCAATCTATCCAAGTGTTTCTGGTCTAAATTGTACATCTTACCTTATATTTTCACTTTACATTTGTAATATTATTCAATGCAGATGGCGGATTAAACTTTAATACTCAGAAGGTGTGTCTCTTTGTAACTGTTGCTAAAAGAGAATTTAAATCAAAAGTGCGCATTGTTTTTTATGAACGCTTTTCTGTACTCCTCGAATAAAGTCTAATTTTAACAGGTTCCTAAGTTCGCATATCATTAGAAAATACCAACCATATTCATGTTTCAAATGAGGAAAATACCAGCCATATTCATGTAAAAGAAGTTAGTTCATTCTTTTATCCAATATAATTCCCTTCTCTGTAATTCCACATTTTCTTTCTAGCAGGTTGTATTATTAAATGGTTATTTAAAAGCTCTCTCTCTCTCCTTCTCTCTCTCTCTCCTTGTCATCAGCCACATTGGGGCAGGGAGTGGGCAAAGGGGTGGCTTTGTCTCATAGAATCTAGTATTGTCTGAGCCCTTAAGACTCTGCCACGTAGTGATGCCTGAGAGAGGATTTAAACAAAGGTACTACTTCTGCTCAAGCATCTCATCATCCATCCCCTTCGTCTTCATCATTTGAGCTTTAGTTCTTTTGATGTGTCTTTTCGAAACTTTTCTTATAGCCCCTTCAAAGGATATCATGGATATTTCATGCATTTATAGATGGTATAGTTTTATTCTATGTTATTATATATAATATAATACAGTTAGTTATATACTATATGTTACTTAAGTACATATTGCTCAAATATATATTGATATATGTTAGATGATATATATAAATACATGCAATATATTTGCATATATATTTCGGAGTTATATGTTATTTAGCCAGGACTATTTCCTTAAGATACATCTCTAGAAATGAAATCAAATCAAAAGAGAAAAATAAACAGAAAAACAAAAGTCTTTGATACCTATCTCCACAGTTATTAGAATACCTGAACCTTTGCAAACATTGGATTGTGTCATTCTCTTTTTAAATCGAGGTAGTTTTTGCTAAAAAACAAAAACAAAAACAAAAACAAAACTCACTTTCGTATTCCTTTAATTCATAGGAAATTGAACATCCTCTAGAGCCATTGCATCTCTACCTGGGAGTGTGGAGAGGTATTTATCAATTTAGTTCATTTTGATAACTTTTTATATTTTGTCTTTATACTTTAAAGATATTTTTTTCAGTCATATAGCTTTCAGATTTGTTCTCCGTATCAGACACATAGAATTGAAAAAGGAAACATGATCGTATAATGCTGCACAGCAATGCACGACACATGGATTTTGTCAGTTAAGTGGAAATAACGATATTAAATAACAAGTAACAGTAAGTGTAAAAAAATTCCAAAAATCTGTTTACAGTTAAATGGTAGTCTAGTTTGGCAAGAACGTCGTGGAATGTCACTATATTGCTTTTGAGAATATGTTCTGACATTTGTTATGTCATCTTGGAAAAAAAAAATCTGTCTCCTCTCCCGAGCCTCCATTTCTTTAATAAAAAGGGTTTGGACTCAGTTATTTTTAATGTCTGTTCCAGCTTTGGCTTCTTACTCATTCAACAAATACTCACTGAACACCCTGCCCTGCCCTGTTCTAGGTGTTGGGAATAGATCAGTCAGTGGGGCAGGAAACGTCCTTATCCCGTGGCACTCATGGAGAGAAGAAAGACAACACACACGCCATCCGGTAACTCTTTACCAAGAGCAGGCTTGGGGATGGAGAGTGACAGGGAAGCCACCGGAAGCGGGTGGCCAGTGACGGCCTCTCCGATGAGGGCCTCACTTATCTCCCATCTCCGGCTCTCTGGAAAAACTGATAGTCTGTTAGATGCGCTTTACTAAGATCATTCGTGGACAGTTCAGTGAGATTTCCTACCTGAACCACATCCCATTAGGTGCGTCTCATCCTCATGTACTCTACGAAGCATTTCCTCGATTATACTCTGTTGGAAATTAATTATCTGCCACTTTATTTATGGTCTGTTTTCAGTCTCCTTTGTTTATGGGTCTCCCTGGTTGGGTGAGGGGCACTGGGCCATAAATTTAAAAAAATTTCGCATGCTTGTGTCCACAACCGTGCTGAACTTTGCTTTGGGTCTTTCTCCACCCCTGGCACAGCCCGCTCGCTTGTTACTGTCATTACCCTCCTCTCGGTCACAGAGCCAAGCCATAGGTTTCCACGTTCCTCGCATTTATGTGGGGCCACAAGACAGATTTCAGCCTGGAAAATGCAGGAAGCAACGTGGGCTGTGCCAGATCCGTGGAAACCTCCCACCTACGCCCCTCATGTTTGTTTGTCTGTTTTTCCCACCGAGGCAAACAACTCATTAGAGGTGGCAGAACGAACGTCATCTTAGGTCCATGAACCATTGTATGGAGCAAAGTTCTACCTCAGCTCCTCCACCTCCAATCCCGTCTCTGACCTAGACCTGCCCTTGGCTAATTTGATTCTGTAGAGGCTTCACCTTGGGGGTATACACGTTGTGAAGTTTCGTCGGCCGCCTTAGCCAATACCCCCTGGAGTGGCTAGTGCGTAGCAAGGCCTGCATGAAGTGGACACTCAAAGAACATTTCATTTGATGACTCAAAATTGGGAAGAAAATGAGGAGTAATAGAATTAGTCTTCCATGCGTATCTTGCAGCTCCGTGATCCTCGCTCCTTAGTGCCCTACATTTTCTGCTGAGAGGCCCTACCAACGGTTGAGAGCTCTCGTGAGGAGCGCTCGTGAGGAAGAAACTTAATAGGGCCAAGTTGGGTTATTCACTGACTTGTCTATCATTTTTAGAGTCATCTTTGATTTGCTTATTCTCTTCATTAATGCCCATCGGCGTGTTTAAGCAGACTTTCTCACCCATTTCCCACATTTACTCTTTTAGCTAAAGTGTGAGATTTCACCTGGGTCTCTTCCTGTCTCCGGATTCTGTCCTCACGTATTTTATGCTGTTAATATCTCGATAGCTTATCTGGACAGTCTGTCAACACCATCTCTCCCAACCTACAGAGAATGGCTAACCAGCCCAGTTCCTGTCAGAAATTATATACGATGATGTGAAAAGAAGTCTAGACGCCCATCAGGCACAGTGTAAAGAACGAGCAAAATGTTCTCCGCCCAACACATTTCATGAGTGAAAATAGAGATGGGCACCAAAATTCCATAATAATGAGTCAGGAGCTGGAGGAGGTGGTCAAGAGGTGGTCAAAGTCATACAATTCCTGCTTTCCACTTGATTTCTCTTTCTTCTTATATAGCAAGGAACCTTGAGGTCCAGAAGATCTCGATGCCTTTTCTAAGATCTCATCATAATGGCTGGGGAGAAAATCAGGGTGATGCCTTTTCCGGAACGGATCAGGATCCAGGGCATTGATTTACATCCTGGAGAAGACCGCGATGGCAGTGTCATGCTGGGGTTAAGCCTGTGATCCCACGGTAGAGATAGAGTGTGTAAACACCTGTCAACGGTTAGATAGACACACTAAATACGTCGTCGCTAATTCTTATAACATTTCCAAGAGGGGTCTTATCTTCATTTAAGAAATCAGAAAACTGAGGCGAGTACTAGTTGACATTAAGAAACTTATGGAGACATTTAGCAAATTGCTCAGGTGGGATTCATTTTGTTTTTGTTTTTTTTGTTTTTTTGGACTCCAAAGCTCTTGCTTTTCTTTCTGACATGGCATCTGAATCAGTTCTGTGAAGACCCATGACACATTGTCCTAGATAATGTAAAAGAATGAGGTTTTAGCCAGTCTTCCCTCTAGACTCAAAATACTAAACCTTTTCCTCATTCTAAATTAATCCTCTAGTTTGTTTATTTTATCGATCCTGGGGTACAGAAGTTAATAAAACATCAAGACACTCATGGCCTCAATGAGGGGAAAGACACAAATAATATTAACTACAGTATTAAATGTTCATCTCTCCCTAACTTTGGATTCTGAATTCTGTCCTTTTGAAATGAAGTGCCTTTTTCCTCTTTTTATTAGTTCAGGAATTTTGTCAGGTTGACATGTGATTATTCTTTGTCATCAGGGAAGGTATTCAAATGGTAGTTCTTGATTTTGTTTTTATTTACCCATATATTTACATACCTATTCCCTCATTTCCTCCTAAGAAGCTACAGTGGAGCTTGCAGAACAGCCTTCACTGTCCTGAATGACAGCCTGCTTCTCTTCCTGCTGAGGACATACACAGCCATAAGCAAATAGTTGAGATTCTTTGGGCCTTAGTTTCTGGAGTCATTTAGAAAGCTGAGGCTTTTATTTCCTCCTAAGTATGTTCCACATCACCCACTAGACCCCAAAGCCATTGACTGAATGAAGTGATATAATAGATCTGAATGCAACTCGAGAGCTCTAAACTGCTAAGAAAAACCGTGTTTTAATGGGGAGCCTCACATTTATTTCAAAGGAGCATAGATATATTCCAGAGCAATTCCTGACTGCACCCCATGACTCGTGGTAAAAACAACAACAACAATAACAACAACAACTAATAAGGTCATGCCTCTTCTCAAAAAAGGAATTTGAAAAGTGTTAGGGAGTGCAGAACTCATCTAGATTTTTTTGTTGGTGTAAATTGAAATAGTGGAAATGTAAGATGCAAGAAGATAGAGAGTATACAGTCAAAATGTGTGTGTGTGTGTGTGTGTGTGTGTGTGTGTTTGGGCGAATATCTAACCACGCATGTTTGGAAAGGAGGGAAAAGTGAAATTTGATGGCAGAAATGAAAAGACACTCAGACTCCTAATGAACAAACCTGCTTCCTGAGACTCACTTCACCGTCAGGCAGCTTGAGATTCTTATGGAGGAAGTTTACGCTGCCGAGCGAAAGGGAAATGACACGTCTCCCTTTGAAATCAGTGGAGGGATGAAGAAGAGTCAGGTTCTCTTCATTTTCCCGAAACTGTAACTGATTTGTCAGTCGTTCGGTTTGGGGATCAGGAAAAGCTGCTTGGAAGGTGGCCCCATCCACAGTGGCTTTCTCAACTTCTCCCAGGGACCTGCCTCTGAGAATTTAAAGACACACAACCTGCTTCGGAGAGGCCACAGAGGGGCAGAAACTCAAGATGCTCTGACTCTGTCTAGGCGGGAGGGTCGCAAGAAACCAGCCTCTCTGCTCAGCAGATGGGGACCCTGTACCATGAGAACCGGCCTTCTTTAAGATGACACGTTTTGTAATTTGTTCTAGGAAACGAGTGTCCCCCTCCTCATCCCTTCCCTACGACCTCAACCCCCTTCCCAGTTTTTGTTTATTTCTAATATTATTCATTGGCTACATACACCCATCTCTCTGGGGATTAGATTCAGTCTATTTAAGCCCTCAGTCTATTCCTGTTTTTCTTCATCTTTTTAGATGAGAATCATTCACATACAACAGGGCATTTCTGGGCCTGGAGAAACGGCTCCTCTGACTCAGATAACCTGCATTTCTGGAAAATCACTGAGTCTACCGGACTCTGTAAGATGCCAGTGCTGATTCCCGCATCCCTGGCTCACTCTCCACACTGGGTGGGTCTGTTAACCTCTTCTAAGCTGTGGTTTTCTCACTTTTAAAGTCATGGGCTGCAAATGGGTTTCCCCTCCACCCCCAATGTCCCTAGGCTCTTAAAATTCTCTGCACCTGACGCCCGTTCCTCTGTTATTTTTCTGTTCTTTTCCAACTCTGACTCCACAGTCTTAGGATTCGGACGGATGCTGCTGGTTCTGCTCCGTGTGCTTTCTGAGCAATCGGTCTGTCCCTTTGACGATCGTCACCTTATGCCTGTTATTGAACTTGTTCCGAGAAGGTTTGTCTCCATGGATTGATTAGCTGGTAGAACTTCCAGGGTCAAGGTCGACTAAGAAGTACACTTTCTCACCCTGTCTTTTTTAGAGATGTGGAATGAGACCTAGGAAGAGATTGTTACGTCTTCAAAGCACTTAACATAATAAGGGATCATAGAATTATTTATCTTCATTTAATATTTGTCTTCCCCAGGAGGCTGCCAGGACCTTGTCACCAATGTCTCTGTGACTGACCTCTAGAATGTTCTTGGCCTATAGTAAATGTTTATTAAATTAGTGAATAGATTGGGTACTCTAATGAGGACCATTAGACCTCAGTCTTACAAAAACAATGTCCTTATACATAGACTTTTATTACTGCCTCCAAATAAAAAAAGAATTACAAATGCATATAAACCTACGGAATTGGGAAAAAAAATGTATCTTATAGAAATTTAAAGTTATATCCCATTTTCTGACCACTCCTGCTGTAGTGACCTAGTGAATTATTTTTATAAATGCGATCCTGAGATAATTCTTATAGTGATATTTTCTTCTATAAAATGAGTCAATATTACACGGATATATTTTTGAGAATTCATTTCATTTTAAATACATTAGAAGCATCAAAAAATAAGATGGTTTGGGTGTCTGTCCCTCAACGTCAGGGATAATGAGTGAAGTGACTTGGAGTCTCACTCGGAGCCGAGCTTCACCCCTGGCTCCCCTGAGTCCTAGTCCAGATTCTGGATGCGTGAGGGCACGTGCGAGGATGCAGCGTGCCACGTGCTCCTCTCCGACCCTGAGTGCCCAGCTGAGTCCCTCCTCCGCCCTTCATAACTTGCGTAACTTCCTAGTCATTTCGCTGGTCTCAGCGGACACAACCATTTCCAGGAAATGCCTCCCGGATGCGTCTTCCCTCTATTCTGGCTTTCAGGCTTCCTGAGGGCAGGGACCTTGTCTGTTGGGCTCATTTCTTTATCCCAGTGTCTGACACAGGGAATATGTGCAGCGTAAGTTCTCAGGTCATTGAACTATTTAATTCTGTACAAGCTACAAGCCCGTATAGAACTGACCATGATAAACACTTGCTGAAAAAGGTCTATTGTGCAGCTATTTCTCTACCTGGGGTCTCTTGTGCTTGTCCTATGCTGCTGTCGGTACAGAAAGTAAGAAGAGAGGTACCCGATCTCAGTATATTAACCCTCTTCCAGGCCAACGTTATTCTGGACTCGGTGACGAAGGTAGAGAGAGGTTTTCCTGACTTGAGCTCCAGGACTGCACAGCTGGGTTATCATTTCGTATCGCCTTGAACTTGTCTTCGCCTGTGCTCAGTTTTCTCACTTCCTCTTGGAAAGAAAGCTGAGGTCACTCAGACCAAAGCGTGTGGCAGTGTGACATTGCCACCGTTGTCTTTTCATTGTTTAATGGCCCTTCGTTTAGACATCTCTTGTTTTCTTACCCAACTCTGCAGAACACGCTCATGTGTTTAATCAATAATGAATTTAACGAATATCTGTTGAGTACCTGCTGCGTGCTCAATGCTCTTCTAATACTGGGCTGCACCAGCGAGCAGGACAAAAAAGAACACTCGACTTCACGGAGCTCATGTTTTCATGCTTGGTTTCACTTGCAATATTTTGTAAAAATACCTATGGTTTATTATCTCTGTTGATGTAACAGATAAATACCACTGGTGTTCTTTACCACCCCTGTTTTCATTTCAACAAAATTTTTTCCCGGTTTTCATCAGGGAGAGAGTAGTCTTCTGTTTCAAGGGAAAATGAGTCTCCTGCTTAGCCTGTCATTGGCCCTGTGTCTCTGGTGAGTGATTACTTTGGAAATGAGCATGATACACAATTCTAGCCAATGACACAATGAGAAGAAGTCTTCAGGGGTGGGGGGTGTCTGGGAAGGCTGGTCTCATTCTTAAAAAGGGACACAAGACATGGATGCTTGCTTTCCCCTTTCTAGACATTATCATTCCATGTGACATCTGGAACTGGAACAGCCATGCTGAGACAATAAGGACAAGCCTAATTGAAGAAATCGGAACAGAAGGGGAGAAAGAATCCATACTCTTGGCGATGACATCTGGCTGCTAAATTACTCACCCTGGGGCCTCCATATTGCCAACTTCTTATTTTACAAGATATAGACATTCTCTCACTTTTTAGTTGGCTTTCTGTTGCTTACAGGCCCAACTGACCTCACTGATGGGTGTAGAGTTCTGTTTGCACTGTGCCCAGGAATTATAATCAGGGTCAGGAACGTTTGCCACACAAGACCACAGAGTAAATACTTTCGGCTTTGTGGATCTTATGGTTTCTCTCGCATCTACTCACCTCTGCAACCAGAGATTACCCACAAACAGATGGGCATGACCCTGTGCCCATAAAACTGATTTACACAATCAAGGCCTAGGCTGGATCTGGCCTGCAGACAATGGTTTCCCAATGCCTGCCATAATGGAAAGCCCATGGATTTTGGAGTTACAAAAAATATGCCTAAAGCCCATCTCTATTATTCTTGCTATGATATCTATTTAAGCATATAAATTGTATATATTTTGTTTCTATTATCCGTCTTTCTCACGAGCATGTAAGATCGCAAGGGAATGGTCTTGCTTCTCCTCTATACTGCTGCAGCTCAGTGCTTAGAAGAGTGTTGAATGACTTAATAACTATGTGTGATTGAGATTCTTAATTATGTTACTATTCCTGTAAGCGGGGAGGAACCACACCTTATACACGTTACCATAGCGCCTTCAGAGGGACTGTCACACAGAATACTCTCCACGCAAGTTAGCTGATTGCAGAATGAATCGTTTTTTTTGGCCTATTGCCACAATTAACGAAGTCAACCATCTGCCGCCCAGGTAAATGCTACCGGTGACTGTACCACAGTACATCACTTATATTAATATGACATAACATATAATGTACATATACACGCAAGCCTTGGAGGGCGGGGACGATTCTGTCTCGCACGTAGTACCTTGGAACTGCCTTGAATTGAGAAAAGGTCTGTCAAAGCTCAGTTCATTGGCCCATTGAGCGATGGGTTAATACACTTAATTAACCTAAAATCAAAAGATGAATTAAACGATAATAGACCTTAATTGACCACCTACTGTAGTCCTAGACTTCCAATTATGGACATTTTAAACCTATCCCAGCCTCCTCCTGAGGGACACTGTGGTAGCATTTTACACACAGAGATGGAATCTCACAGAGGTTGAGTTATCAGCATACAGAAGCCAACACATGCCGGTGGCCGCTCAGATCTAGGCACCGGGGTATGATTTTGCATGGAGTCATCCGTACTTCACACCCTCGATTTCACCCTCGTTTACTGAATTATTAACATGCTCTGTGTCTCCCACCTTAAAAAGCAAAAGAGCAATTTCACCCCTCGTGATTTCCTCCAACCCCGGCCTACTTTTCTGCTTTGTCTAAAGCAAAAGTCTTCAACGAATGTATCTGCTGAAGTGTAGGATCTTTGCAGTTTCCCCCGGTTCTGTAAACCATGGGCAGGCCGACCCCTCTGCGTGGAGCTCATGTACTTGCCTCTCTCAGAGTCCAAGTCCTTA
The DNA here is from genome assembly GCF_902729225.1 of Pteropus medius. Taxonomy (NCBI): domain Eukaryota; kingdom Metazoa; phylum Chordata; class Mammalia; order Chiroptera; family Pteropodidae; genus Pteropus; species Pteropus medius. The sequence goes on along the minus strand of NW_024349804.1, from coordinate 9,916,407 downwards.
AAGACTTTCTTCACCCAGCTTTTCAGAACAGACTTCCTCGGTGTGGCCTCTTACCGTGCTCAGTCATTTTACTCTGGTTTATTTTTCTTTGTAGCACTGAACCTTCATCTGAAATTATGTGGTTTGTCTGTTTGTTTATTTATTTTCTGTCATCTGTCACTCTTAGCAGGAAGTAAGATTTCTAAGAACAAAAATATCCTTTTCATTTTTTTTTTCATTTACAGATACTATGGCAGCAAGTGTAGATTGTCCCATAAGTGGGACATGCATTACTTTATAAATCGTATTCAAACCTCACAGCAGTCCTCTGAATTAGGGACGAAGATGTCTAATTCAAGGATAAAAGGAAATGTGATACACTCAAGGCTATGACGTGACATTGGGGTAAGTCAGTCGACACATATCAGCCCTGGCCTGATCTCCTCCTCCCACCAGCATGCACGTACACACACACACAAACAGCCACACAAACATTATCATTACATTACGTGCGGCGGTACGACACCTATTACGCACACACACGCACACACACATGCACACACATGCACACAATAAACATTATGAGCGTACATGTGCACATGCCATACATCAACATATTATCGCAGACACACGCCAAGATGCATACATGCACACATAATTGGGTCGACACACATGCGCTTGGGTGACATGCACGTTATCATTACAGACACACAAACGATAAAAGTACGCATACACACGAAACACAATACATGCAATAATATTTACGCACGCAATGCACAGAAAATAACAACATAATAAACACATACATGTGTGGCGATTCATTACGCACACATTACAAGAACACATGCATTAATACACATGCATGCACACATGCACACACAAAAGTTATCAGCCGCCGCGCTATCATCGCATACACATACACACATATATACAATAATAATAGTTAATACACATGTGCATCGCCGCACCACGCATTGTTACGGGCACGCACACAGACATATTGGTACACACATCGCAGTGCTGGACATACATGCATACACATATGCACAGCATGCACACACATGCACACACATGCACATATGCACAGCATGCACACACATGCACACACATACACACACGTACATGCACACACACATATGTACACACACATGCTACACACAAACATTTTTGTTTAAGTTCTCGCCATAATACCAGCTCTTCAGGTCCTGACATTCCCCACGCCCTGCCTCAGATCCGGATTTCCACCACGCCCTGACTTCTCCTCCTGAGAAAGTCGCCCTCCTCTGAAAGTCTGCTTTCTCTGGCAAATTCTCGCACGTCCTCACAGAAGCTTCCATGTCCACTATTAAACTCTATCGGTCGGATTTGTTTGTGTCAAACAAGACATCCAGTTCCAGCTAGTCTAGAGGAAAGGTCCTGGGCTTCTCCTGGCTCGGGCAAGGCTTGGTCTGGGGGCTCAGACGAGAGGGCCAGGTTTCCCCCTCCTTCTCCCCGTGTAACAATGCTGCCCTCTGCGTTTCAACTCCATCCTCAGACAGGCCCTCTCCCTGTGGAAGGAAAGAGGACACCCAGCAGCCCTGTTGTCTCCACAACTCACAATCCCAGAGGAATTGCAGGCGATTCAGGACCAAAGCGATGCACACACGCATAAAGCAAACTCATTCCAGTCCCTGCTGCTCGTGTGTGACCTGCGGGAGCATCCAAGCTTCACGCAACAGCGACGGTTACAGGAAGGAGACGCCGAGCGACGTGACGCGTCCACCATTCACGCTTATCTCACTTTTGTTGCTTTTTGTTGTTGTTTTATGTTTGTCTTCCTAACATTTTCTATGTCAGTTCTAGGAGGAAAAGGACTGGCGATCTTGCCCATCCATCCATCAATTACAAATGCTGGGAACATTGTTGACACACGTTGGAAATTTAATAAGCAGTCCGAAATGAATAAACGAAATCAATTACGACAGAGCGCGCAGTTGGTTTTTCTTAATTACGAACCCCCTACGTCATGCCGATGTGACAGAAACCGGGTCCCTGACACTCATCATCTAGCTGCCAAGCTAGCTCTAGGCCACCTGCTTGTGTGGGGAGTAACCTGGTGCCTAATGTTAGACCTGCTTGTGCAGACTTGCTTGCATTACCTAACATCAATTCTAACCAGCTCCACCTGCTTGCCCAGTTGGGCTTCGTCAGGCTGCTTTTGACAGCCAGTACTTTCTCTGACCCGGTGTATCTACCCTGTCCTCTGGGCATAGGTACAGAAGACAGGAAAAAAAAAAGCAACAAGAAAAAAAAATATGTATTCTTATGTCCTTTATAGCTTACGAAGCAGTTTTCTATAATGAATCTCATTTAATATTTACTGCGAATATTGTAATTTTATTACCAGTTTAGAGATAAAGAAACAGAGACTGGGCTGTCTTATCACCAACCCAGTCTATGCTTTGGCGGGAATTCTGCCTGTTTTCACCATCAGCCCGTGATATTCCTAGAGCAGAAAGATTTGGACGAGACTTTAATGATTATAAGAAAATGTCCTACCCACTTTTGTAACAACCATCTGGTGAAGGAAACTTTGTTTAATTACTTAAGATAATAAAATTGAGAGAGAGCGAGGATAAGGCGGTTGCATTAGAGATCAGCTAGACCTCAGCCTTGGCTTTGAATTGTAGCTTACCAAGCTGCTGCCCTTGAGTTTCTATGGCCCAAGGCCTGTCTCCTCTGGGTCCAGGTCCATCACCTTTCAAGAGGCAACCTCCCAGGTCCTAGTCACTACATTCAGCATATTTCATACTCTTCTTGCTTCAAGCACGTGTCTTGGTGACTTGGAGTTGACCTCAGGTGTAGGTGAAGCGTGACTGCCACATTCTCCAGATATCTCGAGATGACTTAGCTGGTGGCTCATCTAAAATAAACCATGCCGGTTAGGTATGTCAGGAAGGCTGGTGCCTGTGCCAACCAGCCTCGGCTTGCTGAGGCTGGCACCATCGGTGGCCTCCTCAGGGTGAGCAATAGAAATAAGTTCCTCAGAATCCCAGTTTCTGGGCAGAAACTAAAGACCAGGAAACGTATCTGCTAGCGCCCTGATGTCCTTTGCCCTGATGATAAAAACTCAAGGAAGTTTAAGACACTTACTCATGGTCTTATATCTATTAAGAGCAGAGTGAGAACCTAGATTTTTCTTACTCCGAAGTTTCTGTTTTTGCCCAATCGCAATGCGTGTTCACCTAAGAATGTCAGGGAAATGAAAGCCACACGTGGAATCCAGGCCGTTTCACTTATTAAATATATCTTACATCAACTGAAAAACTCTAGTTAGTTGCCTATACAGCGTGAAGCCGTGTCTCTCTGGTGGGGGTGGGGGGAGGGGGTGGCCAGGGCCGTCATCGTTCCTCTGACAGCAGCTTTTGGACGTGTGTAGATATTATTCTCGGCGGTCAGAACAATGCTAGCTATTTTTCTAAGGACCTAACTGACCCTGCAGCCAGCAATTTCCTGACTCTCAAACCCTCTGGGCCTGGGCCATTCTGACAAGCCCCAGGTGGCCCGCGGGTAGAATGACCGATGCCTGCTCGCTTGGATTCATGTCCTTCCAAGCAGGAATCGTGAAAGTGCTGGTGCCAAGAACTAAGGAAGAGGAGGAAAAAGTGTTTTCCGTAACGTGTCGGTCATTCAGTCCCTGGGAATGTGTCGCTGGGCTGGCCCGTGGGGCACGGCGAGGGAAGTGCCCCAGAGATCGGGAGAAACAGGATCTGCCTCAGGTTTGTTTTCGGGAGGCGTGGAGGTGGAGAGCTGATCTGGTCCGGGGTCAGAGGCACGGACTCGGGCGTTTGCCTCCACCACAAGAATGCTCTGTGAGCTGTGAATTCCCAATGGGAGTGATGTGGAGACACGGCATGTTCTCGGACAATGGAGATAAAAATACCAAACTTTCGGGTTCATTGCATGATTAAGCAGAAAAACAAAGCAGGTGATCCTTGCTATCTCTACACAAATAGAAAACTCAGGAAAATGTTGGAAAGATATGATCGACACCCCTGAAATCAGGAAGATCTACTTAAGATGTTTAATTTGGACAAAAACGTGTGGCTTAAACTCCCCTTCTTCTAGGGAAATAATGGTGAGAGGTGGGGCTCAGAACAGCTAAAGAAATGAAGAAAAACTAGGAAAATGGAGAAACTGAAGGGAGAAAAGAAAAAATCGGATGATATTTTCAGCAGTTTGTGCTAAGTAAATTTCTACGGCACGTTTACGTAAATTCTATAATCCTCACAAAACTTGGGCAGTGAGTTTCGCTATACTTAACGTTGCTGCTTCAGGTTCAGAGAGGTAAAATCTAGATTTCTTACAGTCTCGAGTCATATACCTTTCATCAAAATCACCTGGCTTGCTACCCAAACATTATCTCTTGAGATATAACCAGGAATTTGCATCTTTAAAGTTCACTGGGTGATTCTTACACACAATAGTTAGAGAACCACTGTTTGTGTTTTTACCTGCACCTTGGGACTCACCTGAGAACTTTGAAACATACTCATGCCTGTGTCTTACCCCAGTAATAATGATTAAATCATTGAGGGTGGGCATTGAGATTTGTAAAGTCTCTACGGGACATTCCAATGTTCAGACCAGTTTGAAACCCACACCTAGGATTCACTTATATTTGTAACAGTTATTATTCCAACGCAGGTAAGGTCACCAGATAAAATGCAGACATTCAGTTAAATTTAAATTTCAGATAAAAAAAAGGAATGTCTTTTTATAAAAACTATTTGTTGCATCTATTGCATCGAACAGACTCATACTCAAAAAATTATTTGGCAAATCTGGCAACTCTTAAGCCCGATGTTGGCGTCTCTAACACAAAAGTCATTGGCTTTTATTCTGTGCTGTCTTCCTTTCTCTGTTTTGAAGGATCAGTAAAATTTGCATGTGGCAAACTCATTACTAAAACTACCACCCACAGACACCTCCCAATAAAAGTAAATTTATGTGTGTGTGTGTGTGTGTGTACATACATACACACACACACACACACACACACACACACACAAATACTGCTGGAAACATTATATAAAGTGAGAATCTCTTGATAAATAGTAACATCTTGTATTCATTTTCTATCTGCTGCTATAACAAATCATCACAAACTTAGTAGCTTAAAACACATATTTATTATTTTACGGTTCTGGATCAGAAATCTAATACAGGTGTCCCTGAGCTAAAATCAACATGTCTGGAGGCCCCTGGGGGAAATCTGTGTCCTTGATCTTTCCTGTTCCTAGCGGCCACCCACGTTCCTGGTCTCATGGCCCTCTTTCTCTGTCTTCAAAGCTAGTAATGTTCTATCTTTCTGACTGTTCTATCATCGTGTCTCTCTCTGACCACAGGTGGGAAAGTTTCCTCCCTTTTAAGGGCTAGATTTGTCCACCTGGATAATCGTGATATTTTCCTTATCTCAAGATCTTAATTTATTCACATCCTTAAGGCCCTGTTGCCACGTAAAGAAATTTACTCATGGGTTCTGGGCACAAACATGCCTTTGGGAGGGGTGCTATTCTGCCCGCCACACCTCCTAGTTTAGATATCTTAAGAATTAAATTTTTAAAGAATTGATTCTCTGAAAGCAACGGAATCTTATATAATGCAATATAAAAAAATATGCTTGCATAGTGTACTATGTTGTGTCTAAAATTGTCACTAAATTTTTAGTGCTTTTTAGCACAATCACTGGCAAAGAGGTTTAAAGTGAAAGTTGAGAAGACAGCTATTTATTCTAGTCAACAAACACTCTTTACCCTGTGCCAGGTGCTATTCTAAGTACTCAAAGATGTTAACTTATTCAATCCTCATGTTGTAGCCCAGTAAACAAAGTGACAGTATTCCTAGTCTCATTTTACAGATGAGAAACGAGGTCCAGAGAAGTTTAGTACTTACCGAAGTTTATTAACTAGAAGTGGTGAGTCGAGTCCTAAAACGATATTTCAGACATTCTTCTCGCCTTTGAGCTCACCTTACGCTTCCTGTATCCAGTGACGAACTGAACAGGACTCACTGAGTACTCAACTATAGGATATCATGTAGAAATTTACAACTTTTAGTTTGAAAAAAATATAAACTCGAGTCAATGACTATCGATACTAGCATTTCTTAAAACTATTTAATAAGGGGAATGTGAAGCTGCAGACATGTTGGGTCACAATTTAATTAAACATTTAATTTGGTTTAGGATCTGGTTTAGGGTGTTGGACTATCATTAGGTGAGACTCTGAGTCTGAGCTGCAAATAAGGCAGGGCCAAAAGGCTATGATCAAATAGCTGCCTCAGATAGTTCGGGCCAAGGTGTGGGCTTTGAGGTCCCAGGTGATTGTGAGATCAATAAAAATGTTCAGGGGTGTGAGATTCTTGTTGGGAAGGAGGGTGACAGTGTTTGGAAAGACAATAAAACCGAAATTCAATATCAACCTAATCTTTGCTCTTCAGAAACACCCAGGAGAAGTTCAATAAAGGTCTCTGTTCCCACTACTTCTCTGTGTAAGTGCAATATACGTCTCCAGTGCCTATTTATGTTTCTACTTACTGCACTGTGTGCATTTAGGCCGGCCATCAAAAATCCCTTTTGGAACGAGTGTTCCAAGCCAAATACACACTCTCCAATGTCATTCTTGTCAGAAAGACTTTGGGGAAAAAGAAAAAAAAAAGTGAAAACAGCCCTGGACCAATGTTGCAATGCCAAGTCTTCTTCATCATCATCGAAGTGCCTGGACTTCATTCAGGTGAAGGAAACTCAACGAGTGATGAGTTCTGTAATTAAAATCACGGAGTTGCTTCTCTTCCTGCTCCGTCGCTTACCATCTGACTGAGGTACACCCCATTCGCCCCTCTGAATTCACTCTCTACCTTGTCCACTCTGGCAGGTATCCTGGGAGACTGTCTTGTGTAAATGGCATTAAATGGGCTTCTTACCATTGGGTGTGGTCAATGGGATGCACCAGCAAGGAAAAGGAGGCAAAAGGAAAGAGAGGTGGCGGGTATTTATTCCTGCGATTCCCTCTCGGTCCAGCAGCAGCTTGGGCCATATTATTCTGGGGGATACAGCAGCTCCTGTGGGAGACCCTCCCTAGAGCTTCGGCTTTCACTGGGTTCCCATAACTGCTCTCCTCCCCCTCCAACTAGGTGTGGCCTAGAGAACCTGTTCTCATCAAGGTGCAACGGAGGGAGTTTATAATCTAATAAGAAAGAGACAGAAGATAAACAAATACAAGATAAAACGTGCTCGAAGATGACCAATGTCATGAGCGAAAGCAAAGGAGGAGATGGGCGAGTGAGCGCTGAAGCAAGGCAGGTGTGCCTATTTTTAAAAGGTGGTCAGGGAAGGCGCGAGAGACAGGTGAGCAAAGACTTGAAGGAGGTGAAGAAGCAGCCATGACAACATGGGAGACGACAGCAGTCCTGGAGGAGGGATGTGCAAAAATCACACAGACAAGAGACTTCCTGGGGTGCCCCTAACGCAGCCAGGGATGGGCGTGGCAGGCGAGGAGCGGGCCGCGCGGCTCAGGGAGTTAGCGGGGGCTGTGCATGTAGGAGCTTACAGAGCACTCTGAGAAATGTGGCTTTTATTTTGAAGGATGGGAGCCTCTTCGAAGCCTGTACTGAGGAGTTATGTGATCTGATTTACTTTTTAAAAGAGCCACTCTCACTTTTATCTACAGAGCATTCTTTGTTCACGTGTGAAGAAAGATGAACTATTATGTGTTATTGTAATAGAGAGAGAGACCACAATGGTTTGGGTCAAGGAGTGGTAAAAAATGGTTAGAATCTAGATTTATGAAGGAGGAATCAACAGAATTTTTTTTATATTAACTCAAGATTCTCCAGAGAAACAGGACCGATAGGATCTATCTATCATCTATCATCTATCTATCTATCTATCTATCTATCTATCTATCTATCTATCTATCATCTATTCCATCTATCTATCTATATTCATCTATCTGTCTACTTCATCTATCTATCATTCTCTGTCTATCTATCTATCTATCATCTATCTATCTATCTATCTATCTATCATCTATCTATCTATCATCTTCTATCTCTCTCTGTCTATCTATCTATCTATCTATCTATCTATCTATCTACCTACCTACCTATCATCTATCGCCAAGAGATTGATTATGAGGAATTGGCTCACATGATTATGGAGGCCGAGAAGTCCCATGATCTGCCGTCTGCGGGTTGGAGGCCCAGGAGCGCAGGCGGTGCAGTTCCTATCTCGGTCTGAAGGTCTGGGAATCAGGAGAACCAGTGGATGAAGCTCCAGTTTAAGTCCGAAGGCCTGAGAACCGGAAAGGCAGACGATGTAAGTTCCTGTCCAAGTGTAAGAAGAGACTGATATCCAGCTCAGGCAGAGAGCACCTGGACGGTGAAATAAAAGAGTTAAGAATGGCTTTGAAATTTTCGATTCGGCCAATTGGAAAAATAAAGTCACTATTTATTGAAATGAAGAGATTTTCGTAGGTGCAGTGGGGGTGGGAGATGGGAACTAGAAGCAAGTGAGTTTTAGATATATCATGTTACAAACATCTCTCAAGCCTCCAGGTGGAGATGCCCAGTAGGCAGTAGGACCGACAGCCAGGGTTTAAGGGGGAAACCCCGGCTAGGACGAACATTCGAGCTTTTCCAGAAGGGCGATGATATATGAAGCCACGCATCTGGGCGTTATGCCCTAGCAAGTCTAGATGAAGAAAGCATGAAGTCCGAGGCTTGTTAAGATGTCTCAAGAACAAGGAAGAACGAGGCGAGTCACCGTGAAGGGGCTGCCTGGGAGGGGACCAAGAAAATGGGTCCAGGAAACCAAGAGAAGAAGGAGGGACCCAGCGTACTGAGTGCTGATAATTCAAGCCACATGGACCGGGGTCGAGCATCCCATTAGCAATGTGGAGGCCCTTGGAGAATGAAGCAAGCGCGATCTCTGCGGAGTAGTGGGGGTCATCGAAACGATGGGGTGAATTCGAGAGAGAATCAGAGAAAAGGTGTGAGACAGAGTGAATGTCGCCCATTCACGGAACATTTAACTATAAATGGGACAAAGACATGGGGTGTTTTGGAGGTTAAGCCGTGAAATCAAGCGAGGGTTTTATTCATAGAATGGAAAAGTATACCATATATAATTTTAATCAGACCGATCTAAAATAAAGAGGAAATTAATGCAGAAAAGAAAGGGAAAAATTGCTAGTTACGTTCTTGAGTAGACGAGACGAGATGATATTAACGTTGGATAATAGAGCACCTGGCTCACTGAACCTGGTCCCGGGGCAGTCAGAACTGAATTATTTAGAGCCCCTTCAGCAGATTAATGTAGGTCAATGATAAGAGATGATTCCTATCCACTTGTGATGTATATACAGGCTATTCAGGAATGTTTTTGCTGAATAAAGGGATGTATGGTTTCATTCGCCTAAGAGGATACAAGAAAAATATGTAGATGAATGACTCACTGGTATAAGGGAAACTCTTGGGCTTGGAGGCTTTGTTCTGGGTTGACTGTGATTATTAAATTAGGAAACTCTTCTTACGTTTTGAGCTGTAATCCGTTCATCTGTATTAGTTACCCACGGAGCCCAGTGCTTCCTTTATAGGCCTCGTGGTGGCACTTTTTATGATCTATGACAACTTCCGTGTGCTCTCCAGTATTGTCTGCTTCAGAAAAACCCTCTGCATGTCCCCAAACATTTTTCGTTTATTTTCATTTTTAGACTCTTCACAAATCTGGACATACTCCTCTGACCACTTGTCTGCCTGCCAACATCATTTTTGGTGTGTGATTCTTGGAGGTGACACAAGGATCCAGGCTTAATCTGAGCAGCTTTCATTAAGCGGAACTCCCTTTGCCTTTTTCCTGGTCACTTCATTGCCATGAATGTGGCCAAACGTTACATTAGGTCTCTTAGTAGCCATTTTAGGCTGACAGCTAGTATCACTCATCTTGGAGCCATCGCCTTATGTTGAGACAGAATTACCTAAGGCCTTGACCTGCATTATCTCATCTGACTCTCCCAATCACCCTGCAGAATATGTAAAGTTAATGTTTTCCAGAAGAGGAAACTAAGACTGAGCAAGTCCATGGGATGTGCTGAAATCCTACAGCTAGTAATCAACCTCAACCTAACATCCCAGGTCTGTCCAGAAACCTGGCTTTTGTCATTGCTCAAGGCTGCCCTCCAAACTGAATGATCGTAGGGTAGACATGGACAAGGCAAGCAGAGATGTCAAATACGGTTAGGGGAGACAAGCTAATTCTGCTTTATAGGAATTTGCTTATTCCAGAAATCCTCGGCAAGGAGCTCGTTACTTTTCGTTGGTGAATGGAGCCTTTTCTGCAGGAGTTTGAGCTGGACCAGGAAGTGGCTTCATTTAAGGGAAGTAGCTGGTGGGTTAGCTAGTTAGTCACTCGTTTCCTCCTACATCCCCAAGACAGAATCCCGGTTCCAACGAGCCGCCTTCCTGTCCAAGTGGGGGTGCCCGAGAAGGGAACTCAAGAGCTCTAAGTTGCTAGTCGTGGGAACGGTTTTGGCCTCAGATGTCTGTTCAAAGCCAGACTTTAAAATGATGTTTTTAGGATGTAGTTTTCTAAATTGGTAGGTGAACTTGATAGCACTGTAACCAGAGTATGAGTGAAAAAAATAGAATTAGCCAAGCAAGTTGTCACAGGATGCCTAAACAGAGGTGATGGCATCAGCGTAGGATTTTAACAGAGCCATCGTAATGGAGAAACTCTGTGAAACAAACCATTAAATATTTGAAGTTTCAACAATAATAATCGCTGTTATACCCAGTGGACCTCCTGGCAGCCACTCCAGCCTCAGCCTGGCACTAACCCTGAATATCTCCGGCAGCTTCCTTCACTTCTCACCCTTACTCTCGCCCACGAGCCTCATCGGGGCTGCGGCGAAGCTCAGGGCAGCGTTATAAAGACGACTCCAACTTACCCCGGGCATCAACACGGCCTTGTCAAAATGACTGCAGCACAACGTGACTGTGAGAGGTGACTACGGCTCAGTACAAACCCACGGGACAGAGCCTTTGCAGGTGGGTAGAGACCGCAAGGGAAGTTAAGGCACTCACTGGGGAAGCCTGGAAGCAAGTCGCCAGGCCCAGATCCCCAGACAAAAGCCAGAAGTGCAAGAGTCACAAGCAAAGCCACTTGGCAGGGAGAAGCTAGTATTGGGTTTAAATTCTGCCCGGCTTGCCCGCAGGACAGGTGGGAGAGGTAGACGCTCAGACAGAGGAGGAGGCGAAGGAAGAGTGTCTTCATATTTTTAGCCACCTGACTCCACTGATGCTGTTCAGACCTGTCCCCTGGATGCTGAATATTCCCCGGACGACTGCTGCTCGGGGCCAGCTCTGTGCTACGGCTGACAAAAACGCCCTTCGCTTCCACATCGATGCCAGCGAACTTCCACCGGAAGGCCCGGGCCCCGGCCTCGCGCCTGCCCTCCTGCCTGGCCTGCTCTGTCACCGCTGCCACAGAAGTCTGTCTCCGTCATGCGGTTCTGGGAGAGCCTGGATTCACGGCCCAAACCGGGGTTCTGGGTGGACCTGCGCAGTCCTTCCGTATGTACCGCTTCCCACACTAACTACACAGGTCGTCTGCCCTCGGTCTGCCTCAGTTTCTTACTCTTTAAGGTAAGAACTAGATGAGACCGTTCACGTTGGGGGCTTAAGGATAGCACGTGGCACGGAAAGCAGGTGTGACTTTCACAAAACATGTGTCCTTCGCCCTGAACTTGACCCCACCGCCCTTGTGCACTTCAATTTGCCCTCACTATACTTCGACGTGTCTCCTGGAAGCTGTCCCCATACTTGTCTGACAGGGTTAAGCGTATTTTAGTTGAACAGAGAGCAACCCTCCACTGACAGTTTCGTGTCTGGAACGGACTAGCTCTGCTTGGAGGAATTTGCTATGATTATGGGTAATTTTGTCTGTCTTAGTCTGCTCGGGCTGCCATGACAAAGTGCCCACAAACTGGGTGGCTTAACCAACAGAAATTTATTTCCTCACAATTGTGGAGACTAGAAGTCCAAGGTCAAGGAGCCGGCAGGTTTCCTCTGGGGCTCGGTTCTTACCTCGTAGATGACTGTCTTCTCACATGGTCGTCCCTCGGTGCATGTCTGGGTCCTGATCTCCTTTTCTTGTAAAGACACCGGTCATATTGGGTTAGGACCCACCCCAACCACCTTGTTTTTACTAAGGACCCTGTTTGATGACCCGACCTCTAAACATAGTCATGGTCTGATGTCCTGCTGCTCAGGACTTCAAAAAACGTGAATTTTCGATAGACACAGTTCAGCCCATGCCACAGACTGTTGCGAAAACGTACAAGACTAGAATTTCTTGCTGGAGCAGCAGTAAGAGCATCAGCAGCATCGTGATGTTCTCCCAGGAAGTGCAGGAAACGGGGGGACAGTGGTCCTACTGACATAGTGGACTGGAAATCGGACGGCCGAGTCATAGGAGGGCTTCGGACCTGGTCTTCTGAGGAAGCTTCTGAGTGTGGCGGGGAGACAGGGGCTCTCGACTCAGACACACGTGAACCGTGCCCTAGCTCTGCCACCAACTGAAAAGCGGCCCCAGTCCCCTCGCCTTTGTAAGACACCTTTCCTCTCCTGTAAAACGAGCTGATGCCGATACTTGCCCGACAGAACTGTCAGGAAGGCGAGATAGTATATTGGGACGTAGTTGTCATAATGCGGGACACATTCTATGTGCTTAATAAGTGAGAATTATGGGAATGGCTTTTTAATAATAAATTATTATTTTTATTACTTTAATTTAATAAACCTGTTATTATTTCACAGACTAGGAATGAGGAGCTTGTTCTTCTCCTCATCATACTCCACGTGCATATTTACCAGTGTGGTTCATACTGTTTGTGAAGGCTCACTTAGAAAACCGATGTCCCCAGGTGTGGTGGCACGGGCCATTGACTGCAGACTGAGAACCACGGTGCAAATCTACATCACGAAATTAGCAAAAGCCACTAGTCAGAGTCCACCCCCTCCCCAATTAAACATTTATCAGCACTTCACTCAGATGAGAAGTACGCCCAAGACTTCTCGCCCCACCTCTACCCAATGCTACAGGGCATTCTGAGTTCCGTAGGAGGCATCATCTTCCATCTCCCCAATCGCTCAGGGCCCTGTGAGCTTCTCTTCCTCTGGCCTTCTCTGACTTGCATGTTCTACTTGGATTCCAACTCTCCGAAAGCAATTTGGGATCAATGGTTGCACTGGGCGATCAGTCTTGGACACTCGTTTTGGCTTTAAGGAACGGCTAGGTGGCTTGCCCTTCACGGACTGTGAGAAAGTGATTGTTGGGGACTGAATGCTTGTGTCCATACCCCCCGGCCCATCTATATATTGACCTCTTTACTCACAGTGTTATAATATTTGAAGATGGGGCCTCTGGGAGGTGATTAGGGTTAGACAAGGCCATGGGGGTGGGTGCCTCGTGATGGGATTAGTGTCCTTGTAAGGAAAGGAAGAGAGACCAGAGATCTCTCTCTCTCTCTCTCTCTCTACCAAGTGGAGACTCAATCAGAAGGCAACTGTCTGCAAGCCAAAAGGAGGATCCTCACCAACAACGCAGCCATGATAGTACCCGGATGTCGAACTTCTCAGCCTCCAGGACTGAGGGAGCACACATTTCTGTTATTTAAGCTACCCGCTCTATGGTGTTTTGTTATAGCGGCCTGAGCTGACTAAGACAGTGATCTTTTGTCTCAGCCCATGTCTACGGGTCCGGGCCTCCAGTGTGTCAGCCAGGTGACTTAGTCTCTTAGGACAGAATTCAGGAAGGGAACAATTTCTCCCAATTCAAGGAAAGAACCACCACAGTAGCATGTGGTTTAGAGTAGAGATGGTTAGCAATGAACAAGTTTAGGATCTATTTTGAGGTTAGAATGAATAAGCTTTGCTGATGGCGTGGCATGGTCTGAGAGAGATGTGAATCCAAGCTTTGGCCTCAGTAAGTTTATGAAAGCAGTTTTGCCATGGACTGAGCTGGGGAATATGGGAGAATGATCAGGCTTTGGAGGGACGAGTCTAGAGACATATTTGAAGCATGCTATGAGAGAGCTGCTCATGAGACGTTAAGGAGTTGGGTGTCTGAACGTGGATTGCAGCCTCTCTCCAAACCCTCAAGTCCCATCGACAGCAGTCGAGGATACGGGGAGCTCAGTCTTACCAGGGTGTCAGTTTTGAGGATGTGTGTGTTTCTCAAGGGAAGAGGAAAGGAAATAGGTTCAGAGGGGTACAAGGGCGTGAGTGGATGAGGGGTTGATATTAGTGAGACGGTAACAGGATGAAGAGTTTGGTCCTGAACTTGGGTTATCATTACTTTTTCTTAAAATCACACCATTCCTTAATTGATTAATTCAACAAATATTTACTGAGTACTCATTGTGTGTCGAAACCTAAGGATTTACATTTATAATCTTTGCTAAATTCTAGAATCTTTTTTTTTTACCATCGAAGAGTCTGCTGTAACAAAAGGTTATAATTTATAGACTATTTCTTCTTTTTATCAGGGAACCAATATTCAAATATGTATATTACAGGATTTATTTTTCTACAAAGGATAATTGCAGTTGTCCTGCCCAAAGTCAAATTCCTCCAATGCTAAAGAAGACACTATTTTTGAAGACAGAAGATTTATTAATCGAGGTCAGTTCAGTTTAGCCCACTGAACAGCGAGTATTTCGCAGAACTCCAAGCACTAGAGGACACATGCTTATGTCCCCAGCACTAATGCTGCATCGTGAACATCTGTGCTCTCTGTCGCTGGAGGCACTCAGGCTGCCCGAGACGGCGAACCTTGTCGTGTGAGTCTACATTCAGTTCATAAGGAATAAAAAGTGACCTTGTGATTCTAGAATTAGGACCGGGCCCATGGTTTTGCCATTCTCGAGATTGAGATATGGAGGTAGATCAGGGAAGGGTGAAGAAGACGGGTGTCACATAATGACATTTCAGGTTTAAGGTCCATTGGGGTAACCACATGGAAAGGTCTAGTTGTCAACTGGATACCCAATTCTCAAGTGTAAGGCAGGAGATCGGCAATGCCAGAAAGCAAGGGGTTTGCACAGAGGGAGCATGTGAAGGAACGAACGATGTGAGGGAGGGAATTCTGAGAACTGTCAACTTTTGGAGGAGGAGGAGCAGCGAGCATACCGTGGGAGACGATTGAGGCATTCGATGCCTTTTCTAGATCTTACGTAGTTACAACATGGTTTGAAACCAGTGTCATGAACCACTTTATGAATGAGAAAATATTGCCTCAGAAATCTCATGGGACTTGCCGGGGTCATAAAGCCACTAAACAGTAGACCTGGCATTTACCCCGCCCTCAACAACACGACCGCAATCTTTGTATTTCCACTGATCAAGCTGTTCCAACCCCAACACCAGCTCCCTCAGAAAGTTGTTTCTTATATTGATCTGAAAGCTGAATATCTCTCTCCTCTAGGAAGTTTTTTTTTTTTCTTTTTTTCTTTTCTCTCTTCAGACAGGAGGTGTTTTTTTTTTGTTTTTTTATTTTTTTTTCCAGAATGAGGTCTTTTATTTACCTTAGGAGTGGAGAATTCCTGAAGGTACAAAATGGGCCAGCGATGTAAATGAAGAGGCAGCACCTCCATAACACACGTGCTCGCTAGCTCCTCTCCACATGGCTTCAGCCCGCTTTCCTCGGATATCAATATTTCATGTGGTTAATTTCAGGTAGACATCACTCCCCTTCCAGCAGAAAGCCGTTGTGCCATCTGTCCCAATTATAGAGAAGAATGCCATGTGGTTGGAAATCGTGGATTTTGAATACGACAGATGTGTTCAAACTCAGTTCCTCCGCTAGTACCTGTGTTAACTTTGGGAAAATTTACAAACCTCACTAAAACTTATTTTCCTCATTCTGAAAATGGAGAAATAACCTATAACTAAAGTGTCCTTACATTAACAACAATGTTTGCCAAGCCACCGACCCAGGTCTGGCACAGAGGAGGCACTCAGAAAATACAATTCTATTTTTTAAAAAGCGAGTTGTATAAATATGAGAATCAGCAATTTCAGAGGTAGAAATGATCCATTTTCAGTTTTTCTTCTTAGAACTGAGGCTATAAGTGGCTAATGATAGGATGAAAACCCCGAATGAGTCCTAAACAGATGCTGCTACACTTTTCTTGATTCTGGTGGAGCTCTGAGATGCTGGAGCTCTGAGATGCGATGAGGCTTTGATGTAGGCAAATGAGGGGAAGTTACAGGAAATGAAACTGCATAACGTCTTCCAGAAACCACTTGCTTAAGGGAGACGCTGGCGCTCTTTCATATCGGTCAAGTGTGGGATTACAAGGTTAGTTAGAGTTATCTGTTATGTCACGAAAGCCATTCGGGGCACTGTAAAACTAAAAATTCTCTAAACACAAATTTATTGAGCACGCATTACTTTAATTAGCCTTTCACGAAATGGTAAAACTGGAATATCTTATAGAGATCATCTAAACATTTGCTAAGTTGGCCTCAATTGGGATACTCCTGACAATTTGGGAAAAATAATTCTTCATTATCCCAAAATACTCCTCATGTTGTAAGGATGTTTAACGTCTTTATCCTCCTCGGCCAAATGTCACTGTGACAATAAAAATGTCTCCCGGCTTTCTGCATGCCCCCTGGGGCTACCTATATGAGGGTCGAGGTCTCTGCGAACCTTCTTTTTCAGAAGAGGAAAGAAAGCACCTTATTCAAGTTCACACAAGTATTTTCTCTTGCTCTAAATTCTTTGACCAGGAAGCTTTTCAGTTCCACGGCTACATTGCTGTATTAGCAAGTACTTTGAATTAGTAAGTCCTTGGATCAAACCCAATTTCTCTTTGAGAATCAGAAGTTAGAATTGGAAAGAAACTTGGACTCCATCTGATCCAACCTCCTCATTCAGCCGATGAAAAAAAATGAAGCACAGGGAAGAAGATAAGTCGGTGGATTAAAGGCAGGCTCCAGAAGAATGGCAATAAATTGGGCTATTACCGATGGAAGGGATGCCTCCGTGGGGTCAGCTTATTGTAGAATGGTAATGTTACAGATGACATTGAGGTCGAAGAAAACAAGGTCCTGGGTGACCGTGTGATTTTATTCCGGAAGATAGGGGTGGTAAGAGTGACATTGCTGGGGACGTGGTCGGCATAGGGGCCATTTCGCATAGAAAGCGTAGTTGATCCCAAATTGATACCCAAATTCCAAAGACAGGAAGTTGAGGGCAGAGTCTCTGGTATTTAAATACGTATTTATTACTTGATATTAGCCATAGCAATTACGGTAGCTCTCATTTGTTGATACCTTCCTGTGTAGCAGGCACATTACCTTTCCTGGTTTGTGTACTCCTCACTCTATTTATGTTACAATTCCATTTTTAAAACGAGTAAACTGAGGTCCGGGCATTATCCAGAGTCACACAGATGGTGTTAGCAGAATTGGGATTCCATAAATATGCCTAGGATTATTTCCATATGTCACTCTCTGTAACACCTGTTGAGGATACACGGATAAACAAAAGACCCTTGATGTTGAGGACCTCAGCCCAGCAGGGAAGGCTGCTATGAAGCTGATGTTTTGAATGTAGACTGAGGGCTCTCTCTGGCTTCTGGGGCCTCAGAGTGGAGAGGCATCATCTATATTGGTTGGTGGCGGGAGGAGATTAAAGGAAAGTTTTTGTAGAGGACTTCTGCATTAGCTCAGACTTGAAGAATAAGTAGGAATTTGTTAGAGGGAGGAGGGATTAGGGTAGCGAGGACTTAGTGCAGGAAAAAAGTGAGAAATCCTTAGGATGCGCAAAGACCCAGAAGCCAGAAACCAGCCTTCTTCAGGGAACTACCAGTTTCATGCCTGAAACGTGAGCCACGTGTGTCTGGCGTAGGTGACTGCAGCGTCAACAGCCTTCTGGGAGAAAGGAGACACAGGCAGCATGGCTGAAGAGAAGGAGCCAAGGCTCCTAGGTTGGACACCTTGGCTGTGAACCCCCACAGGGTCCAGCTTCCCTTCGCTCTTTAGATGTCTGGGAGCTAGAGCACAGCACAGATGGGGGTGGGGAGGGGAGGGACTCAAAGCGGGGCGTTCTTTTGCCATAGTTCTCCTGACCCCTTCTTAATCTGGCAATTTCTGCTCTTTTAGAAGCGTTTCTCTTCCTCTGTTCTCCCTCACTTCCGCCCTTTATCTGACCACCTCGTTCCCATTCTTGAGCCCCTCTGAATGTTCCTTTGTCCATTCTGTCTTCCTGTTGGGATTTAATCAGGAGATCGGCCACTTCCTGAGTGTGTGATCCTGAGAACTTAATCTCCGGACCTCAGTTTCCTTAGGTGCAAACTGAGAAGTCTCCTTCACGGACTGTGGAGAAACACATTCCACAGATGTGAAAGCTTGGTGCGAACCGCAACGGGTCGCGCAAGAATCCGTTGTCATCGATATCCTCATCCTGAATTTATCGTTAAGGATAAGGATATATCTGAGAGTCCCTGAGTTTTTGTGGCTTCCTGTGTGTAACTGTGGAAAAAAAAAATAGTTATTTGCATTTAAATACAAGTCTAAATCCCTCCAGTCCAAAAGTGGTAATAACTACCCCAAATGAATTATACATTTTCTAATTTTAAAAGGCCGTTTTATGGAAATGAGGTTATTTGTGCTGCATGGTATGTTCTTGTTGTATCGATGTGAATGCCAAAGTGTGTGATTCCTCCAGACGCCGTCACCAACGCGAGGGACATTTAGGGCCTGGTTGGTATCACACTGAAACACTCTGTAAATACATTACCTGCAAAGCCCTCGTGAGGGGAGAGGAAACCACCATCGTGGGCATTTCATATTTTTTCAGCTAAGCTTGGTGACAATTTGCTCTGGTTCTGCAGCAAAGAGTGTGTGGTAAACTTGGAAGAAATGTGATCTCATTTTCAAAGATTCAGGGCGAGCTGATTTGTATGTGCCACCCAGTATAGTTTCGTGGATGTGAATCCTACGCCGTGTCTGGCGTCACCATTCTCTGAGTGTGTAAATGCAATTTACATGTTCGATTATGTCTATTCGAAGGGCCCTTTTTAATAAAGGTTACCATGTTCGTTGTGGGACAAGCCTCTTTTGCAGTCGTGGCAGGCAGGAATGGCTGTCGTGATTGGGGCATATGTGACTTTGAAGTCATATAAAAAATTTCCCTACAAAGCCTGCGCTTACTCCTTGGCCTGGATCATACACTCTGTGTTTGTGGGTTGGAGGAAGAGGGTAGGGTGGGAGCTGGGAGTAGTAGGAGTAGAGGGAAGGTTTCCTGAAAATGTTCTCATTATTCATTGATGAATAATGCCCTTTCAGATGTAGACTAATCCCAGGGGAGAAGAAAAGCCTACCCAAAATACAAAATGCTAATGATGCTTTTCCCATGAAGTGTAAATAAGCACAGATTTTTTTTTTTAGAAATAAAGAAAAAGGAGGGAAAAACAAAAACAACTTCCTCTGGGAATCAACTTAAAAAAATTTCTCCTGTGACTTTGTAGAAGTCATTTCACCTCTTGGGGTTTTACATTTATTAATAGTAAAATCAGGAGGTTATACTAGCGATGTTCAAATCATAGCAGTGGAACATTTTTCTTTTGAATGAGAAGTGAAACCCCAGTGAATAAAATGGGGAGAACTTCTATTTTACTAGTTAGTAACACTGATACAATAAAAATTATGTTTGCTTATTTTAAACTCAATCGTTGGGAACAAAGAAGTGATTCTAAGAGGATCAACAAATTTCTACCCCTTCAGACAAAAATTTTGTTAAAAACCAAGATGGATAACATGGCTCATGGCTGAAGTCAAAACGTCGCTTGTCATTCTCAGCCTAAATAAAAATCTTTGGACCCACACACTCAGGTGACTCGCAGAGAAGGAGTTGCCCAGGTCTATGCGACAAATAGCTACAATGATGTTCGGAAATGCCTCTGAAACTCGGGGAAAATCTGAAACTGGGAGGTTGTCCAAATGATCAGACCCTCATCTGGAAGGCACACTTTGGCCCCGGTCTAGGTGTGTTTGTGGCATGAGACAGGGAAGTCCTTCTTGCACAGGTAAAGAAAGTGAACATAGAGAATGAGAGGATGGCATGCTGGCCCTGAGGAGACAGGGCCTTCCTCGGTCCGCCTTCAGGCGTAGAGAAGCACATGCTCTCTGACGTGGTGCAGACAACGCGACCACTCTCCACAGGCACCAAGTTGCGCCTTTTCCTCTAACGCAAGCGGCCAGTACGGAGGACAGGAGGACCATGAGTACTCTTTCCAATGTCCCCGGAATCAGCAGAGTTGGGACATATCTGATATGAGGTGACGAATCATTTATTCTTCAAATCAAAACACTTTGGGAATGACCTGGAGCATCGTTGTTAGTACATCGAGGGCAACGAGTGAAAAATAGAACTGTTTTGAGCAAACCCGGATGCTGCCACCATAATCTGATATCTTTCACCCTCTCAAGAACCCTGTGCTCCCTCCAGCTATACCCTGAAATGACCTCTGTGTCTGTCCTCATGTTCCCCAGCACCTGCCAGTTCTTCGGGGAGGACGTCTTCCCGGCATCTCGCACAGTGACAAGGACAGACCCAGTGTTCAGTAAAGAGTTTTTGTACTGAACAGAACTGCTTCCTCATCTACAAAAACATGCTACCTTCCACCACTGCTTAACTGTGTGCCCGGGGCTTTGGTTTCTTATACGTAAAAATGAAAATTGTAACATGTCTGTTAAGAAAAACGATCAGGTCCATTTTGCAGTTCTCGAAGCTGACTACAGGTATGGCTGCTGTCTGTTCTCTCCTCCTTCCCCCTCTTCCTCCTCTTCTTCTCCTTCTCTTAATTCTTATTCTAAAACTTTAACAGTTGAGTTGGCCAGTGAATGATCTCATTGGAGCACTACGACAGTGATTCAGAAATCCACGCTACGCTTATAAAAATATTTGTGATTTGGAATTATGTGACCAAGATGTCATTTTTCAATCCTCACACACATTTTTTTCCCCTGCAATCCTTCTGGATTCTATGTTTCACTTTGAATACTAGTCTTCTGACATTAAGGCGCCCATGAGGGCATTTTATTCTTGGGAGAGACCTATGCCCTGACTGGCTCATAAATTAAAGGACTTCACTAGCCCACTAGGACTGTAAGTGCAGATAAACGGAAACCGTGTGAACACTGCCTTGCCCGGCCATGTCTCCTCTGAGATTCTAAGACCATCCTATCATTCAGAGTTCTTGGTTGCAGAAAACGAAATTCACTTTGGTTCGTTTAAATAACAAGATCGTCTGTAAAGGAATGTGGCTAGCTCACTGGACCGACGAGGAAGCTGAAGGGGACTCCAGACAGAGCTTCCCAGAGACTTTCTGGGGGATGAGCCACCGAGGAAAGGGCCCCACTTGCCTGAGCGAAGGAGCTGTCGGATCAAGAAGCTGCTGCCACACTCACTGGGGTGATGGAGAAGGAGATGAGGAAAGGAGGAAACGAAGGGTCGAGAAGAAATTCTACGTAGCAAAGGTGGTGGGATTTACATTCTGAGGACCCAACTATAAAAAAATATATAACTACACGTTATAAAAACGGTAACTACAGTTATCAGGTGCTCTGTGATACCTGTCTGCTGACACTTTTCACATTGCAGAGCTTCAGTTGAGGGCTCTTCCCATCAGCCGTCCTCTGCCCCTCTTACCTCGACCCTGAGCCCTGTGCCTGGTCCAGCTGCCTTTGCGCAGTCTGTAATCTCTCTCTCTCTCTCTCATATGTACCTTCGTTTTATAGCGCCTTTAAAAGGGTGAACTGAGTTATCATAAAAGGCTCCAGAGAAATCTAATCCTGGATGTAGCCGCATATCTAACTCTGTGCCATTTGCCTAGCTCATCACTCTATCAGGCTTACCATTCCTTACCCTGAATCCTTTGGAGATGCCAACAGTCATCCATCAAAGTGTCCTTTCCAGAACTCTACTGCAGACAAAGGAAAAGCAGCTGGCTATCCAGGGCATCTCGGATTACTTTTGCCACCAATTAACCTCATCAATTCGCCTTTGCTAGCCTAGCAATTTCAGGCTAAAATCAGGCTCCTTGAACTCTCTCTTTCCTTATAAGCCTTAATTCATAATCTCCCCCTAATTCTTTGGGCTTCTGATCTCAAGTCACTTATTGCTTACAACTGGGTGGCTCTCTTAGGACTGATTTTTGGTGCTGCTTCTCCAGCTCTGGCCTCCAAATCCCTTCTGGACCATGATTCATTTTTTTCACCAGTTGGTTGTGCTTTTTTACACCCTTGCAGCTTACTGGAGATGACTAGCTCACTTTGCCCAGTCTGTTCACTACACCTGAACTGAATTCCCCTCGATATCCATCTCCAAACCCAGATGTCTTCCTAGTAGATTTCTCGCCCATATGAGAAACTTTAGCAATGTTTCCTGCAGGCAGGGTTAACTTAAATGAGCTTTAAGACATCACTCAAATATCATCTTCTTGATGAGCCTACCCAGACTACCCTGTTTAAAACTGCAAAGACCTCCTCACCCCAGCAAATTCTGATCACCCTTATTCTGATCTAAAGTTTTTTTCTCCCATAGCATTTATTACCTTCTGATATATGATGTAAATGTATATATTTATTATGTCAATTTTTTTTTATCATCTGTACCCTGCTGGAAAGTAATGTCATGAGGGCAAGTGTCAGTCTTATATTCCAAGAACATATAATAATGCCTGATGCGTAACGAGCAGACGGTGTGTATTTGTTCAGGGACTGAATGGCAGACCTTGAGTTCTGGGCCATGTCGTCTTTGCTGAGCTAAATGGTGGCTTCTGCTTTTTCTTTGACGTTTGTGAGTCTCCATGCAGAAACTGATCCCCGTGAAGATGACTACGAAGCATGTGATAAAGTTTACGTCAAACTTTTCTGCTATACTGAGTAAAATAATGAATGCCTGAAATTCTCAAAGCCTATTGGAAGGAGCTTAAATTAAATAGTGGATGATTAACCAGATATAACTCATGTAGACTTGCTTATAAATGAACAAGAAAATTCTTTTCTGTAAGAATGGTGTCTTTTCCACTCTGAGATTTGACCCGCAGTAACATAGTTTCTCTGGTTAAGAAAACTTCAGATTCACATTAATATAATTTTATCATAAATTATCGTTTTTCTTTCCTTCCCTTCTTTCAAGTACAGACTTCATTTTATTTAGTTTGACTAAAGATTTCTTTTAAAAAATTTAAGAGCATATGACCAAAATAAAGGTCTTAAAATGGTAGCAAGAAGGTTAGCAAGCTGTTAATAAGAGAATGCATACTTAATTGTTGACAGTCTCCACTTTCCTACAGTGACATAGTAGAAAGAACAATGCATGTTATTCACTTCTTATTAATTGGGCAAGGTAATTAAACTATGTGAGACACAGGCTTCTCATCTGCAAAATGGGGGCAATAAGAGTCTATCGAGCTGCTGGGCGGGATCAGTGAGGATACAGGCACGAAGCTCCTGGTCTACCATCTGGTACAGAACGAATAGTTAAAAACGGAGCAAATACTGCTCCTGAATTTGAGTGTCAAATTCCTGTCAGTCAGTGTAACCGTCATCGTGTTTCTTATGAGTCTGACATACATGCTCGCTCTTCCCAGGATGTCTTCTTCCTCAATGTCATACAAAATCATGTGCACCTTAGTCATCCTAACCCGGCTTCCACCTCACTGTCCTTCCCCCTGTGACTCTCTGTCCACTTAAAATCTTCTTCCTTCCTCTTTTTTTTTTCTTTTTTTGGATTTTTTGAATGAGAAGTTGGAGGGTCGTGAGAGTAGAGAGGTGTTAATGGGAACATTGAAATCCCGTTGGTGCCTATCCAAGCTTAGCGGGATGGCATGCTGTGATCCTTTGGTGATGCCTGTCCTTGGCCTGTCATTTCGTGATGACTGGCATAGGTGATCCTTTGGTGATGCCTGTCACTGGCCTGGCCATAGGTCACAGGGGAACATGTTACAGGAATTTGGCCATTCTAGACTTGAGTGAGACAGTGGTAAGGGGAAGGGGGAGAGAGGTCAGAAAGAGAGCTTTCAGCTGAGGGGAGCTTAAAAACAACTGTGAAAAGTCAAGAGAGCATATTGTATTCAAAGTGATGAAGCAGCTGGGTTACAGAGAGGCTGTGCGCCGGGGAGAAGTTGATCACACACTCAGAGGAGGGGGAGGGGTAGATGTATGGGGCCTGAGAATATTAGATAAAGCTTATGATATTAGCTGAAAATAGGAAGGTTCACTTTTAAATCACTCTGTGAAAAGAATAAGAAGGTGGAGAAAGGCTCATCTTTTACTTTAGACAGTCTATAAAAGCTGAGAGGAGAGGAATGGGTATTGACAGAATTAATGAGTTCTCTCTCCACTAGGCCCTTAGCTCTTCGACTCAGACAAGCATTCTCATGTGTCCCAGGGAACGGAGGCCTGAGGAATGAGAATAGTCTCTGACCTTGTCAAAATGCATTTCTGTCCGAATCAGGGCCTGGCTATTTATCTTGTGAGATAATCTCTGTAGAGGGTGTGAGCACTTCATTCTTTGCGAAAGTTGGTGACTACATCTTTTCAAAGACAACTCCCCAAAGATGTCATTGTCTGAACCGAGAAAGAGTTGTTTTTATCCACAGGACTGTAAGTTCTGAGACTGTCCAGAAGAGTTTAGATAAATCTTCTCGATAGAGTATCAGAATCCTCTGTCAATTAAAATGATGACTTGTTCTCTTAAACCCACAAGCCTGTAAGCAAAGACTGGGTTCATTTTAATTCAACAAAACATTAACTCTCCTTTCCTGGTGTGAAAGTCACCTAGATTGTAGAATGCAGTAATAATAATTGTTCTTTCTTGCTTCAGACAGTAGCTTCTTTTTAATTTTTAGATGCATACCACAGATATCTATTGAGGCCTTAGCATACATGTTTTTTTAAAAAAAAATGAAAGAAGCCACTCTGAGATACTAGAGTTAATATTCCCATTTTACAGACAAAGACTGGACCTCTGGAGTTGTTCTATTTGTATCTCTAGAAATAAATATAAAATTAATGTTACTTAATTCTAATCTTTTTTTTTTTTTTATACTTCATCCTAATCTTATTTTCTTGTTTTATACTTTGGAATAAATGTCTCTATTCCTGTTCTCAGAACACATTTGGGGACCGACTTTCCTTCTCTCTTTAGCAAACCTTGTTCTTGATGCCTGAAACACTCTGTCTTTCTACATCTTGCTCATATGCCAAGGGCAACCTGGGTGGCCAACCTACAAACACTGTCTTGGTATAATCAAGAGGACACTATCTCCTTCACCTCCGACTCTTCACACTGGAGACCTGCTGTTTCCTGTCTCTCATGTATAATGATTTCCATATGTGCACAGTTGTTGTCTGCCCAGATAGGGACCACGCAACACCTACTATAATGGGTTAGACCGCATCTCCTCCCCAATCCCAAATTCCTGTGTTGAAGTCTTAACTCCAGTCCCTTAGAATGCAACCTCATTTGAAAGTAGGGTTATTGAAGTAATTAGCTAAGTTAAGACGAGGCCACGTTGCAGTAGGGTGAAACCTTAATCCAGTGGAGTGATTGGTGTTCTTATAAAAAAGAGGAAGCTTGGAAACAGATGTGCACATAAGAATGTCATTTGAACTTGAAGGCAGAGATCAGGGTGATGGGTCTATGACGTAGGCAGTATCAAAGACTGCCAGCAACGCATCAGAAACTAGGAGAAGGGGATGGAGCTATTTCCCCCTCATGGTCCACGGAAGGAATCAACCTACTAGCACCTGGTTTCAAATGTCTAGCCTCCAGAACTGGAAGACAATACATTTCTACTGTTTAAGCCCTTCGGTGAGTGGCACTTTATGACTCGGCCCTAGCAAATGAATAGATGTGTCATCAATGTCTTACAAATTATGATTTAGTTTGATATTGGGATTCAGGAAAACTGAGTATTCTGACACAATCTGTGACACGGGTCAGCTATATGTCACCTCATCTTTCTGAACCTTAATATTATCACCTTAAAATTATAACAGTAACGGTGCCTCCTCTCTTCTCTTTACTCTTGGTGAGAATTGAATATAATCATACATGTAAAGGTATTTTTTTAAGCTGTAAAGCACCTGACAAATGTTGGCTATGACTATTTTTGTAGCTAGTCAATGAATCTCTGTTGATGGGATGAATAAAGGGAAATTAAATATGCCCGGTGTGAAATACATTTAGGTTCTATCCTTAATGATGACCCAAAAAACACTAATCCTGAAAAGAACCTCTACCTAGTGAAAGCAGGTTTATGCAGATATTCACAGATACCACGTCTAAAATGGCTCAAGGCTTTACTCTTTTAGGTCACATGCTCTAAAAGCCACTGCTCTTAGCTCTGTCCTCTGATCAGCAGCATCTGTGTCATCAGGGCACTGGCTGAAAATGCAGAATCCCAGGTCCCACCCCAGACTTGCTGAATCAGAGTGTGTGCTTAACAAGATCTCAGGATCTCCAGGTGATTTGTATGCATGTCCAACCTTGGGAATTGCCCTAAAATCCATCTCCTAGGAAATCCAAATTCCTAAACCATAAAAAGATTGTAGTAATTAGTAAAATCTTTCAACCACAACATGCAATATTGGAAAAAGCCCAAGCTTTGGAGTTTGGCAGATCTGATTCTTAATCTCACATGGAGCATGTAGTTCCTTAACATGACATGACCCTAATGAGATGATTTACCTTGTGATGCCTCAGTCTCCCAGCCTGTAAAAGGGAGACGATAGTATTTGAGGTACATGGTTCCAGAGGAAGACTAGAGATAATGTCCGTAAACCAACAGGCATATATTAGGCACTCAAAAAAATGCCTGGAATGTTGTATTGCTAACAGGTGCCCATTCTAGTCCTCCATCTCTACTTTTCCAAGAGGGTCAGGGATCTCGGAAGTTGCCAAGGACTTTTCTTTGTAAGTTTCCCCTGGGGGGAGATTCTTTATGACCTAGAGGGATTTGGTGCTCCCTGTGACTGTGCCAATATCCTCAAGAGGAAACCTCTGAGTTTTCCTGTGCCGCCAGCCTTTGGAGAGATGCAGCCATTCTTGAGACCTGGCATATGGTGCACCAACACATCTTCTGTTTCAGATGCTATGTCCCATCCCACCCAAACCCCCACCCCCTGGTCCTCCAGCAGAAGGCAACACTCACACAGAGCTCTCCATGGTAGACACCTCTTCTCCACGTGACCGGTTCATTCCTACAGGGCTTGTTGTCACTTGATTCTATTATTTTGATCTTTCGAGCATCCTAGAAAAGTCGATACATTCTCTGGGGGCAGCTATCAGAGCATTGGTAATGAGCTGTACAAGAGGCTCTGCCATCGGGGTAAACTCTGGGAGAAATAGAGGCACTTTGTTCCCAAAGCTCACATGGTGGGATCCCTTTGCTTGTAAAATGTTAATTTTTTTTTTTTAGGCTTGTAAAATGTTAATTTTTTTTTTTTAGGCTTGTAAAATGTTAAATTTTTTTTTTTTTTTAGGTGTGGCAACCCTTGGTTGACCTCACAGATTGCAAGGACCTTGTCAGCTTACAATCCCTTATTTTTTATTTTTTATGCCTGTAGCACCTGGTCTTCCTACGTGGTCTCCCATCCAAGTACTAACCAGGCCCGACCCTCCTTAGCTTCTGAGATCAGATGGAATCGGGCTTGTTCCGGGTAGCATGGCCGTAGACAAAATGTTAATATTTTGCTTCGTGCTTGGCTCCGGGGGTCACTGCCAATATTAAGAAAGTTTGAGGGGAGTTTGCTGTCCGTTTTGTGAAAACTGTTTGGAGCCAGTCCAGATGTGTGACTCGGAGCTTCTCCGGAAGCTCTGTTTATTTAACTGCAGCAACTCCATAGAAGCTAAGACATGCATATTTGGAGAGAATGACGGTTTGCTTTCTTGTCCTCTGTCAGATGACAATATCGTGTGGCACGTGGATGAGGATGGCAGTGAGGATTACTGCCTCTCCCAACTGCACAGAGACTCCCACACCACATGGAACCCCTCCTTAAAGTCTGGTAGCTCCACCTACGTTTCCCATGTAAGGATTTTCAGTTTTTCAGAGGCATCCGTCTATTCTATCCTGCCATTTTCAAGATTTGGCAATTCTCTGTTTATCCTTTTTTTTTTTCCTAAAGGTAGCCTCTGGATTTACTGGCTCTCATGTAAAGAAATGTATTTATATACGTTAGTGGTAAATAGATACATTTATTTATTGAGTACTTATTTAGTATCTACATAGTATAATTATATATTTTTTCTGTAGTGCATAAATATTGCACCCAATATTTATAGTTTATAATACAGATATAATGTATAAGTACAAATATTTATTCTATGATATGTAAATAAATAATAAAAATTATACACGCATTATATATAATGTACAAATGTATTACTGACTCATACATTATAGAATAACATATATAGCAACTGACACACTCTATGGCAAATGCTTGGTTTTCCTTTTTTTTCTAATCCATCCCTACTTCATAGAGATATTTTAACAAATTCTTCACATAGGGCAACTATTATTTTCACTATATTTGGGGAAATGGTCGGATATGGGGAAAGTAATTGAGTGAAGGAAGGGAAGGAAGGCTGGATTGGGGGTGCTGAGAGAAAAAAAAACAATAGTTATAATCTCCAAAGAGAAGAGATGATTCTTGAGCAGAGTGGGAGGAGGGAGCAGAATGAACCGCAGCTTTTTTTCCTTTTTAATTATTAAGAAGTACCATTCGATAACGAAGCAGAAGAGCCAAATGCTGTCACAACTGAAAACAGGCAGTTGGTCTAGTTACCACTCATTGTGACAGAGGCAATGCGAGGCAGCTATTAAAATACGAAGTGTAACGTTAATAATAATGATCTATGCATTTGTAAGGTCCTTTGGCAACTAAAAACTAACCTCAGACAGATATGTCTGCAAATTGCTTGAAAATGCATCCGCAAGTAAGATGGATTGGTGAATAGAGTGATAGATAGATGGTGTATATAATTAAGGAAGTTAGTAACGTGCTAATAGTGGACTTCACTAGGCGGATACATGGGTCTCTACTATAAATCTCTTTCAGCTTTGCTGTATGGTTGAAAATTTTATCACAAAACGTTGAAAGAAGAGACTTCACTGACTTGACCTCTGCTGTCTTGAGAGCTAGTTATTATCTTCTGCATTTTCTTCCAGAGGAAACTGAGTCTCAGATAAGTGGCGTGTGTGGTAATTGGTGTGGCAAATCTATGGAGACGATGCGCTTAGGAGGACGAGGTGGCATCCTAACTCCGGTTTCCAGCGCAAGCTCCAAAACAGTCGGATTGCTGGAGAGGAACAAGTTCAGGCTTCGAAACTGATCTAATCCTGTCTTTCCACGTTCTGCATGAATTTGAAAAGTGCCATTTCCTGTACTCTGAGCTGCCATTTTCTATCAAACAATCGAATAATGCCTGTCTCATAAGGTTGCTTGTGAACACTAAACAAGATAATCTCCGTAAGTCGAGGTAAGCACATACTACTTTAAAAATC
The DNA here is from genome assembly GCF_902729225.1 of Pteropus medius. Lineage (NCBI taxonomy): Eukaryota > Metazoa > Chordata > Mammalia > Chiroptera > Pteropodidae > Pteropus > Pteropus medius. The sequence goes on along the minus strand of NW_024349804.1, from coordinate 9,886,798 downwards.
ACGTGCGTATCTGGTCTCTCCATTCTCAAAGTCAAAGTTGCCCAAGGCATGAAGAAATGAAGATAATTTAGGAAAAGAGAATTAAGATGCTAATAGTCTTGGCAAATCATTTGACTTTTCGTCCAAAAAGGCAAATATTGATTTCCCTTTATTTCTAAGGCCGTTCATTCTACAGGTATGGGACCCCTTTGTTTTTAGATTTTATGGTTTGATAGAACGACTAATCATGCTTTTTTGTTTTTTTTTTTTTTGCATTTTAACCTTTTTAGTTGCATTTGCATTATCTCTGCTCTCCAGATCTATGTGTTTAGAACTTTACAATTAAGTACCAACAGCAGGTTTCTCTTCCTCTGTTTTCATTTCTGTTTAATTTCTTCTCCACGATTTTTAATAAAAATGTTAATTAAGATCCAACCCAAAGGTGACCTCGTGTTGCTTTATCACTCGGCACGCTAAGCTCCTTTCTGACTTGTCCTCCAAACACACTCCCTATAGCTGAACGTGATGGAACTTCCAGTTTTCATCAAGGATTTTGTTTCACCTCTTAGTCAGGTCTTGGTTCGAACGACTTGAATTTTATTTATGGCAAATGGGAAAAGAAATCTGTCCTAAATTTGCAACGCTGGCTCGAATTGCTGATGTAAATAATCTAACACTGCATCATCTGTTAAATTGCCTTCCTCTGCTAAACAGGCAGCCTATATCTGCTTCTCTCCACGACTGGTCGCCCCTTTTATTTCTCAGCCGCCATGATCTTCGCCTCCACAGTTCATCCTCCCTGCTTCCCTGTCACCCTCAGGTCCCACTCACAGATTTTCGGCATGGGTCGGAATCATCTGGGGGAGCTGGACGAACAGATCTAAATCAGAAGTTCTCCATCGCGGCTGCACATTCAAATACCTTGGGTAAAGTGGGACCACCCAAGCCCCAGATGTTCTGATTGAATTTATCTGACTGGTGATTAATGCTTTGGTGATTTGAAAAGCTTTGTGGGTAGTTTTAATGCACTGGCGAGGTGGATAAGTTAGCGAATCAAATTTCTTAGAAGGGGTTGGGGACGGTCTAGGGAACATCATTTCTAACAAGCATCCCTCCCAAGTGTTCGTATGTCTAAAACAATATGAGACCAACTGGCCTTGGTTATTATGTCTGGAATGAGGGAAGAAGAGTATCTACATGATTGCACTGTTGCGAGGATTCGTTTGTTTAAAAGTGTATGCCAGGAACTTAGAACATGTTTTAATTGTAACCCTTATTACTGTTATAACCGCTTCATCTCTTATGATTTAAAACCTTTTTATTTATCTGGGGAAAATATTCTCAGAGGTATTAATCGACCCAAGCTTATAACTAGTCGGTGGCATAACAAACGCGTGAAATTAGGACTCCTCTCATATAATCCACTTCTTATTCTCATCACGCTATGCCATTTATTTGCTTTAAGTAGTAAGTTGCTGTATAAAGCAACCCACTGACACTGGCTATTATGAGAAACTGTAAGAAATAAGGACATTTCAATAACAGAGTCACATCTTTCATGACTCTATGCTTTAGTTCATGCTATGTCTGGTATGGCTTTCAGTGTTTAGTAAAAGTTTTCTTTCGGGTTCATTTCAAATGTCATTTTCCATATGGCCTCATTTCTGGTGTTCCAGCTAACTTTTTTCCCACTATGATCCCTGTTAAGGCGCTTACGAACGTGCATTGCGTATTCTATCTCCCCTACTTCCCTCTGCTGGAAGAGGCCTTTTTAAATGAAATTTATTTGTTGATAATTCGAAACATTTATTGGCACTGTGCCCAAAACATAGTAGGTAGGTAATTAGCACATTTTTGTTGAATGAATGAATGCATAAATAGATAAATGGCTGGTTGGATAAACATGAGTAAACAATAGAATATGATTTAGTTCCTGGGTTTGGTCTTTAGTTTTACAAGCTCAGTCATCTGAAGTCATAAAGTAGAGAGACTTTCAGAGATACAAATTACACTTAAAAATCGTATTGGCCCATGGTTTATCCGGCCACTAATTCTTTGACTTTAAGGCATAAAAAGGCATTCACTCAGAATTTCTGAGGACAGTCACTATCAAGCAGAATTGAGATTTTAGGAAAGTTGCGTGGTGCTCTTTGAGGCTCATTTAGAAAATGACGTTAATGGAATAGATCAGTGTTTTTCAAATTGTAACATTATTTTTTACTGGAAAAAAAAAATAATGATGGACTTTTTGGACCATAGAAGAAATCACTAATGCACATAATTTTTAAATCTGAATTCCTCCCCGCCCTCCCATAAAGAAAAGAAAGGACTTGAGAACATAAGCAAAACAGGTTCCAGATTTCTTGTTTTTCTCTCCGCCCACGCACCACACCACGGACAAAGGGCCCAAGCCTTGGGCAAAGAGTTGCAAACATCCAATGGGCGTGAGAAAACCGGACA